>NC_135497.1:278482124-278823916 GCF_052857255.1 Amblyomma americanum
TCCGTACGCAATGTAAAAAGAGCAATAAAATAGTTTTAAAACAAAAACCGAAAGTACATTTCTGCCGCTAGGCGGCCACTGGTACCTTTGGCCATTTGATTTTTCCCGCCTGCACTCTGTGCCCGTGCTTCCGAGGTTGATGTGAAATGCGTTTTCGTCCGCGTTTTTCGAGGTAGGGTGTTGAAGGGAGTGGGCATATATGACTGGAGAGGTGCGTAGGTTCGTTCACTGCTGTCCGAGTACCGTATCTGACGCATAGGGACAGAAACTGCCTTCGGAGCAAAACTTGTTGTTGGGCTAGTTGGTAAGCCATGATCTCGGAAGAACCAGTGCAAAAAAGGACAACGGACAAGGAAGAAGGACGACGACACGGAGAGAGCGCACCTCTGTCCTTCCTCCTTCGTTCTTGTCTGTTGTCCTTGTTTACGCAGGTTCTTCTGAGATCACGGCCTTCGGACGCTCTGCCGAATGCGCTTCATTGTTCTAGATTTGGAGAAAGTCTGGCGCTCACTCACATTTTAAACGTTTGAAGTCAGAAAGCATGGCGGAAGTTATGTGCGCGTGTTCATGCGCCAGAATGCATTTGTGAAGTAGCAATCGTTGTCCTGAAGTCGATGTTAATGAAAAATACCAGCGCTGCCGTGATGTGGAGACGGGGAGCTTCTCGGCACTACTCACCTGCCTCGAAAGGTACGCAATCCTAGCTATATCTCGATACGTGCTAGTGTGCATTTTTCAAAGGATATTTTGCGAAATAGCAGCCTCCGGGCTTGCCGGCTCTACCTAAGTGGCATAACCAGCAGAGCGACAGGCTCCTCTTTCCGTAAAGTATCCAAGAAAGAGACGCAGCACCGAACAGAGTTCGCCGAGGATCATTCGTCTCGCAGCTGTTATTGTTTTGACGAAATGAGTGTTGCAGAGTACTGGCGCATGCCGCTTAGGAGCTCAAGTATGTGTGTTCTGCCAAATTTAAAGTCGTTTAACGCTATTTTGTCAAATTCCTTGGCGTATGGATTATTCACACGCGGTAATTTTTCCGGCCGTGCACAGCGACTGTGTTTTCTGCATAAAATGCATTCCGTATGCCTGACGTCTGAGTTCAAAAGTTTTTCTGCTTCTCAGGCGCTGACCGCTGGTCGTTTTGTGCGTCAGGCCGCTTTGCAGTTGATGCTACCATCTGTTTTAGGTTTTGTGTTTTACAACGACACCCAGATTAAGAGATCCTGTGCCGTTGAAGCTAGGTATCTTTAGAATGCTTATTCAAGGTTTTAGAAGCTCCATTGTTTGGCTAGAGTGCCCTAATTTCTGAATTTTGGTGTTCTGTAATCTTGATGGTATCAAATGAATGCCTGCAGGGAGAGACAACTACTTCCACATAGGTACCCACAGCCATAGCTTTCACCTTGCTGCCTCTGGGAAATATTCATGAGCAGTATGGAAGCAAAGGTGTGTTTTAGTTCTTGCTGCGAGCTTCTTTTTATATTGTATGTTAGGTTCTATTCGGACCATTTTTCCTTCTTTTCTTCATCGAGCTGCTTCATGAAACAGGGTAGATAGCCTAACAATGCCCACATTTATTTCTACAGCCCCGGTCAAAGTATACAGCCCAACGGGGTTTCCTTCTGAGCTGTTTAGCATGGCTCCCTAGCACATCATGCAGTCCAAAGTGTGGGAGGATTGGGGACGCAAAGCCTTTCTTTCGAGAGATTACGGTTGCTGAGGATGCATAACGAGGCATGCTGCAGACCTCGCAGCGAAACCCTTTGAGCTGTATACTTTTGACAGGGACTGTACATCCCTGCTAGTTCGTTGTCAGCATAGGGTTATCGCAAAACAGTGAGTATTGTTGAACATTGTTTTCTGAAATGCTGCATTAAATGAGTGAAGTGCCAAATGTGTGCATGGGTTTGTTTTGTATGATGTGAGTAGGCCAAAAAATGTAGCTTCTCGCGCATCTTCTTTTGGTGTGTCGTGAAGTTGGGAATTTCTAAACATGGTCAGCATCATTTGTTAATAATGGAAATCGGGTTGTTACAAAAAGTAATGCAAAATAAAATCCTTTACTAAATCAACACCCCAACTCACTTGGTGCTCGTTTTAAGACCTGCTTTCATAATTAAATATATTTGTACAGATATTCGGGCCTCTGTATGACAAACATAACGCAGGTTCACCCATTTACATAAGCCACTCACAAAGTCCTAATGCATCAGTAAGTATGAATACTTAGACAATCAAGTGTAAAACTTGAAAAAAAAAAAAAAACGTAGACTCTGACTGTAGCATCAGCATTGAAGCTGGCAGCCGTAGCTAGGATCAAGTAAAAGGCATTGATAAAGATGGCATAGAAAGCCTGGAGGGCTAGTTTGTGTGACATCTGGCGCCAAGAGCACACATACAGATGTAGGCAAGTGCAGGCTGAGTAGCTTTTTGGTTGTTGTAAATCTTCCATTTCCTCTACATTAGAAAGGCCTGTACAGTCTCTTATGCCAGTGCAGACTGTATTAAGCAGAATATCCAAATGTGTGGTTCGTAACCCTACTGATTCTTTCTTTTTTTGAAGATGTAAGTGTTCATTGGTCTTTTTCTAACAATAGCTGGCATCCAAATTATTTAAAGCATTGGCCACAGTGTAATCGGTAGCATTTACCTGCTGCTTTTAATCCGTATGTCTGTCACTTGCAAGCAGAGGAGGATATTCCACCTCACCGCTTCTTGCATTGCATTAGAAACTATGAGCGAAAGGCAATGGCTTCCAGAAGTGTGCACATGCCCACGGGCCAGTCATGGTTGTGGAAGCTGCCGCCTCACTAGCATAGGTTCGGCTCCACTCTACGAAGTTGTGAGATGGAGCTTACTAGCAGTGTAGGTAAAGTGCCAGACTGGGTGTTTAAAGTGTTTTTTTTTTTTTCTGGTATAAGCATGCATTGAGGTACCTGCCTAATTTTTAAAAATCTTGCGACAAATTCTCTAACACAATGGCTGTCGGTATTATGCAAATCGAGCGAATCTGGAGAGAAAGAGAAATTATTTTAGTCCGACATTGCAATTTTCGCAGCATATGCAAAAATTCAGACTGCCCTCTTGTGTATTTATCACTGCAATTCTTCTTCTATGACGTTATTGCAATCACGCAAAAGTGGTTAAAAGAAAATGGAACTGCTGAAGTACCTGGATATGCCATGGCATCATTACGGAGGTCCTGCGCATCATGCGGTGGTGGCGTATCGCTTTTTGTAAAGAAGTTGATTACCAGTGCATCACGGATAGTTCATGTAGTAAGCAGTCTGTCAAAACTCTTTGTTCACCTCAGGTGTGTTCTTAATATTGGGGTAGTATACCGACCTTCCAACCCGAGCATAAAGAAATTTCTCTTGGATATGGAAACTGTCATCAATCCGCTAATTTTTTTAATGCCCCAGTTGTTATATGCAGTGACGTCAATATTGACCTTTTTTATGATGGATGTTCTGAGTGTGGATTCTTGCTTCTTATTTAGTCATTTAACCTTAAAAATGTTATTAGTTCTCCTAATAGAACAACGCAGAAATCTTCAACCCCTGTTGATCATATCTACTGTGACAACGAAATGACCGTGCGCATTGGCGTTTGTGAAATAACTATTGCTGATCACTGTCCAACTTTCATGTTTTTACCGCACAGTTACATGCATCCATATTGCAAAATGTACTCTCGAGATATAAGAACTCGAGTGAATTATGCCAGTGCCCCAAACCTCTTGTAGGGCACTGAGTTTGAAAAATTCCACGACAGTGGCGTCAACACAAAATGCGAGAAGTCGAGGGTGAACAAGATAGTGAACAAGGGAGCCGTAGTGCTCCCGAAACGTCTTTTCATCTTTTGACTTTGGCCAGTGACCAGCAATCTGCATCAGAATGCGAGAACTTCATCCATTCCATATCAAACACTATAATGAAATCCACACGCAAAGGCGCACGTCGCAACTACGAAGAAGCTGTGCACCCATGGATTAATGATTGTATACTTTGTGTTCTAAAGAAAAAGATTCCATTTATCACAAATGCAAGCAAAACAAAACAGCTATTATCGCGGACAATTCAAGCATTATACCAACCTTGTCACGAAACCCAGCATTGATTCGAAACAAGTGTGGAAAATTGTAAAGGATGTCACAGGACTTGGACAAATGAAACGTATTACCCCTGATGGCTGTTCCATGCAAATTAATAATGATTTTAATAGCTACTTTGCTAATATTGCTGAAACCCTTGCAAATCAGTTCTCGTCTTATTCCACTTATACATATTAACCCACCTAGGGCTGTCCACAACAACCATAATCTGAGTACGATTACTGTCGAGGGCATTGTATCTGTTTTAGGAACACTGCCGGTTAATAAAGCAGTTGGGCATGTCGGTATTCACACCGCAATATTAAACTACAACAAACATGCGACTGAGTCTAGATGCTGTAAAAATATTCTCAAAGTAGCCAAAAGTTGATCCTGTTTACAAAAGTGGGGCCCAAAACGATCCAAGCAGTTATCGACCGATATGAGCACTAAGTATTATCAATACTATTTTTGAGAAACTATTCGCTGCTCAGCTAAGAATATTTGTTAGAATAACATAATCTCACTTCAGCAGCATGGCTTTGTCCCAAATAGGTCTACCTCTACAGTGGTTCTAGCACTTTCCCATTTGATAAATTCAGCTCTCCATAATAACAAAATTGCAATCAGCATTTTTTTGTACCTGAAGAAGGTATTCACAGTGTATCGCATTCGATACTATTAAAAAAATTTTCCGCTTATGGGCTTTCTGATGATATGCTGAAATTTTTCACTAGTTACTTATCATCTCGACAATAAAAAGTGGTAATTAAAAATCATGAGTTTAAATATAGGAACCTGAAATGCCGAGTTCCCCTAGGATCTGTCCTGGGGCCTATACTGTTTTCCCTTGATATGAATGACCTTCCACGTGCAGTTTCATGCTCCAAGATTCTCAGTATGCAGACGATACTGCCCTCATATTCACAGGTAATTCGTTGTCTGCAGTGCAAAATGGCATGATGAAAGATTTATTGGGCATCGGCTCTATCTGCTTGTCTTTTCAAGTTCTGAGACATGGGTGAGACAAGTTATGTCTCACAACTTGATAAGAGTAGGAGCTAGAGCTGGTGTGAGTAGTATTCCCTGCTGCAAACAAATTCCAAATCTCTGCAAGACCATCAGCTGGGAAGGGCTGTCACCTGCATTCTACAGTGCCACAAACATATGGTGTACAGAATGGAGCTATTCCGTGGACTATGTTATATCGGCCAAAGAGGCAAATGCCTAACTGACTGTCGAAGAGAACACGAACGCTTCTTAAAGCCACCTCCCAAACGCATTGTGGTCATACGTTGGCTGCCATGCAAAAGCTGCACCCCTGTTTTCAGCCGGACAACTTTAGTGTACATGCATAAGGACCACAGAATGTGGGAGATTGTTGTGGAGGCGTTTGATTCATCACGAGCAAGACAAGTGCTTCGGCAAACCTTCTGTTGCGCTCACACTAAGAGAACTAGACTACCTCAGCAGCTTAAATGACAGAGTGGTGGTTTTTGTACATTCTTGAACATTTTTCTGTTAGTTTTTATTTACCATTGTTTTTGCCCCACGCTGTCAATTTTTGATGCAGTGCCGCGTGTTTGTTCTGCTCGTTCTTTACTTTTTTATTGCGTGACAGTGATAAAGGTCATCAATCGGGACTCAGCACTGTGTCTATCTGCTTCGTACATCTTGTCGTAATCGTGCTGTGCCTTTACCTGATGAGCATCTACCGACTAGCTCGAGAAAGTAACCTTTTACATTGTGAAGCCATTTTGCAGGCTACATGCAGGAGCAGGATTGTGGTCAGTGGTATGAAGCCTCATAGAAAAGGAACTTGCATTCATACTTCCAATATTCACAAAAATAAACAGTTTCTTGGCATGACTTTTTCTCCAAAACAGTGTAATGTACTGAACATGCCTCATGAAATGAAGAGCTCATGATTTTTAGATTGAGCATTTTAAGTTCACTGAGAGCAGTATTTCGAAGCAGTTTGGAGCCTTTGCTTTAAGAATGCATTAAATTACTAGTGCAGTGCAAGCGTTTCCCATCTCGCATGTTGCCGAAAATTGTTGGTTTTCTAGCCTCAGCGGCGTCCAGAACATATGAACACACTTAAGCAGTGCCATAGTGTACTACAATCAAGATCCCATTTATGGAGTGGGGGTTTTGCTGCCGCTGTTTTTTCTCTTTTCTACTGATTCATTGAGCCTGGTACTAATGGCATACAGGTTAATTTTTTATTACAATATACGAGCAGTGTTTGTTGACTTGTAAGTGAACAAAAAGTGCAGCAGTAAGGGTACAGTACTACATGTAAAAGTGCTTTTTCTTGCATCTAAAGGATTGTTTTTAGCTGTGAATTGCTTTCTCGAAAGTGATCAGAGCCACATTGGCTCTACTGGCATGAGCGCCTGTGAGACCACTGCTGTTCTTTGAAGATCCTCACTTGTTTTCACTAGATGCTAGGTTGGAAACAGTAGGTGCAATAGTAGCATCTCTGTTTACGAATAATTAATTATACTAGTTGAAGCCTTCTTTATTTATATGGGAGCCCTGGTTCTTCGTTCTCGCTGTAACTTTGCATCTCGGCCTACTAGTTAGTAACGGATACCCCTCAAGAATGAAGTGCATAGGCCCCCATACGAGGCCCTCTAGCCAACAGTGCCAACATACTGCAATGACAGCAGTCAACAGCCTTGTACATATTCACATAGCAATGTAGATGACTAGCACATACAATGTCAACATTTAAAGTGCACTGTCATGAGAGAAGGTCATACTTGACCTCCTGCTTTCCGGTCATGCAACTGAAGGCCGTGGGGGCATATTCATGTGCAAGCATGCCCTCTCCATTATGCTGCTGGGGAGTCAGTTTTCTCTTGTCAGCTTCTTGTGCCACAGGTTTTTGTTCTGATTTGATTGGTCATGTGTTCAAGGTGGTGGAAGTTATATCACTTTATGTCATGGCGGCCTTTTTTTTCTATTTGTTTCTATATAATTTAGGGAAGTGGCTATTTATATTATTTAACTATGTGTAGCGTATTTTCCTTGCCAAATGATCACACTTGTAGGAATGTTGTTCTGCAATCAGCTGCAAATTTTTTTGAACCGGCAGGATCTCGCATGGTTTGAATTGATGACTATTCAAATCAAAGTAGGCATATTTTTGGAACTGAACAAGCATAAATTTTGTAGGCTTACGAAACTGTTAGGAAGGTGCTTACGTCTGTACCTTAGCATCATGAAGTCTCCTTTGCTGCTCAAGTCTACAGTGGCACAATGCTCGAGATCTATGATAATGCAGGGCGTATATCTGAAGTACTGGCAGGAACGATTACACTGTCCAAATGCACAGGGGAGTCCGAGTGCTCAGTGTCATGGTTAAACATCTGCACAATGTAAAGACTCAGGTTGATGTCCTCTTTGTAACTTGCTGTCCAATTAGCATTTAGGTAGGTTTGACCAATTGTTCAGAATAAAAATCGCATTTCAGGTCGTTGTAAAGCAGTAGAGTGAAGCACTTAAAAACTGCTCTGGGAATGTATTTAGCAAAGTAGAATTTTGCACAAGTTGATGAAACACGGAGGAAACAATGCCGAGAAGGTAGGACCTGTCAAGTGCTGAAAAAACAATGTCTATTGCGTACGTCCTTCTCAGAAAATGACTGCATCTGCTTACAGGCTGCAATAGTAGGAATGTGATAGAACACGTACTTGCATATTGCAGAGCAAATTTCCTAGTAGAAAACAAAACCTACAGAAGGGTAAAAAATAGCCAAGGAAAGCTCAAAGTAACAGGATACCCACCTTGCAAACAACCAGCATGATGCATTTTTCGTTACCAGTTGGAAGCATTCTTTTGACACGAGAGCATGAAATGAATGACACACGAAACAATTTATGTTAAAGGCCAGCTCGGGGGGTTTTTTGAACATGTTTTGGTCACATCACATTCTATAGTCTCCTCACTCTGGTTTAAAAAGCCGTTTTTCAAAATACCAAATAGAAGTACTTCAAAGGATGAAAACCCAGGAAACCTATATTATGTTTCGACCTAACAATGACTCCACGGCAGACCGCCACCCTATGACATCACAGATATTTACACAAAGTCTATCTTGTGCTCATTTATTGGCTGAGCTGGTGAGTGCAAGTGCGAGCTTGGGCCATTATTTGTCTGAAATGACCAGAAACCAGCTCTACACTTTTGTCGTTCAGCAGAGCAAATATCGATGGTCGTGCATCCATTGGCATCACACACGCATTGTTGCCCTCTGCCAGATATTGCCATGATGTGGGAAATTTGAAAGTTCTTTGCACTGCAATAGAACACCTGCCCACTGCGAAACTTGGCACAAAGGATCAAAAAACTGTCGAGAACATACTGTGAAAGTTTTAGTATAAACAGACTAGGTAGAAAAAAACGCGAGTTGAGGGAGGGCGTGCTTAAAGCGGATTTTTAACATTGAGTTTTAAGGGAAACCAACCAAATGGTCTTGCTTTGTTCGTCCTATCTTAGAATTCATCATAACTGAGTTCGTATTAATGGAAGTCTATTGTAGTTACTGCAGTGCTGTGTGAAGGGAGCACACTGTGTGTTCCCGTTCGAGCCATAATACACATGCGTGAGCCCACTGCAAAGCATGCTGTCACTGTCTGCAGTTCAGAGACACTGCAGTCCTTAAGGGCAACTCCGGGAATTTTTTGAGAGTCATGTATTGTGGTGAAACATTGGCTCCGAGTTTTCCTCCCAATCCTGATTATTTCTTGCAAGTATGGCAGCCTGTGCGGAATTCGTTCCTTTGCCTATCTATATTAAAGTTTGCTGTTTCCTTATCCTCAGTTCCTGTGATTTCTGTGGGCAACAATACATTCGCAACCATCACAAACATTAGGCACACGTTATTACTCTGCCCGCATGAAGAATCAATTTTCGTACTTGTATTAGGTCGCCTAAGGCATGTTATGAATGGGGTCATTGCCAGTCAGTATTTCTTCCATTGAATGCGCATACGAGTGTTCTCTGAATAATGTTCATGAGAGCATTGCTGCATTGCCCGAAGCATCATCCTTGATTGTAAACTGATGTATGTTCGGTTTTCTGCTTTAGATTAGTTCCACTTGGGATTTTGAAAAATTGCTTCTTGTGCCAGAGATAGGAGAGTCCAAGGAATGGGATGCGCTTATTCAGTCAAGATATTGGAAAACTACCTGAAGTTGCCCCTTTGTTGGGTTTTCTCTCTTTAAACTGATCCGCAGCACATTAGAAAAAACACGGAGTGAGCCGCTCTTTTCGCACGCCTCACATTACCAGATTGCTTCTTGTACATTAAAGCTATTGTTTGCCTTTTGAGACCAAAACCAAAAAAAAAACATGCAAAAAAATAATCATAAATCATTCAGTTCCCGTAGGTGAATTCCACGCTGTGACTCTCATCACACCAAAGATAAAAAGCGCATTACACGAAAGAAAAAAATAGATAAAAAAATTTGGCACCTCTAGTTTTAAAGAGGCAAGGAAAGTTTCCAGGAAAAATTTTGACCGGGCACTAATGCATAAATTGGGAAGTGTCACACATGTCTGCATTGCATCTGTTGCCATTTAGGATGCTCATACTGCTTAACTTGTCACTGTCTTTATTGGTTTTCACTGTTTTTTGTTTCAAGTCGTGTTTCCTGTGTATTACTCTTTCGAATGTTCGTCAGATGAAAGGCTATTTTTTTTGCTTCTCTCACATTTATCTTCTAATTTTGTGTGCCACTTGGTCTATAGATCTTGTTTATGTCATTTTTCAGGCATTACAGAAGTTTCTTACAGTCCGGCCAATATTTTGACCCATATAAGTGCTCCTATATACCTGGTGGTAAGTTGGCCGCGTATTTTGTTGTCTTATACTGAATGAGGTCATTCCGCGCCAAACGATCCAGACTTTGTGCTTGACTGAGTTTGATTTCTTAAAAAAAAACTCATGTCTTAGTATGTACTGTCGCAGATTTTCCCACCTTGTTTTTGCCAGAAAAAAAACATTTCATGGAAAGGCCGTCATTTTAAGTTTACAAGCGGTAGCAGAGCCTAATCGTTCGAAATCTTGTAAAAATAAATGTTTTTACGCATGACTTAAAATTTTTCGTATAAATAAACGACATTGTGCTTTCATATCCAATAAATTAAATGAATATTTTTTCTTTCAGTCTTTATATAGAACAAGAAAGAAGGTACAAACATATGAAAATTTGTAATTCTTGTCCAATTTATGTTCTCTTAGTAGTCATTTCAGCTATTTCTCTGATTTTTTCAAAAGGCAAAGAAGCCGATAAAAATTTTTTGAGATGAAAAACATGATGCGTATCAGCAAAAAAGTTGTAAATTTGATAAATTTTTTTTTCAGGCATATGCAGCCGTCAATTGCACAGTGAGTAAAAGTTTAATTGGAACAATTATTGTTTTATGCGAGGAAATAAGTTTGCAAGTTGAGTCGCTGCGTTCAACCCCAGCATTGTTCGCTGCTTGCTTGTACCTGCAGTACACGCTATAGCTGGCATCAAGGACACACATGAGCTTTGCGGCATGGTGCTCCAAGTGGATGCTCCTCATGTTTTGCTTTTGAAAGGTCTGCTGGCATGTTCATTCACATTTTGTCGCTTTTAACTCTTAGGTTGTTGAGCATGACGTAAGTCTAGCATGCACCATTGAGAGACAGATGAAGGCTTGATGTGGTGAAACTTTTGTTTTCCTTTTAATGATAGCACTTTTGAAACTGCCTAGTGAGTCCACCTTCATTTTCTTGAAATATTTGTTGGGGCACTCGGAGCGCTACGACACGCTCGATAGTTTTCTCTACTCCACCCACGTAAACAGCTCATAGAAGGTCAGCATTTGTCCTTTGTACGGCCTCTGAATACTTTCTGTTGCTGGCAAGGGCCTCATAGTTCCACCAATGCCGTCGCAAACACGACTACAATGTGACGTGGCGAAAAATCCGTTCCGCTGAACATTTGAAATCATTTTCATGGTAGCAGAGATTTTAACTGATTGCTCAGACTGCAAAGTGTGCTCCGCAGCTCAGTACCGTTTGTGTTGAGGTACAATAGTCGTTCTGCCATGCGTCCACTTCATTTTTACTTTTTGTAAACGGGCCCTTCAGCAGATGTTTGTATTACCAAAGCTGGCTGTATGGAAGCTTAGCACTCCATTGTATTCGAGCAGTGGAGTGCTGGTTTTTGTATACTTGCAGCCGGAGGCAAAATGTGCTGCAGGAAGCACGGAGCAATGTCGATGTTGAGGGCAAAGGCTCAGTTTGCCAAATTGTTTTCTATATTAAAAGAAAATGTGCTCTGATTAAACTTCTAGCAATAGATGCCATTAAATGGTGCCATGCAACTTGCTATATTTCATAATTTCATTAAGATGACGTGATTTTGCAATTGAAAGCTGAATTTATCTCAAAACGGGAATTTTCTCAACTTTAGAATTTTTTTTGCTGACTTGTCTTATGCTTTTGCTCTCTGAAACATTTTTATCTCCTTCTTTGCCTTCTGGACACCTTAGAAAGTTGGAATAACGACTGTAATAGCAAAAAATTTGATAAAGGATTCAATGTTTAGCACCTTCTTTTATGTTTTGTTCAAAAGAAAGTATGTTCAATTTACTGCATATGAATGTGCAATGTTTTTTATATATATAAAGAAATTTTCGCAATCATGCATAAGAATGTTTATTTTTACAGATTTTTTCGCAAGCCTAGGTTTTGCTACCGCTTCCAAACGTGAGATGGTGTCCAGAACATGAGAAAATTTATTCCGACAAAATCAAGGTGGGATAATGTTTGTCATAGTAATGCAATAAGCCAGGATTTTTAAAAAGAAATCGAATATGTTCGATTGCTAAGCCTGGATCAGTTGGCGTGGAATGCCCAATGACATATAAATGTTAATTGTGTGCTGTTTTGAAGCAGTCTTTATATTTTCGTAGCTCGAGTAATATTCCAGTGTAGGTAGAATGCAATTTGTTCTGCTTTCATAATTGTAATGATTCCATATCGCGGCCTTTAGTTTTGCATCTTGTGTGGGAACTTGCATTGCTTTCTAACTAATTTTTGCTGCAGGCATTCATCCCATATGGATGCTGCTGCTCTTGAGCAGCATACTCAACTGGACCAGTGGAGTGGTATCGCTGTTTGTACCTTTGGTAAATTTCTGGGAAAAATTTATGCATTCATCTGGCTGCTTGTTATTTTCATGGTTCATGTGTAACGGCGGATGAAATGCTCATTGCTCCAAAGGATGATTGTGGCCATTTGTTAACACCATTTTATAATAGCAATATATGCAAAAAGATTCATTCTATTTATCTAGTTAGTACTTTTGCTCACTACGTTTTGCATGTATGCTTCAAAGGAAGCGATGCGCACCCCTTGCGTAGTAACAAATTCACCCGACTTGTTTGCTGTGGATATTGTGATGTCCCAGCTAGCATTTGTGACCTCCAAGTGCACACTTTTATCTGTATGTATTTTTGTGTATTATATGTATGTATACACTGGCTGTTGCCCTTGCACGAGCACTAGGCCAGCAGCCAATAAGTTATCTCTTGTCCATCATTCATCACGCCTGATTATCTGCCTGAGTGCCATGTAACATTTGGTGCAAGTGCTGGATATCGTCGGCATCCTGGTCCTGGAGCTTCGGCATCCTGCGTCAGCTGTCGTCGTTGGCCATATAGTTCTTGGCCTGCATTTACTGACCGTGCCGCAGCCTATCAGACCTGAACCAACCTCGCCGTTCACCCTAGTCCCGTCCCCTGGTCCGACCAGAAGACATGATGAAATGAAGGCGCTGCTGCGACCAGATCCTATGACCCGCCTGGCTCGAGACGCGGCCCTCGCATGAAGACACCGTTCCCCTGCCCAGGCCATTTGGTGTGTCCTGGGGCCACGGCCGTCGGCTATGGCACCCTGTGGCCCGGAAGCTTTGTTGACCGGAACTCATTCTCTCATCTCATTGTGGGAGCCAGCACTTCACCAACTTGCCATTTCTTTTGTGCCGTTGCTGAAGCCGATCACCATCTCACGCATTCCTTCGTCGGTGTCTTCTTCTGTTTACCATAGGAATTGTTCGGTGGCCCAGAGTAGTGTCATGAAGAAGAAGCTGGCAGTGGTGTCAGACGGAGCACTCGCGCGAGGCTAGCAGCCATGAAATCATCTCTTGTTTATCATTCATCGCGCTCATTCCTTTGCTGGCTGCCATGTAACAATGTGGCATGACATCTACCTTTCATTCTTATTTCTCAGTCTTGTAGGTGTAGATAGGCAAATTTCTCTACCTTGAAGCCAAGGCTATAGATGAGGTCATCGGGGAAACCAGGTCGCGTAACTGTGTCAGTTGGGCCTCGATGCTTACCAGCTTATGGTGAATACGCGATCTGTTTAGGGCACGTTTCAATGCAGCTCTAGGCACAGCCCTTATTACCAGCTTCGTGGCCGCTGATGATTATGTTTACATGTCTTTTTTCTACCGCGGGGCATAACACCCGCACATATGGGCCGCTCTAATGTACAGCCGTAGAAATTGAAGCAGTCCTCCAATGGCATTTCTTTGGTCAGCTCAAAGTCTGGAAGAACTTCAGAGAAGATCTTAAAGATGTTTTCAATAGCTACCTTGTGCTGACCCTGGTTAGGAAGCTTGTGGATCAGTAGGAAGTCCAGAAGCAGGAAAGTTATGATATTGCAGCCATGCAAAGCTTATTTTATTTGGTGGTCTCAAAAGGCTGGCAGAAGGTTACAGAGAATTGGTGAAACACAGAAACCGGTGCATACTCCTTGCCATTGAACGTAAAGATCGCCATTAAAGTTTACAAGGGTAAAATGCAAATAGTTTTCTAGCAACTCCAAGAGTCTATCCATTTTAGTTCTGCATTGGTTTGTGCAATCTTACTGCTCCCATGAAATCAATGCCTTCTCTTACAGTCTCAAAAAATGCGGTATGTGGCAGTGTGTAATACAAGTCCTTGATGTCAGTGGAGAAGGCACTCTTGTGTGCAGCGTTCCGATTGGAATATGGACATTTCTTCTGTCTTCTTTACCAGGATCTTCCATGGTGAGGAAGGAGAATGATTATATCAGGTACCTTCCTAAGGGTTCCTGCCACAATCCTTGTTGAGACAATTACTCAGGAAGGCCACTTATCCTTCTGTGTTTTTGTTGTAAAAAAGGCATTCAGGCATAGTTTCTCGCTCTTCTTCATAGCCGGCCCTAGTTTGGTCAAGTTGTTTCTACACACAATATTTGGGCTTCGTTCTTCACTGCTTGAGCCTTGATCTTTTTTTGCAACTTACGGAAGTACTTGGCTGTGGCTTGATTTGTTTTTTTTATGGCTGTACATCGGAGAGGCCCATATTTGCAGGTGTTATGCCCCACGGTCGAAAAAAGGGCTGTGGCTACAGGTGCATTGAAAAATGCCATAAACACATCGTGCATTCATCGTAAGCAGGAAAGCGCCAAGGACCAATTGAAGGAATGAATGAACAAATGAAAGTTTAATGAAACAGAGAAGATACAAAGAAGTTGGTCTGTCTAGGAGGCTGATGAAAAGGCATGGATGCCTGACAAGTGTTAGTCCCCTTTTCTTAAACACACTGCACCCAAGCATTACATGAAGGTTACGTGAAGCTGGTTTCCACATGACATAATCTGCTGCCTTGGCTTCAAGGTAATGAAAGAACTGCAGATTGGGCTAGTTGGTGATGCATAGTGGTGGTTCAACAGTGCAACAGCACACACAGACCAAGTAGGAGACGAGACACACAAACCAGCGCTGAACTTAAACTAATTTTTTATTGGGAAGAAGCAAGTCGTATATACAGTCACGGAAAAAACAGCGCACATGCGCAATGACAACATAGCACATAGTGATAGCACATGGTAAAATCCGCTTTAAAAGCACGTGTGCATCCGCTGGACCGCTCCCCACTATGTAGCATATTGATTTCTCGAGGCGATAATGAAACAGATGGCGTACTCATGCATCCTTCACTTTTTCTGATAATATGAAATGCCTCAGCTACTTCGCGAGTGTGCTGGTCAGGATGAGCGAACAGGACATCAGTGTCATCAAAAAACGGCGTGCATTTGCACGTGAAACAATGTTTAGCTAGGTTAGTTTCTTCGTTAAAGAATTAGCGTGCTCCATGAGCCGCACGTTAACGCAGCGGCAAGTCTGTCCTATGTATGTAAGGCTACAGGACAGGGGAATTTGATACACTACGCCCGTCTTGCAAGGAACATATCTATTTTCATGGTTTATGCTGCAAGCATTTCTTTTGCGCCCTTCATGCCTTCTTTGAATTGCCGGCCCCACTCTTTCTAGTTTGTTAGGTGCAGAGAACAGAACCTTTACACCATGCTTGCTCCCCACCCTTTTAATCCGGTGCGACAGCTTGTGGACATATGGCATAACCACTACCCTTGTCCCTTCTTCCGAACCCTTTTCCAGCCCCAAGGTACTTGCAGACGATTTCAGGGAACGACGGACTTTGTCTGCACTCGAAACGAGAACTGAGTCCGGGAAACCAGCTTCCCTACATCTGTCTGCCTGGGCTAAGAGACTGGCATCATTTTATGATAACAAGATATCTTTACTGCCATACTTACGTGGTCTGTGTGTGCTGTTGCGCTGTTGAACCACCACTAATGAAAGAAATTTTTCGATTTACTCCTACTAGGCTGCAGAAAGAAGAATAGAAGTTAGCTGTTAAACTGTATGGGCATGGTGTTAGCCACGTGCTAACAAAAGAGGTTGGGCGGGCAAGACGCGTGTCGGACTGTGAGTGCATTACACATTTCTGACGATGTAAAATCTGAGGAAATATAATCGAAAGCTAATTTGGGAGTGTCACATGTAAAAGGCCAAGAAAGACAAAGAAGTTTGAAGGAGAAAAGAAGACTACGAAGACGGTAAGGATGAAGTGTGCCAATTGAAGAACAAAGAAGATGAATTATTCGACGGGGGCTTAGCAAGAGGTGGTTCACGGAGAAGAGAAGAAGATGAAAAGGATGACATGTATCAATGCCGAGGGTTTTAAAGCTCGAAGGGATGATAATACGCATGGGGGAAACAGAAGTTGAGGCTCCTGATGGTCAGGGACACTTTGGTTGGGGCAGAGCAACGCCGGCTGCTGCTACAGCAGTCCTGAGCCTATTCCGGGGATTCAGCGGCTGACGCAACCACCTCCTGTGCCCAGGGGTATCACAAACGCTGCTGCCACGTGCCAGCTGCATCGCCCTGGTGGTCCCTCCAACGCCAACGTCAACGCCAATGTTGCTTCCACCAGTGCTTTGATCGGGTGTTCATCCGACACCAGCACATCACACTTCGAAGGTCACCTCAGCGTGTGCGTGTGCGTTCAGCTGTTGTCCGGTCTATTCCTTCAGTCCCAGCGTTCTCCTGTGATCCATGACAGCGAGATATTTGAGGCGTACATCATGCATACGAATTGTTCAATCTGCGTAGGCACATCATCACTAACGTTAATGAAAAATGAAATTGACTATCTGGATGAATAATCACAACAGATGGGTCTGATGACGATTCCATGACTTTCCTTTGTATTTTAGATGGTGCTTCCTTTATTTATTACAAGCAAAGCAATAAATTTCTCAGTCATTTGTCAGCGCTGTGCCTGTGTCATCTTGTCTGTCTCCTGTTGCCCTGCGCCTTGTTTTGCAAAGAATCATGCACGGACTGGCCCGGGTGCTCTCCGTGAAGTATTTTAGTGACCTCGTGCAAATTTTACTTGATGGCTTTTTGAATTTAGTTGCTGCGGACACGGGAGATATGTAAACTTAGCACTGCTGCCTACCTTTCAAGATGTCATATGCGGGCTAGATAAATGCTTATTTTGTGTTGTGTTGCGGTGGACCACTGTCATGGAAGGGGTTGCGTCGCTCATTTTGACACAAATACTATGTTTTCTACTGTAGCAGTAATTGTTACTTCTGACTTGGTGTCGGTTTGTAAACCATAATGAAGTGCGCTATTATTTTCGTCTTTGTTGTGGTGGTGTTTTCTGCCATGTATAGTCAACTTATGTTCCAGCCAGGTTGGTGGTTTTTGTGCTGGCTTGTTGCAGTTTGTGCAGAATTAATTGCATGGCCTGACCACCTTCGTTCCATTTTCTAACAGGTAGCATTTTAACTCAAAATTGTTTTTATATTGCCATTTAGAGCTGTTTTCTCTGAAACCACAATCACTTCTTTGGAATGGTTTAGGGACTAACAGCTGGCACTGGCTTGCCATATGGGCTGGTTTTTGTTTTCTGTCGGTGTTAGCATGCGTAATATCACCCATCATTAAGGAGCAGTATGTTGGCATTTTGTAAGGATCATTGAGCAAAGAAAACTGATGTGAAATTTTTTTTTTTGTAAAGTGTGGACTCGCACTATGCATGTTGTTCTTGGAAGAAAATGCTGAGAATCTGTTCGTGGGGGGAGGATGACTGCTCAGCACGCTCGCCATTGTAGTTGACTCCACAACTGTCATAGTGTCAGGATTATGGATGGTCAGCATAAGCTATTAAGTTTGTGTACAAGCTATTATATGTCTTTGAACACTATTCCCTGAGAGTTACGTGTCAGTCGAAGCGTTCCTCAAGCTGGTTTATAATGGTGCACAAGCATGAATTTTTTATTGTTTGCTCTGAAAATTTAGGTAGATATAAGTTCAGTTGTTTGAAATTTTTCAATTAGTGTTCATTGGGTGGCATTAAGGAATTCATTGGCGAATATCTTTGTGCTTTGTTTATTGGTGTGTTTTCTTCTTATAATTAAAATGTTTCTATATTTCTGTACTGTTGTGGTTTGCCTGTAAATAAATGTTTTTCATAGGTGCACACAGCCTGTCTACTGCTATGAAGATCTCGGGTAGTACCGGTATGTTGCATTATGTAGGCGTTATAATGGTAAATTTAAAGAATGCTGAAGAAAAGTACTAGATGTGTACACAAAGTATGAACCCATTGCATGCATTTTTCCTGATGGCTGTTGGGGTGTAAGGAGCGTTAAAATGCCATTTGGCTTGGCGGTAATAGCATGTGATTCACGGCAACAACTTTTGGTCACTTATTTTTATTTTTTTCATTTTCGGGGCGGTTCTTTTGTGAAATACGCAGAGTAAAACCTGTATGAAAACACAAGGCACCCTTTTGGGCCTAATTATGAACACTTGAAACCGGCTTTAAATATGTTTTATTTTACAGCGAGAGCTCCGCTCCTTGGGCTACATTTTCTGATTTCGATGCCGATGACACAGTGGCCTACAATGCCTCACAAGGTCAAACCGTATTTAACTGCGTGGTGGTATGGCTTAAGCTATGTATCAGCACATGATCATATGACAGGCCATTGGGTACCTGATTTTGACATTTGATTTGACAGTGGAGACCATGCTGAACAGAACTTTCGCTCGTGTAACTAGGATCAAGCCATGTTGAACCCTGGCCAATATTTTTTTTGACAGTGTAACTGCATGAGGTGTTTTGGAAGAGTTTATGATGCTGTTACACTGGAGCCCTTTTGACATTAGTCTTCCATTAATGATGCTATGAATTTGGATCCAACAGGCGGTATGCTGTCTTCTACCTTTTCTGAAATGACCTTATGTCTAAAATGATGACTCTATTTTCTCCTCTAATCAGCATCACAATGCACAGATTAATTCCCTAAAGGCGCCCATTTCAGTAACCATTTTTTTTTGTACGTGCCAGAACGAATAACTCGATGTCACCAATCGCGGACAGCATAATGTTTCAATTACTCAGAAGTGGAGCGCTGCTGTTTCTCCCGGCCAGCTCATGACAATGGGTCACGTCTTGTAACAGTCGAGAGAAAGTGTGCCACGCAGGTTTGGCAAACGACTCCTTTTGAGTGGATGGTGTTCAGTGCAGATTAACAGGTAATTTTATCGCGCCGCAGTGAGGGAACAGTATATATGGCATTTTACATCTTTAACTATTAGCGTATGCGGTGGCTTAATTGCATAGGTCATTCACAGATAAGAGACCGCCTCTACCAGCCCACAGGAACGAATCATTCATCGTGAGGGGAGGAGAGGGAGACGCCCCCCCTCGAAACCTTTGTTTCTGAAATTCCTTCCTTTCCTGCTCCAGCTTGCCCTGGTTCCTATTATGCACTCGCGACCCTAGGCTGAGGGTTTTTTTTCTGATTGACTGATGTAATGCCTATTCGGCCAGCAGTTTTCTGAAGAGTATTTTATTTATTTACACCAGTACCTGCAGCATCAAGGGCATTATTAAAGGGGGGGGACAATTGGAGTAAAATGTACATATGTGACAAAATCTAATACAGCTAAGCCCAGATGGTAAAAGCAAGAAAGCAACAAAATACGTAGCATCAGTAAGTTATCTCGACGGCAAACGGTCTTCAGTGTACCGCGGTGCAAAATTACGACACAGAAATGGAAACGGTACACTATCGCATGAAGCGCAATGCCAGCCAAACGATATGGAGTAAACGGGATATTAATCTATGGCTTACTGCGTGACAATAAAGACAAGCTCTGAACACGTTTTACATTCATCAATACTCATATCTTCGATACTAAATTTTTTTTTAAATTAGCCATTGACATTTTTTATTGCTTGTGTTTCAGCGGTGATTTTATACCCCAGCACGTGACGAAAAAAAGACGACGCGCGCGTGACAGCGCGCGACTGCGCTCTCGGAACGGCAGACATCTTGACGTAGCGAGTGGATGAGGTCGTGGCCAGCGGCTGCTCTTGGACGGACGTTCGTGTTCTGCGCGATACGAAGGAACGGCTTTCAACCAGCTTGCTTGACAGCCTAGAGGTGAGCAGTGCTCGTCTATTTTATCGCATTCACCGTCAAAACTACCGCACAATGTATGTGGCCTTGACCATATTGTGCGTCCCTGGAGGACGCGGTGGTATTTTCTGTAATTGGCTATGCCTAGGTCTGATTCTGAAAAACTCTGTCCTGATGACATCATCCCGCAGGAGCTACCGAATGAGCGTCATGTACTGTACGCCTGGTTATGGCCAATCCCCCTTGTGGGTATGTGCCATTGTGTGAGGTCAACAACAATACTGTAGTGCGTTGTGGGCAGAAATTGATCGCTCACGTGGAGGCACTCTGTCATCGACGGCTTCGCAACCATTCCTAGGATTTCGAGTTCGGTCGTTGAACGCGAGTGTTTCTACGTTGCTTTTCAATTAAAATGTTGCGGCCATGGCCAACACTGAAGCTGCAACTCCGTACTGTGGATCTAGACGCCATAGGCACTTAGGCCCGTTTCTCGTGCTGCGATTAGAACGAAAAAATTCAGGGGTGCACTTTGTTGACCTAAATTGCGGTGAGGCAGAAGCCTTTAGCGCGGTGTTGCTGGTTGTGTCGCTGATGTGTGGTGAAGATGTTTAAAGACTAACTACAAAGAGCATTTAGGCGGCATATCGTTCCATATCTGCGTTCAAGAGGCGTCTGGATTGGGATGCGATAGCGTGTTGCAGCACTGCCATGGAGTCAACGGAACACCACCGCCCGTTCGGCGCGACGCCTTACCCGTTGGACAATTTAAGGAAAAGAAATGACGCCTGTCTCACATCTCGGTGGACACCCTATCCGCGCTGTAAGGGAAGGAAAAGGCTTTCGTTAGTTGCTGGACCCCGCCGCGGTTGCTCAGTTCCCGGAGTTCCCGGGATCGAACGCTACCACGGCGGCCGCGTTTCGATATAGGCGAAACGCAAAAGGCGCCCGTGTGCTGTGCGATGTCAGTGCACATTGAAGATCTGCAGGTGGTCGAATTTATTCCGGAGCCCTCGACTACGGCACCTCTTTCTTCCTTCTTTCACTCCCTCCTTTATCCCGAATTTCCTTATGGCGCGGTTCAGGGTTCCGCCTATATGTGAGACACAATTGCGCCATTTCCTTTCCACAAAAATCAATTTTCAATTTCAGTTGCTGGATGTAACGGACACATCCATGGCCTCGATTATAAGCCATTAAAGGCTTAATTTCGCCTTTAAATGGTCGGCCTAGTCGGTGACGCCACGGCGCGATTTTCGGTCAGTGCTTTCACATGCAACGCGCGCCCAGCGAATTCGGTTGGAGGGACAATTTTGCATATGCAAGCCGTGATTAAACGCGACGGAAGCTTTACACGAATTATGTTACTGATACTATTACCTGCATATTTTTGCAATTAAGGCATTAATATTTCATATGTTTTGATTAGAAAAATGAGCTGCAGTTTAACTACTGCTGAACCTTGTAAGAGAGCGAAAGGTGTGGTGTATCGGGCAAGTAGACGCGTCTTGGCGTCTGTGCGTTCCGCACACCGGATAGGCAGCATGCCCAGCCTGGTGGCAATTAAATTAATGGCTGATCGCGAGAGGTTGGTCTCCCAATTAATGCTGCGGCCTATTGCTGCAGTGCCTCGTGTCTGCCACAACGTTGTCAGCGCTATTTCATGTAGGCCACATGTCTCTCACACCATCGCCACGTGCCTCAAAGCGCGATTGAGGCGTCCACTGACCCAGGGATCCAGTTATATGCACCCTTCCTTTCCTTGAAATCATCGGAGTCCGACGCAAACAAACATGAACGCCGACGGCCTATAAGCGGTATTCACATGGGGACATCGGCATGGATGGATGTGGGAAGGAGTTGAGCGACGTCACCGATCCGCCCAAGTCCACCCCTGCTCTTGGATTCACGATTCAGTGGGCGCCTTAGCGTTTTTCCTCCACAAAAACGCATCCGCCGCGGTTGGGTTCGAACCCGTAGTTCCCGGGTTCGAACCCGACCGCGGCGGCTGCGTTTTTATGGAGGAAAAACGCTAAGGCGCCCGTGTCCTGTGCGATGTCAGTACACGTTAAAGATCCCCAGGTGGTCGAAATTATTCCGGAGCCCTCCACTGCGGAACCTCTTCCTTCCTTTCTTCTTTCACTCCCTCCTTTATCCCTTCCCTTGCGGCGCGGTTCAGGTGTCCAACGATATATGAGACAGATATTGCGCCATTTCCTTTCCCCAAAAACCAATTATTAATTATTATTCAGTGGGGCAGCAGGGAGACGCCGACATGGACGAGCGAAGCGCTGCCGGGCTGCGGAGACAGAGGGGCAGGGGTCGAAATGGAAGTAAGGGGCCAAAACAATGCTCCCTTGTGGGGTTGTGGCGAAAAAAAGACAGAGGGGAAACAATAGATGCTCGATAGGAGGGATATAAGAGAAAAGAAACCAGAGGGGGAACAGCCAAAAAAATTGTGGATTAGCCCAGATAATCCCGGATATACAATGCGAAAGTGACATAGAGGTATCCACTGGCCCACAGAGCCGGTTGTGCGCCTTTCCTTTGGTGAAAATGAACGGTGTTTGCAAAGTTGTCAACGCCAATGAACTCTATGAACGCTGTCGGCTCACTTGTTTTGTTTGGTTTTTGAGGAAAGGAAATGGCACAGTAACCGTTTCGCATATCTCGGTGGAATCCCGAACCCCGCCGTAAAGGAAGGGATAAAGGATCGAGGGAGGCAAAAAAGGAGACAACTGAAAATTGGAATTTGGATTTTAAGGAAAGGCGCGGCGCAGCACAACGGCGGAACACCTGTGGCTCGGTGGTACTAGTGGCGCCTGCGCAGTAGTGATAGGCAGCGATAGAGGAACAGGCGACGGGGTCGGCGGCGGCCACCTGCGCCGTGCGTGACGTCACTCCTGCTCCGACATACGCCGGCTGGCGCGAAGCGCGGAGTTGACTGGCGTAGTGAAGCTTTTCGCTTCAAAAAGACGGCAGCGGGCTGCACCCCACGCATCACCGAAGGCCACATCTCCCGGGGAGAAGGACTGAACGTACCGGCCGAACGAACGGTCCCTTACTTGATCGGCGGCGGCCGCCGGAGCAAAACCGGAAGCTGCGTCGCCACGAGCACTCTCGAAGGCAGGACGTGTGAATACGCTCGGTATCGGCGGCGCCTGCTGAGTGACGTCATAGCTGACACGTGGTTTGGTCTTCAAACTCGCGCACGGCGAAGACGCTGCGCAGGGGTGGTGGTGGTGAAAGCCTTAATAGACAGAGGGGAGTTTAGGACACGCAGATCCTTGGGCCCGTGCACGGCCACACTGCACTCAAACGTTCATGTACCGGAGGCTCATGACGCTGCATGGTAGCCTGGCCTGTGGCGGTGGCTTGCTTAGCCGCGGGTCCTCGGAGCGCAGTAGGGTTTCCCAAGCCTCTAAAGTGGTAAGTGTTCCAGGCACCGTGGGGGAGGATCCGCCGAGCCGAGGAAAAGGATATGATCGAGAGTGGCTTTGGGGTGGTGGCAGAGAGTACAGGAGGAGTTTGTGTGGTCTTGGGGATAGCGCGAGCGTATATATATAAGGGGAGGGTATCGCGCGTGTTTGGAGCCGCCTCCAGAGTGTCTGGTGATAATTTTCGAGGGAGAGATGGGGTGGGGGGTAGAGCCGACACCCGGCTTTGCAGGTCTGCATCTGTTCACTTAATGAATACATATGCGCTCCCGTGAGAACCCTAGATCGGAGGCCGCCGGTGCCCGGTTGAGGAACCCCGGGCTAAGCATTGGTAGCCTCGTTTCCAGGATTCCCGGAGTGGGCAGGCACCCATATGAGCTCCATGTGGCGGGGTGGGTGTGCGGCAAGTGACTTCAGTATGTGAAATGCAGGGTCGTGAACTCTCCCATGAGCAAAATTTAATATGGCAGTTTTAGAGTCCGATAGCTATATACCGGGCCTCCGTGCGCGTGATGGCTAGGGCAATGGTGGCCTCTTCATCCTCCTCCGAAGTGGCAGTGGGGATATGTGAAGAATGGCAATCGGTTGTAGGTAGGGGTTCGTGATGGCCACAAACACGTCCGCACCCGTGCATGAGGCATCCACCCGCATGGCATCCGGTTCCGTGCCATAGTGTTTGTGGAGTGCGCGTGCGCGAGCTCTGCGGCGGGGTTCGTGGTTGGTGGAGTGCATATTTTTGGGGAGAGGTTTAATAAATATAGGTCCAGGTGAATGTGGTGGCGGACCTGGAGCTGTATGGGATCCGTGGCTGGTGTCTTGATACTAAGGGTGTGTAGGATGTGTCGGCCGGTGGTGGTTCTCATGAGACGTATGTATTGTACCTGTCGGTCGGTGGGCCTCGATAAGCTCAGCTATCGTGTTGTGTAGGCCTAGCTGGAGGAGTTTTTTGGATGAGGTATTTAGGCGTATGTGCAGTGCTGTCTTAAATGCTGTTCGGATCATGGCATCCGGGTTGGAGATTTTTCTGCCCTGGAGTTTCAGGTAGGGGAGCATGAAGTGAAGGCGGCTGAGGACGGAGGGGAGCATAGTAAAGCTTTTGCTTAAATAAATACTTTTGCTTCCACCATGGCAACAGCTCCCACGTGACCCCATGTCGCAAAGCCGTCTGCAGTTAGACCGATGTCCCTCCCCAGTCTCAGACCGACAGAAAGCGCAGCGCCACAGGTGAAAATCGCATGCTCGTGAAATGAGCCTCTTTTAGCCGCCAAGGCACACCGTAAGGGCCTGCCTTTACGGTGTGCCTCAGCCTTCACTTGGATGAAGGCCTTCTTGGTGATGCTTTCATTGTAAAGGTCTTTCACGTAAAAGCCTTATGCTAAAGGCATTTAAGATGCACTCCAAGTAAAGACCTCAGGTAGACGTTCTTTAGGCCGAAAGACTTTATGTTAAAGGCCTTTTATGTCAAATGGCTTTTGCACGTGAGGACCTTAACTCATAATTATATACTGCATGATATTTTCACAAATGGGTTTCAGAATCAAAAAGTTAGGCACAGGCCGTAAGGAATCAAGCAATGTTCCAGCTCCAAAGAGCACGCGCGTCTCACTTCTTTGTCCTCAAGGCACCGCCCTGGGACACCTGCCGGCATTATTCCCCCTCCGTATCCAAAAAAAAGGAAGCAAAAACGTGGGCGCACTTGGGGCGACGTACCGGTGTCCATACCCTCACTTTGTCATCGAGATGGTACTCGACGAAGCGATGTTGTTGGTTGTAGCGTTCTGCATCCGTTGCCTGCTGCCGGTGGATGTGCATACGAGCCAGTTGGCGGGCTTCCTCTGCGTGCTGGGTAAATTCCTCGGCGTCTGGCGTGAGCGCCTGGTCGTGAGGGGGGCACGGAAGCATGGCATCGAGCATTGTTTGGAGATCACGCCCGTAGACGAGGCGAAACGGCGTAAATCGAGTCGTTTCCTGAATCGCCGTGTTGTAGGCAAACGTCACATATGGGAGGATCTCGTCCCAAGTCTTCTGCTGTACATCGACGTACATTGCGAGCATGTCTGCTAAGGTTTTGTTGAGGTGCTCCGTGAGCCCTTTTGACTGCGGGTGGTATGCAGTAGTCTTGCGGTGGTTTGTGTGACTTAGCTGGAACACCTCGTGCATGAGCTACGCTGTAAACGCAGTGCCCCTATCGGTGATGACAAAGGACAGAGCGCCATTTCGTAAAGCAATGTGGTGTATGAAGAAGCACGCGATTTCAGAGGATGTACTGCGCGGCACCGCCTTTGTTTCCGCATAGCGCATCAAATAATCAGTCGCAACTATAATCCACTTATTGCCAGAAGACGACACAGGGAATGTGCCCAGAAGATCAATGCCGACTTGGTCAAAAGGTGTGCGAGGTGGCGCAATTGGTTGGAGCTGTGGGCTTGAGCGGTGGTGACTTACGACGCTGGCACTCACGGCAACCTCTGACCTAGCGGTGGATGGTCTTTGCAAGTTTAGGCCAATAATAGCCCTGATGCACTCGAGCGAGCGTGTGTGCAAATCCCAAATGGCCAGAGGTGGGCTCGTCATGACGCGGCGAAAGGATGTCGCGGAGGTCTGATGGCACGACTAGGAGGTAGGGACGGTCACCGTTGCTGGAGTTTTTCTTGAACAGTACGCCATTGCGAATGCAAAAAGAGGACGAGTGGCGGGAAAAGTGTCGAGGTACGTTAGAAGCATGGCCCTCCAGGTGATCCATGACAAACCGCAGGTCAGCGTCAGCACGCTGCTTTGCCACTAAGTCCAAACTGCTGATCACACCTAGGAAACGATTGTCATCCTCTGCGCTGTCTTCAGCTTGCTCGACGGCTGCGCATGAGAGCGTGTTGGCGTCTTCGTGTTTACGTCCGGACTTATAGGCAATATTGTGTAATCAAATTCTTGAAGGCGAAGGCTCCAGCGTGCTAGGCGTCCTGATGGGTCCCGGAGATTGGTAAGCCAGCACAAGGAATGGTGGTCGGTGACCACTTTAAAATGATGACCATAGATATAAGGTCGAAGTTTCATCGTGGCCCAGATGACAGCGAGGCACACCTTTTCCGAGGTGGAGTAGTTGATTTCGGTGCGCGAGAGTGTGCGACTCGCATACGCGATCACACATTCCACGCCTTTTTGATGTTGAACGAGGACGCCACCAAGCCCGATGTTGCTAGCGTTGGTGTGTATCTTGGTAGCAGCCTCCTCATCCAAGTGAGCCAGCACAGGGCTCACTCACGTCTCACTTCTTTGACCTCAAGGCGCCGCCCGGGGACACCTGGCGGCATTATTCTACACGGAGTCATGCTAAACTGTCTGCTATTCTTAAGGCGTAAGCCTTTCTTGGCTCTGCTCATGAGTGGCGTCAATCATAAGTTGCACAGTAATTAAAATAAAATGTAAAAGTTGATAAGCAACATTTGCTAAGAAACATATATGTAATCATAGTTGTGACCGTAAATAGATTGTAAGAAATTGTGATAGCGATAATGACAATTACTGATAGTGAGAGTGCTGGAGATAATGATAGTGATGATAGCGGTGGAGAGTGATAGTTCTAGAAATAGTGAAATGATAGTGGTAGAGATAGTGATAATGATAGCTACTGATAGTGCTAGGGATAGTGATAGTGAAGATGACAGTGATGATGATAGAGATAGTGATAGTCTGTGATACCAATGGTGATAATAGTGGTGACCATAGTAATGAAGGTGATTGCAATAGAAAAATGAAAATGGAGGGAGAAAAGTAAGAATTGAAATAAATAATAAGAA
This sequence comes from Amblyomma americanum, assembly GCF_052857255.1. Taxonomy (NCBI): domain Eukaryota; kingdom Metazoa; phylum Arthropoda; class Arachnida; order Ixodida; family Ixodidae; genus Amblyomma; species Amblyomma americanum. The sequence continues at coordinate 278,509,269 of NC_135497.1, forward strand.
ACAAAAATAAAAACAATGAAAAAGGGAGGGAGAAGGAAAGGAATGAAAGGCTATTAATAGCATTTCTGCTATTAAGCAGACATAAGTGCAATCTTGTATTTTTTTACAGCAGCACTGTGTGCTAATACAGAATTTTTAGTGGGCCATACGTGATGTTATGCATGCACAACACAGCTTCTAATTCTAAAATTACTTATTTACTACGTAACATTTCCTACGGTATACCTGAATGCAGCACTCCAAGATGGCTACCTGCAAGCGGCATAAAGAACGCCTACACGGGAGTATCTCAACGCCGCAACTTGGCTTAGCCCCAAGGCTGGCGCTCCTGCTGTTCCTCATCGGCAAGAAGCCGCGACTTCAGGAAGCCGTCATGCTGGCGCCCCGAGCGGACCCGGTGGTCATGGTGACCAAGTATCGGCTCAACCTGTCCGGCTTATTCACCCCCAACTGGAGCGACGCGCCAGGTGAGTGTCTACAAACGGCACCTGTTTGGAATAAACTTTGGAGCATTAAATATGTGTAATAATTTTTCAAAACATATCCTCATTTTAATTTAATATTTTTCTTTTATTATCACCAAAGGAGTATTTTTCAGCGTTTCTAACTAATACGCCACAGCTACTGAGTTGCCATATAGTGTGCTGGGCCTTGAAGGTATATGCAAAAGCGTTATTCGATTCAATGCCTGGAGTGCACAAATATTCACTCATTTCTACAATGTGCTCTCAGCACAATTCTCAAGCAACATTACGTAGAAAAATAATAAAGTAATTATTTTAGAGCAAGCCCAGTAACCTCTTTAGGTTACTGCTATAAACATCCGTGGTTTCTGCGACTTATTTGAAATATCACATGCACTGCAAGATGAGATTGAAGGAAATAAACACGAGTAGCTACCCTTGGAAGTGACGCATGTTGAACACAGACCTCTGGAGTCATATGTCGAAACAAAATAAAATATTTTAAGGCGCTTTAACAGGCTGACTTGTGTTTGTCGAATGCGCCTTGGAGATGAAAAGTGGCTGGCATCGCTAATTTCACTGCCTTCACGATCGCTCAGTTGGGCAATGCGCCAACTTTAGTGGCACATTTTTAGAGCAAGAAGGGAGTTTATTTTGTTCACAGTTTGGAGACATGTCACTGTAAGTATAGGCAGTATAAAAGGACACATACAGGAGCCAATTTAGACAGGAAACGAGTTTCACGGGCTGCACTGATGTAGGTGCAACTGATGATTCTGCTTTTGCACAACTTTCATGAAATGCCACTGTGCATCTTGTAATGATGCCTTTGCAGTATTAAAGGAGGCCTAAACATAGTGGTACAGATGCACAGAACTTGTGATTGTGTTTAAATCATCTTACTCACTAGCACTTTCAACCCCGGGAACTATTTCGTGAGGTAAACCAACTTTGCAAACACAGGAGAGAACAGTTGGTATGTGAGCAGTGAGCTGATGCCTGCCTTCTATTGCTGAAAGACAGAAAGAGAAAAAGTAGGGAATTCATCCAGCCATGTGTGGCTCGATTCTTTGCTGTCACAATTAACTTTATAGGGTTCACGTTTAGTTTACCTAGTATACTCTTAAAGGAGGCCTAATCATAGTGGTACAGATGCACAGAACTTGTGATTGTGTTTAAATCATCTTACTCACTAGCACCTTCAACCCCGGGAACTATTTCGTGAGGTAAACCAACTTTGCAAACACAGGAGAGAACAGTTGGTATGTGAGCAGTGAGCTGATGCCTGCCTTCTATTGCTGAAAGACAGAAAGAGAAAAAGTAGGGAATTCATCCAGCCATGTGTGGCTCGATTCTTTGCTGTCACAATTAACTTTATAGGGTTCACGTTTAGTTTACCTAGTATACTCTTCCTCACAGCGGGTTGGCACTGATGTGGAGGCTGCATGCCATTCTCATATCTTAGAGTCTCTGCTCCAGGAGTGTAGTGCCGGAGAGGAAATCTCGTGTTTCCCATGCTTTTAGCTGCTCTATCGTTTGCACCAACGCTGTGGTCTTAGTCCCACATGTCGGGAAGGCTGTTTGGTATTCACAAATTTATTGCAGGCCTTTGTGGCTCTTGTGAAAAAGATGATGACCCAGACAAAGCAGATAAGTCGTGAAAACGAAGAAGATGGCCCGCGCGTCAGCCATATTGCTACCGCCACGTGTGTCTGTGCCCGACCTGGTTGCCCTCGGATTGTTCTCGCCGCTGCTCCCTTCCTCCCAGGTCTTTTAAATAAACTCCCGCCTTACATTTGGTGGAGGTGCCGGGTAACAGCCCTGGAATTGCGCAACCGTACTCTCCCGCCACCTGCGATGCCTCACGACGTTCAACATCAAGCCATGCAAGTGGGCCCAGCTGTTACCTGCGCCGGCTCCCTTCACCAACGGGATCTGGCCATCTTCAGTGGGACCGATCAGCAGGATGTCGAACATTGCCTCACGTCTTACGAGAGGGTGAGCCTTTACAACAAATAAGACGATGCCACCAAACTATATAACGTAATTTTTTATCTCACCGGTGTGGCTAACCTGTGGTATCGGAACCGCGAGGTGGACATCCGCACCTGGTCTGCTTTCAAGACAACCTTCTCCGAAGTGTTTGGTCGTCCTGCTGTTCGGAAACTCCGCGCCGAACAACGCTTGTGTGAACGGTCTCAGCAGGTCGGCGAAAGCTTTACCAGTTACATAGAAGACGTCATTGACCTATGCAAGCGTGTCAACCTCAACATGTCAGAAGCTGACAAGATTAAACACATTTTGAAGGGTGTTGACGACGACGCGTTTCAGATGCTGGTAGCGCGCGACTTGCGCACCGTTGCTGAAGTCGTCACACTTTGCCAAAGCTTCGAGGAGCTGCGGAAGCAGAGGCTCCTGACTCGACATCACCCTCGAATAATTTAGTCACTTGCTGGACTGACACTAGCAGCTGACACCTCATCGCTGCTGCAACAAATCAAACACTTTGTTCGGGACGAAGTGGCGCGTCAGCTTTCTCTTCTGCCGAACCCTACAGGGCAAGCTCCAGAATTGGCTCCGGCCATTCGACACGCCATCCAAGAGCAGGTTGCCGAGGCTCTTCCACCCGCCCATCCGCCACCACCTGTCGCCACTCCACTGACATATGCCGACGTTGTCGCCCAGACGCCACCCCCTATGGGCGCTCCGCTGACATACGCGGACGTCGTCGCCAGACCTCGACCGCCTACCTATGCTTTGCCTCCAACACCTGTGCGAGTGGTGGCTCCTTCTCTTCGGCCGGCTCCGCGAGTCAGGAATCCCTGGCGCACCATCGACAACCGGCCTATCTGCTACAATTGCGGCTAGCCTGGTCATGTGGCCCGGCTTTGCCGCCGCCGTCTCCCAGTCTACGCGCCACCTCCTCCAGCTCCCGCGTATTGGCCTTCCACGAGTCAGTACTCCGGATCTGCTGAGCCGCTGTCTAGTCGTCCTTTTTCTCCTGACTGTTCAGCCCTTTCTAGACGCCGTTCACCTTCACCGAGGCGCCGCTCCGTTTCTCCTATGCGACGTCGCGCCAATCTTCCTCAAGAGGAAAACTAGGTGCTGCAGTTCCTGAGGCGAGAACTGTGTCCTTGTCGAACTTTCCAAGGCCTCACATATCCCCTGCTAATCTGATCGAAATTTCTGTCGAGGGCAATACTGTCTCGGCCCTTGTGGACACCGGTGCTGCGATTTCTGTTATGGACGAAAAGTTTTGTAGTTCGTTGAAGAAGGTAAAGACGGCGATTGCTGGACTGTCGCTGCGTACGGCCAGCGCTGAGGACATCAAGCCGTCCGCAGCGTGTACCGCTCGAGTTGTGATTCAGGACTCCCTCTACACGATAGAATTCGTCGTGCTGCCTTCCTGTTCCCATACTGTTGTTCTGGGCTGGGATTTCCTTTCCGTCCATGAAGCTATCATCGACTGTGCTCGAAAGGAAGTCGGGTTCTCTTCTCTGCCCAATCCTTTTCTGGACGCCACTCCTCCTGTTGCCAGTGTTAAAACCCTCGCCGCCAAAGGCATCGACATTCCCCCGTGCTCTTCTGTTCTTGTACACTTGTCTTGCGACTCTATCGGTGATGACACTGTCCTCTTTACTCCAGGCCATACTTTTCTGCACCGCAAGTGTCTCCCTCTGCCATACGCTGTACTGACTGTCTCCGCTGGCCTTTCGATACTTTTGGTTTCTAACCCGTTTTCCTGCCCTACCGCTCTGCGCCTTGGTGAATGCCTCGGCAGTGTGCAGCCCATCGCATCTCTGCTCATCCGCGAGGAGACCGACGATACATCGCTCCTCGCCATGAACGCGCTCAGACCTCCTGCCTCTATGCCAGATCTCTCTTCTACCGAATTGTTCTTGTGCTCCATCAACGCTGATCTTCCCCTGCCGCACAGAACACAGCTTCTCGCCCTCCTTCATCAATTTCGCTCCTCCTTCGATGCTCACCGGACTTCCTTGGGCCGAACTTCCACCGTCACCCATCGCATCGACACTGGTGCCCACGCGCCGCTGCGGCAGCGCCCCTATCGTGCGTCTCCAACCGAGCGCCAGACTATTACAGAGCAAGTCGACCAAATGCTTCAAAACGGCGTCATTCAGCCCTCAAGTAGCCCTTGGGCATCGCCTGTTGTCCTTGCGAAAAAGAAAGATGGCTCCATACGCTTGTGTGTCGATTACCGCCGCCTTAAGATAACGCGCAAGGATGTCTATCCACTCCCCCGCATAGATGACGCTCTGGACTGTTTGCAAGGGGCGGAGCTCTTTTCCTCCCTCGATTTACGTTCTGGGTACTGGCAGGTCCCCATGGAAGCGGCCGATCGTCCCAAAACTGCTTTTGTGACCCCCGACGGATTGTATGAATTTACTGTGATGCCATTCGGCCTTTGTAATGCCCCTGCTACCTTCGAACGGATGATGGACACCATTTTGCGTGGACTCAAGTGGAATATGTGTCTATGCTATCTCGACGACATTGTCGTCTTTTCCCTCGACGTTGAAACCCATCTATCCCGCCTGAAGCACGTTTTGACCTGCCTTTTTGACGCTGGCCTGCAGCTCAACTTGAAGAAATGCCGTTTTGCTGTGCGTCAGCTGACTATTTTAGGACACGTCTCTAAGCAAGGCGTTCGTCCCGACCCAGCTAAACTTCGCGCTGTCGCAGACTTTCCCAAACCCACTTCCGTCAAAGACTTGCGCAGCTTCTTAGGTCTGTGCTCTTACTTTTGGAGATTTATTCGCAACTTTGCTTCGATTGCTGCGCCTTTAACACAACTGTCCGGCAGTTCCGACTTATCGATGTGGTCTCCAGCATGCAAAGATGCGTATAACACCTTGCGCCGCCTCCTCACAGCGCCGCCCATACTGCGCCATTTCAACTCGACCGCTCCTACCGAGGTCCACACGGACGCCAGTGGTGTCGGCCTCAGCGCTGTACTCGCCCAGCGCATCTGTGGTTTTGATGAATACGTTGTTGACTACGCAAGCTGCACACTTACGAAGGCTGAAACTAATTACTCCGTCAGTGAAAAAGGGTGGCCATCATATGGGCCCTTGCCAAATTCCGCCCGTACCTCTATGGCCGCTCTTTTGACGTTGTGACGGACCAACATGCGCTTTGTTGGCTTTCTTCCTTGAAAGACCCATCCGGCCGCCTTGCCAGGTGGGCTCTTCGTCTGCAAGAATATGACATCCGCGTGGTCTATCGTTCCTGCCGGAAGCATCAAGACGCTGATGCCCTGTCCCGCTGCCCACTTCCAGCCAAGATCGCCAGCCTTTCCACCTCTGACGTCTCCCCGTTGTCCCTTCACATTTTGCGACATGCCCCCAGTGCAACGTACTGACCACTGGATCGCTTCTCTTCTCGACTTTCTCTCCAACCCCACGGCTGCTTCTCCATCCCGTGCTCTCCGCCGCCATGCTTCCCACTTCGTGATTCGCGATAACCTCCTCTATCGTCGTAACTACAGCACCGACGGCCACAAGTGGTTACTCGTTATTCCTCGCCACCTGCGCACGAACATATGCGCCTATTTCCACGCTGACCCACAATCTGGTCACGCGGGAGTTTTCAAGACATACACCCGCATCCGGCTGCGCTATTACTTGCGCGGCATGTACACCTTCGTACTTAAATACGTACACACCTGTCTCACCTGTCAACGTGACAAGCCATCTCCTCACCATTCTGCTGAAGAGTTGCAGCCACTCCTTTGCCCACCACGCCCTTTCGACCATATCGGCATTGATTTCTATGGCCCGCTTCCGTATACTGCGGCCGGCAACCATTGGGCTATCGTTGCGGTTGATCATCTCACTAGATATGCTGAAACCGCCGCCCTTCCGTCTGCCACAGTGACAGACATTGCACCTCGTGAACTGCTTAGCGACCGCGGACGCGCCTTTTTGTCCGATGTCTTCACCGCCCTGCTCTGCCAGTGCAACATAATCCATCATACCACCTCCGCCTATCATCCGCAGACAAACGGCCTCACCGAGCGATTTAACCGCACCCTCGGAGACATGCTCTGTATGTACGTCGCATCCAACCACTCGAATTGGGATCTCATCCTCCCTTATGTGACTTTCGCCTACAACACCGCCCAGCAGTCTACTACTGGCTTCTCTCTCTTCTATCTTCTTTACGGCCGTCATCCATCTGCTACCATAGACACCATTCTGCCTTACCAACCTGACGCCTCCGAATATACCCGTTTCCGAAGCCGCGCAACACGCAGAAGATTGTCGCCAAATCGCCCGGTCACTCACAACTGACGCCCGTCATCGCCAGAAATTCTGCCACGACAACGCTCACACAACATTGCACTTCTCTCCTGGTGCGCTTGTGTGGCTCTCGATACCATCTAGTACTCCTGGACTCTCCTCGAAATTTCTCGCCAAGTATCACGGTCCCTACCGTGTCCTGGAGCACACATCTCCAGTTAATTACGTCGTCGAACCCCTCACGCCATCTCCGGATCTCCGGCGCTGTGGCCGCGAGACAGTTCACATCCAGCGTCTCAAGCCTTACTACAACCCCTCTATATTGCAGTTGCCGTAAGTCGCCAGGATGGCTCCTATTCGCCCCGGGGGGGATTGTGAAGAAGATGATGACCCAGACAAAGCAGATAACTCGTGAAAACGAAGAAGATGGCCCTGCGCGTCAGCCGTATTGCTATCGCCATGTGTGTCTGTGCCGACCTGGTTGCCCTCGGATTGTTCTCGCCGCTGCTCCCTTCCTCACAGGTCTTTTAAATTAACCCCCGCCTTACAGCTCTATTTAGTTGACTTGAGGTTGTTTTCTAGTCAATAGCATGTTGCTTAGCTGAAGACACCAGATGTTTAAATTCCTTGGATAATATATAGCTTCATGCGGAAAACACAGGACATGGAAAAAAAGCTCTGGGGGAATAAATTTTCACACGTATTGCTGACACCTTTTCTTGAGAGCCCAAGTTAACTGCACAACATGTGTTAATTCTCCTTACGAAATATCCACTATGTTTGCAGAATCGTTTGCATTGAGAGTTTGTTTTATATATCCTCTACCGGTTATTGCTCGGAGCAGGTTAATTTGTGTTTGTACTCTAATTATTTGATTTAGTTGTTGGAATAATTTGTGCACTTTTTGTCCCCTAACATGTTGACTGCAGTCATCTTTGCGTTTCCTAAAATTTATATGCTTGGCACGCAACGTGGCTTTGCTAGACCAGGGACAAGGCAGCCATGGCTGCTGGTGTGCGTATCGTCCTTTGGCGGCCACCCAAGCTCCCTGGAGCCGCAGGAGTGCGACCCTGGAGCCACATCGCATGGCCATCAATTGGTGAGTCCGAAGTCCTGCTGGGTGCAACACCGCTTCCGGAGGCTAATGCTTAAGAGGGGCTCGGGGCTGCAGCCTTTCAAGCATGATGTCACTAAAATGCTAGAGCAGCTCGGCGCCGTCGTGGGACTCCCATGCAGGCCCAGTGTGGCAGTGAGCGACGTCGCATTGAGCATTCAGGTTGTGGCGGTATCATATATTAGATCAGAATAAAGCACACTAGCATACGCTAGTGTACGCATATTTGTCTTAGCGTGCAGTGAGCATCCAAGAAGCGTGCAAAACATTCAGGACCTGTTATACAGTGAGAAGTCTCAAAATTCATTATTTCGTGAGAAATGAAAATTCAAACATAATGCATCAAATCTCCGTGTTTTTAATGCGAAAACAGTTCTTGTCTCATGGGTGGCGGTCACAGGAGCTGTCAGCATAGTGTGTCATCAGAGCATGTCCTCAAGAAAATTACCATTAGAAAAAAGAAATGCTCCAGGATTTCGGTTCTAACCCTGGGCTTAAGTGTGCCAGGCGGGCACGCAATTTATATGCCATGAAGGGTCTTCTGTTCTAGTGTGTTAGAGGGGCAAGAAGTCAACACGTTTTGGTGTGTGCAACAGTAAAGTGTGTTCCCAATATGTTCTGATGTCAGACAACGATGACTTGCAAAAAGTTGCCGACATCATCCAAGGGTCACTCTATAGGTGTCATATGACAACGATGACTTGCAAAAATGTTCCTGAGGTTCAAATGACTGCATTTCTCTAACATAGCAGACTGCAGTGCTCTCCAACTTTTTTACATTCTCCTCATCCTTGTTCTCCTCAGTACTAAAGATAATAAATTCTTGTGGACAAATGAAGATCTTATGGGCGAAAGCGGATGTTAATGTTCACTGCCATCTGGCTGCATTTCTTGTCATCAGAAGGCGTTAAGTATAATTTTATGCAAAAACCATATGGCAAAACAAGCCTGAAGGGTGCTGAAAAGGGAAGAAAGCATACTTATTAGTACGGTATTAACAGCACTTGTTGCATTGGCGAACAAATGACTGTGATGACTTGTAATGCAGAGAGGGGGGACTCTGAATTTTTTATTTTCCTTTTGATTGTGCTGCTTTATTTTCATAAGGGAAATAACACGAAGCTAGCATGTCATCATAAGCAACGCATAAAGTGACCAAGATATGAAAGGGAAAAAAGAAATAGAGGAATGGGCTGACAAGGCTTTTTGAAACCCCTTTAAGCCTTGTTGTTCTTAGGCATAATACAGATGACAAGTGCATAGTTACTCCTAATTTTGTTTTGATTCTTACGCTAATTGCATTATATACTTTTACTCTCCTTTGACTTTCAGTTTGCTTCATAGTGCACCGTGAAGAAAGAAAAGATGCAAGATAATGCAAGTGAATTTGATTTACTGCAGGAAAAAAAGAATGGCCTGCGAGTGTTGTCCGTGGGCGCACTCCTGCAGCTCGAAGCGTGCATCTGCGGTGCATTCGAGCCACGTTTCACGTCAGCCTGCCTGCAGTGGGAAGGGGCCTACAACTTCTGACGAAAACTGGTAACGTTTAAGTCATTAATGGCTCTTCCTGAGGTGTTATACGGAATGTGCTTTTTGTGCACTTATCCATCCTCAATGCCAGTATCGTTGTGGCATTACAGAAAAAAGTGAAAATAGCCGTGCTCAGAACTAGGAAAGTTCCCATTTGAGGCAGTGTGGAAAGTGCGACAAGAGGAGGTTGTGGAATATTTTTGTAGAATATTGAAAAATGCACAAATTTATGTCCCCTAGCCTATGCTATTAACTGCATCAAGCTTACTTATTGAAGAAAAAAAGAAAATGAAACAGTGACACAGAAAATAATGTCGCAGGATTGTTTAAAAATAATCTAAGTGAACAAATGGAAACGTAGCATTCAGCTGCATTACCTACTTGCTACTTTTATAAGTGTTTTCTTTTTGTGTTCTTGTCTGACGCTTCTAATATAATTGTTTTTTTTTTAATGCTGGAGGTCTTCTGTGATTCTATTGGGTGCTTTTAGGGTGTGCAGTCTTCTTGTTGCATCTGGTGACAAGTTTTCTGTTCTGTACAGTTGGTTGCCAGTTTGAATAGGAAAAAATGAGGCAACAAATCTGCAAAAGCATTTATTTACCCAATATTATTACTTTGATGTTTTCATTTTATTGAATGGTTTTGCTCTAAGCCGAGAATTTTTCTGACGGGTGAATAAGGGTGGAGGTGAGTGGGTAGCGGTGGGTGGTTGAGTGGAAGGTGCAGGTGGGGTGAGAGGTGGGTGAAGGTTGGCTGTTGGGGGGGGGGGCAGTCCCCTAGATAAGGGAGGTGGCTGGTGAATGGGGCTTCTGGAGGGCAACTGATTTACTCACTGCTTATATGAATTCAATTTCCCTATTGCATATTTGTTCACCTGCTGCCTAGACTTCCAGTGGGCTGAGGCATTGTGGAAGGGGGAGGTAGGAGGGCTGGTGGTGTACAGTGCATCTGGAAAGTAGAGTTCCCTGGTGAATGAGGCCTCTGAAGGGTGGCGATGGGCGGGGATGGGGAGGATGACCAATGGTGGTGGTGCATAGATGGGCTGCACCCTATCTAGTGGGCTGAGGTGGGGCAGGGTGCTGGTGGGTGTGCTGCCGCCCCCTAGGGTTCTGCCAACCAGAGCGGCGTTTTCGTGATGGACAGTAGCACTGCTTCTGCAGTAAAGAAAGCTTTATGTCTTCTGTGCGCATTTGGTTTGTTGTATTTGGTAATCTTGTAACGGTTACGTCATTAATGTCTCATTTGGTCTTTGACAACAAATACGAATCGGTTTATGGGTTTTAACGCCCCAAAGCGGCTCGGGCTATGAGTAACACCATTTTGAAGGGCTCTGAAAATTTCGGCCACCTTGGGAAGAACCCCAGGTGGTCGTCCCTCATTGCCCTCAGAGCCTTAGCGTTCCTCATGGCCCGAGTTACTTTGGGACATTAAATGCCATAAATCGATTAGTATCTTTTGCTAATTTTATTCTGATGCTCATTCCTATGGTCAGTATACATATTTATGTAGGCCCAGCGTAACTGTTGGCACAGAACACAGGACAAGAACGACTTGGACGCGGACACCACTGCGCTTGCGTCCGCGTTTACTTTGCGTCATGTCTCAGCATTTGCATTGAAACCATTATAGATACATGCAACTTTTTATAGATATGTGCCACTGTTGTTAAAAGAAACCTGGAGGGGACACTTAACCTCCACCTTAAGGGTATCATGTGATAGTGTTAATCAGGTAATGCCTGTATCCATGGAATTTGTCATCCTCAACTTTACGTTCATTGATCTCTGGGAGCCCTCATGCAACCCCTGGCGCAGTAGTGCAGCAGTTAAGCTATGCGCAACTGCCCAGCGCTAGATACATGCAACTTTTTATAGATATGTGCCACTGTTGTTAAAAGAAACCTGGAGGGGACACTTAACCTCCACCTTAAGGGTATCATGTGATAGTGTTAATCAGGTAATGCCTGTATCCATGGAATTTGTCATCCTCAACTTTACGTTCATTGATCTCTGGGAGCCCTCATGCAACCCCTGGCGCAGTAGTGCAGCAGTTAAGCTATGCGCAACTGCCCAGCGATGCAAGTGCTGCTACGAGTGGGGCTCGAGATCCAGCTTGCTCTTCCCGAGCATTGTCTTGCGACCAATTAATAATTGAACTGCCATCTGCCACGCTGGGCAATTTTCTCACAATCCGGTGGGGACGCTGTGATGACACCACTAGGTCACTTGACCTAGGTGGCTCATTTAGGCTGCTTCTCCGAGGATTTTTCACTTACTACGCCACCGCCGCTGCCAGATTTTTTGCAGAATGAAAGTTTAACGCTATCGCTTTAATATACAGCGAAAAGGGTCTCCTTTTAAGCCATGTAGTGTGGCTCTTGTTTAACTTCTTGAAGATCTGTGCTCCGGACCACTTATATCAAGACCTACAGTCACCTTGGAAAGATTCGGAACGCCCATGAGGCAAAACAAGCTACGGGCATGGACCAGAAACAAGCCAGGTAGTCTGTATATTTTGTACAAATTGTGTAGCAAGTAGCTCAGCCTCAACCTCAGTCATGGTTCTAATACTGTGGGGAGGTTTTGTGTGGCTATGGGTTTTGTGAGGTTTTTCAAAGGAAGGTTGTGCTCCAACCGATATGTTTTTCATACTGTGGTCCACGACACCTTGTAACCCTTCGCCCTGAACCTCGCCACGACATTCAGGCAAGAGGTATAAAAATCTTGCTGGCTGCCTCTCTATTCAGTGGCTTCTTCAGCTCAAGTTAGTACAGCTGAGCTGGTCATCTTGCATCTCTTGTGCAAGAAACAGCACGAAAAATAATTACAGAAATGGGATGTTCCGGATATGTAGGACCCGCCTCGATGATGGCCTTGTAGTATCGCCAGTAGCATGCAGAACCTAGCGATGTTACTGAGTAAGCCAGCGCGGCCTGGCCCGGATCGAACGCTTGGCCTAGATTCCCAGATGTTCCACTGGTGCTTTAAGCTGTGTGCTGGTAAGCGTGTGGAAGGTAAACCGAGTGCTGCTTCGCACATTACAATTTATCGGATCGAAGCAAGTGTTGTGTGGAGACCGCATGACAAATCTCGTTTGTGAATTTGTGTTGCTATGTGTTGGACCCTTGCCGCGCAGGGGCCTCCCACGCTGGACACGGCTGTTGCGTGGCTTCCGTACAGGGACCAGAGGGGAGCCGCCATCGTAGCCGCACACTTCAGCCCACAGGAGCGATGGTTTTCCGAGACTTAGGAGCCATGTCGCTCAATTTTTGACCCGGAATCGCTTCATGGCGATGGCGTATTGTGCTGCCATGCACGTTATTTTTGCACGTCTTGGCAAATTTCGTACTTTTTTGTAGTTCGTTTAGCGTAACATTGATTGCGTGCTAAAAAATTGTGTTCTGTGTGTGATTATTACTTAGCCGTGCACTAAAGCCTGTGGTGTGCAGGCTCGATGCAAAATAGTTTTTGTGCAGTTGGCCAAAACCTTAATGAACAGCATTGAATCCCAAGAGGACACACGTGCTGCATCCACTGGTGAAATAAGAGCTGATTGACTGGTGAGGCAATGCGGAAATTTTTTTTCCCGCTAATCGACATATCCGGAACTTTTGTCTATAACTTTATATTGGGAAATTAGTCACCCAAACCTTGTATTCAGTTCCTCGTACGCAGTTTGTAGTGCCTGATGTATTTGAATGCGTGTGCATTTGAAGCCCCACCATGAAAAAGTGTCCGGCGTTGTCCGGCGGCATTGTGTTGTGTACACTTGACTCTCGCGACCTGGCTGGTGGAAAGAGCCACATGTCACTACCTTCCACCTGCCATGGTTGTCATGGCAAAATGGGCAGGGAAAAGGAACCCTCTGCACTTGTAAGTTAGAAGAAGTGAGTCCAGAAGGTGGCTACCATGGGAAGGACAAAAAAAATTGATAAGAAGTAGTAATGACTATAAAAGGTCAGCAAGATTAAAAATGACAAACCACTGAGCAAAGAGTGCGGCGAAGTTGCTCAGCAGTTTGAAAGCAAAGTATTTAAGAAAATATAGGAAACGTAGTACAATTGAAGAAAAGCAAGGCACGTGCCCAATGCTAGCGCACTGCCACCGCGTAATGATGAATAAGCACGTCCATAATTTTTAGTGTCAGTCTTATTGGCAGGCCGTCGGAGCTAGTGGGAAGCACCCTTGTATATCTCCTTAGATGAGAGCGTGTCTGTGAGTGTGATTTGCGAAGTAACTGTGAAGTCCAACGTGGAGCATCTTCAGTTTCGCTACACTTGATTGACGCCAAAAGCATTGCAGTGCGCATTGTGCTTTCAATCGTCCATGCATCAGAGAGGCCTCACTGTGTTCTCAAAGGGAAAAAAATTTTCTTAGGCTGCTGGATTAGCAATCCCCATAGATTGCTGGGGAGTTGAAGACAATCTTGGGAGGACAACTCGGTTCTTTTTTGCCAGAATGGTGATGTAACTCTTCTAAAAGAGCCTAGCGTTCCCAACGGTTGCATTGACGATAGTGGGCTTGTACAATCATTCGTTGATGTTATCATGCCTGCAGCTTTGTGGCAGCATCACCATTGTAGAGTGAGTAGCAGCAATGTGCTGCACCATTCTAAAACCAGGAATGTAAAGCCACAAGGATAGTGAAATATTCTTAAGAAATTAGGGTGGTGGGCAGAATACAGGAAACTGATGCTCAAATAAATTGTCAGTAAAACAATAATAGCTGTAGGGAGCAGTTGCTGACTGGCACTTGAATGAGGATAAGCCAATTTTCAGAATGGCCTTGCACCAGGGCCTTGACGAGAAACTGAAAAAAAAAGCATAACAATTCAGGGGCCATAATAAATGTTGACTTCGTGGCAAACCTTTCAAGCTGTAGAAGGTTAACCGGAGTGAGTTTTGGTATACATGTCCAACGCTCTTGTACAATAGTTCTGAATATTGAAAAATTGTTAAATGCTGTTATGGAAATATTCAAAATAATGGTTCAATCTTCGGATGTGTAACAAAATCTTTCTTTTGGTGTGTTTCCATCGATCGCATTGAACACTGCCGTAGAAGACCAATAGGAAACTCTTTTTGACGATAACAAAAACGCTAGTAGCAAAAGAAAATTCAATACTGCCGTCGGGTGGTCGGCGGATGTTTTGATCGGTATGCTGGAATCCTAATTATATGAATAAACTGCATTCGTAAACTGTTTCCCGCACATAAGCGCTCTTGTCCAGAATTGTTGGGCATGAATCCAGTGACTGATTTTTAAAGCCTGCTGTGAAGTATAACGACTGTGGACGATTTTTGGGAGGAAACATTTTGAACTTATGAACCTCACCCTTAACGCCCTTGCTTATGTAAGCGGGTAGATTGTCTTGAAGGCTGTGCCTGCTTGACCCCTCTAATAATCCCGTGGAATATGCATGGTTTAAGCAAGTTTATTGACGTAGTCGCCGCTCTCACCTTTCATGCGCCTAGCTGCAAGCAGTGCGATTACCGCGTAAACGCGTGTAAGGGTCGCACCTATGTATGGGGCGCATCCCGTTTTCCCCAAGGAAATATTACCAAAAATATTATCCTTGTAAAGGCCGCACCCAAGCTTTCCGTGACCCATGCGGGAATAGGGACCCCAACCTAAATTTTGCCGCGCGACGACAGCGCCGTGCTCCTCCCGTAGCGGCGGAATTCTGAAGCGTCAATAGGGCACAACGGCGCCGGGGCGCTCTGACTGGCCGTGTTCGCGTGCTGCGCGCGCTTTCTTCCTCCGCATGCTCCTCGTAGCCGTCTCCTCGCGGGCGCGGCGGATGCGAGCACAGCCTGACGACTGCACAGTGCGCCGTTTATGTCCATCGCTGGGCAGTTTTTACGCGGTGATCGAAGTGGCACGCGGCACCGTGGTTGCATAAAGGTGGGGAAGCGTCTTGCTTGACTTGTGGGCTTCTATGGAATGACGCATTTGCTTACTGACGTGTGTGCTGTCAACAGAAATTACCCAGGTGGCAGGAATCGTTCAATGCGAAGTACCGGTGCATTATCGCGCGCTGCAGTATTGATTAAAAATAGTACTACTTATCTATCACCGGCAGCAACAGGAGAGTGTGCTGGCGGGCACTTAATATATGTGCACTTACTCGGCCGACACCATGTGAAGTGGCAGCGCATACAACTGCGAAGGCGAAGATGGCAGACACGATTCCACATGTGAACTAACCTTGTGTCTCTGTCGTACACACGTGTAGCAGTGTGGCTCTGCAAATTACACTGTAGTTAGACCATTGTTGTCCGTAACGCATTACAAGTAATGGCGTTAACGGTAACGCATTACTTTTTTCGGTAAATTAGTAACATAGTTGTTACCAATTCGGAACTGTAATGGGTAACGTACTTACGTTAACATTTTTCGGTAACGGGAGGTGCCACGTTGCTAGTTACTTTTTGTTTCAGTTGTGCCCCACTCCGCCCCATTTTTTCGAAAAAGAAGCGCAGAGCACCTAAAGTGATGTAAATAAACAAAATGCACAGGTGCTCCCGACAACCCGTGTTGGGGTTCGCATGCATGCCAGAAAACAGCTGCCCTTGATAATGCACCCTACTAAAAAAAGACGGAATAGCCATAAAGCACAAAACACCTGCACGAACACGCATTCACACACTTGCCTTGACCTACCTCCCCTTCCCAAACCACTCTCACACACAACTTTCTAGAGAGTGGAAGCATGCCGATCATTTTGGAACATCACATTTTTCAGAATTACTTTAATTTTGTTGAGAGTAGTGATATTTTCTTTGTGAAGTTAGAATTGATGATGGAACATCACATTTTTCAGAATTACTTTAATTTTGTTGAGAGTTCAGTGATATTTTCTTTGTGAAGTTAGAATTGATGATCGAGTGTCATTTTGTGTTTAATGCCACATTCATAAGATGGCTTCATCATGTAATACACAGTTAGAATCGAACACATGTAACTCTACAGGCATCTTTAGGCTACTGTAACATTGCTAATCTCCTGCACATTTGTGCAAAGTATTCTCGTTAAATCAGGATATCGCGTAAAACCGTTGTTTAGGCTAGTTGTTATTTGGGAAATGTGAGCTTTATAAAATTGTTATCGTAAGTTCTTAAGGTGACGAAAACTTAACATTTATGGCTGTGAAGTAACGGCAAAGTAATGTACGGTACTTTTTTTTCGGTAACGGTAACGATTACGCGCTACCTTTTTGTAGGTAATGTAGGGCGGTAACGCGCTCCTTTCTTTACATAACCAGTAACGTATTTAGTTACTTTTTTCGGTAACGCCAGCAACACTGAGCTTGACCTCGGGCGGCCGCGCAATAGTGTTACGTGCCCCGTCGATGCGCATCAAAACTAAGTTGTGCCAGCGGTTTGTGAGTTTAATGTCCTAATTCTGTACGTAGATTGTGCGCAAAGCCGTTTCTAATTTTTAGATATCCGTATGGTAAATACGCCATATGCTGTAAATACGACCATATGGCAGAAGCGCCTAAGCAAGCGCGACACCGGTAGGAACGGCAATGCGTTACCATATTGGTGGCATCAGCCGCACGCACATGCTAACACTATCAAAGCTCAACAGAATGGGATTCATTAATGCGCACCTATATTGCGAAATACGCTGTCGTATTTCGCACAAATCTAAACGCGGTGCGATTTGATCTGTGACACTGGGGTGAGCAGCATAGCGCCAAATACATTGAAACACCGCGCAAATGGAAAAGGTAGCAGAAGCATGTCACCAGCACGCACGGCGGAAGCAAGCAGATCGAGACGAGCTAGCACTATTTGAAGACACGAAGAAAAAAAAAACGCGAAACGCATTCTTGCCGCAGCTTCGTTGGAAGGTAGGCTAAATTTCAGTTTTCACTTCGTACACCACGTGGTTATGCGCTCTGGGCACAAAACTAGGGCGTGACGAAAGCAACGCCCTTTTGGACTGTTTGCTTGACGCCGCGCACACGAGCTGCTCCCTCTACCACGAAAGCGCGCGCAAAATTTTCGTAGCAGTGTCAAAGCGTGCGGAAAACCCTCGAGCGGGCGTGCTCTTCTCTCACAACGGCGTCCATGCACGAGCGGAGCGAGCATAGCGCGCGCGAACCAAGCTCCACTCTCAACGGCGCCGAAGCGCGAGCCAGAAATAACGAGTGCGCGCGCGCGCGAAACTCGTTTCTTCACTTGCGGGCCAGGCAACACACACAAGTCAGTGGCGAAGCTCGTCGTCCTGCCCGACCAATTAGGAGTAATCGCTCGGAGAGGGCGCTGTTCACTGGCGTCCGCCGCGCCCTCTGGCCCAGGTTGTGTCCCCTATAACCTTCGAAATGCACGCGCCGTGGCCTCTGCGATCAGCTCCGGCTGCGAGCACCGGGGCGCATGATCGCGGAGGCTACGCATGCGCAAATGAGCATCCATGTACCGCCCACGGATGGCGCCCGAGGCGGCGGCTTATCACGGGAGTTATCCATATCGGCATCAGTATCACTAGCTCCATTGTGGCTCTCAGAGGCATGGGGCTTTCGTGTGCTGATGCCGAGCGTTGCAGTTTTTGCACAATAAGGCATGACACGGCTGGGTGTTGTCGAAAACGGCAAGCGTGCGGCGGGCAGGAAATTCGATGTGACCGAGAAGTGCGTCTGATGATGGTGCAACCACTGATCTCCACTAGGTGGCTGGATGCCACATTCCCGCTTTCTGAAGTGGGCGCACCCGCCGCGGTGGCTCAGTGGTTAGGGCGCTCGACTACTGGTTCGGAGTTCCCGGGCTCGAACCCGACCGCGGCGGCTGCGTTTTTATGGAGGAAAAACGCTAAGGCGCCAGTGTGCTGTGCGATGTCAGTGCACGTTAAAGATCCCCAGGTGGTCGAAATTATACCGGCAGCCTCCACTACGGCACCTCTTCTTTCACTCCCCCCTTTATCCCATCCCTTATGGCGCGGTTCAGGTGTCCAACGATATATGATACAGATACTGCGCCATTTCCTTTCCCCCAAAACCAATTATTATTATTATTATTATTATTATTATTATTATTATTATTATTATTATTATTATTATTATTATTAAGTGGGCGCAAGTGAAGCCACCGGAAGTTGGATGGCATGTCTCGGATGTTCGGTGTCTGCTGTGTATTTCAATGCAAAAAGTCGCGTCTTTCACCCTTCCGTCCTCAGTTTTTCGCTTTGTTTTCGTGTAACGTCTACTATAACATCAACGGAATAAGCAAGCTGAACGTGATAAATGTGAGCATTGTTCGGGGAACATTGTAATTTCAGAGGAACCGAAGTGAACAGGCGTGCATGTCTCACCATGCCGCGGTAAAGGGGTACATGCATTAAACACTATTTTGTGACCTGGTTCTTGTCTTCTGAGCGTAATTAGGAGTAGTAGTGGAATGAAGATGACCCTAGGTCATCTTAAAAACAAATTTTCGTGTAGCAAAGACAAGGCAATGGCACGGAAATCCTGACACTCGAAGAGCCACTCGTTATACAGCTGCCGCTGTTTCAATTTCGGGTTGGTGGCGGACGATGTCTCTTCTCATCGATGGCAGGTGATGTTTATCGCTTTAGTGTGCCATTTACCTTCCATACGTGCTTTTAATCTAACTCTATAGCACAGCCACATTTCATCTACACAACACGAGAGAAACGACTGACGAGAAAGACGAATGCAGCAGCGCATGTGACAAGCGCTGTTAGAAGTCAACTGCACCAAGCATCGCGAATAAAAGCCCATTCAGGCATAATTTGCGACAGTATGAAACAGTACTTGATACGCTCCGTCGAAAAAGCAGTACCATATACACTTTGGACGCGCTAATGTGAACCAGCAGAACACCGACGGCAGCTCACTAGATTGTGGCCCCGCCCTAGCTCGTTCCGGTTCGGTCTCAACATAATTCGGTAAAATGGTCACTGCAAACTCGGCTGCCTAATGAAGGATTCCACCTAGTCTTTCTTAAATTTATCCCCCATTGATGGCATAACTTGGGCTTAGAGCACGACAACGTGCATCACAACAAAGAGCAGAGTTGGAGACGCTAGCGCAACAGGACGACACAGTTGAGCAGACGAGGCTCCGTACGTGCTGTGTGCAGCGACTTTCTGTCGTCTGCTAGTGTCGTCCCATAGCGATGCAATGGACCCTTATTTTTGGAACGTCTTTCCCGAGGATTTTGCTGCTCTCCTCACCCAGTTGACGGCGCAACAGGTAGGCATTGTCACGAAGAAAGACAAAATGCTAAGCGGAAAACGAAAACTAAAACTGAAAAACCGTGCTGAGGTCAGATTTCGTGCACTGCCAAAGGCTGACTTCCGGGACATGCCGACCAACTTCCGGTGGCTCACTTCGAGCGCCCGATGCGGCATCCAGCCCCCTAGTGGAGATCAGTGGTATCATCATCAAGGCGATTCGAGCGTTTTTGGTGTTTTGTTGTGATTAGCGCGAAGTTTAAATTCTGCCGACTTGAATGGCGTGGTGGTGGTGTGCTACAACTTCATTGCCACAAAATGGAAGGGATTAGTTGGGGCTGGGGCGAGTCCAGGGTGGCCTCCACTTGGGGGCGACCTCTTGAGCTCGCGTGATGAGGGCCAGCTGCGTTCTTTTTCTTGAACTGGCCAAGAGCTTGTCCCATTCCTCCGCCGAGGGAGCTGGCAAGAGTTTCGTCGGAACGGGTTTTCTAGCGCATTCCCATGATATATGGCCTTGGGTGGCGTGCGTCCCGTCACCGCAGTTGGGGCATGCAGGGTCATATTCACCGTTTGTGATTAAACATAATCGGTAGGGGCTAAGAATGGCCTTTGTTTGTAGGCGTCTGAGTGTCGTGGCTTGCGCCCTGTCCAAGTCGGGGTGAGGGGCGGGATACGTGCATCTTAGCTCTCCGCGTACGAGCGAGGCGCCTCCGCGGGGGCGCCCGTTCCTGAGAGGTCTCCCGTCCCCCGGTTGGTTGGTCGGGCTAGACGGTCGACCCCCTCGTTTCCGGAGTTACCCGCGTGAGCCGGAACCCATACGGGATTGATGTTGGGATCAAGAGTTCGGTTGCACAGAAGTCGCACTGCGAGCGCGCTTACCGAGTTTTGGGCGAAATTTTGAATGGCGCTCTTAGAGTCGCTCAGAATAGTTTTGGTGCGGGGATCCGCGATGGCCAGTGCGATAGCTACTTCCTCTGCCTAGCGTGAAAGGTTGTACTGGTAACTGTTAGCGAGGGCTGACTTTGGAGTGGCTATACATGCCACGTATGTTCCGCCTTTGATGTGTTGAGCTGCATCTGCCTACACTGCTCGTGGTTCGCTCTCGTACTGTTTCTCAAGGGCCTTCGCCCTTGCTTTCCTGCGGGTGTCGTGTCTGCCTGGCAGCATGTTCTTGGCTGCTGGTTTAACAACTAGTCTAATAGTAACGTCGACAGATAAATGTGATGTTGCACATACCTCCTCAACGGGGTGGATGTGGAGTTTGTCGAGAATGACGCGTCCCGCAACAGTGCGCGACAAGCGGGTCACTTGTGCCGTCTTATGGGCTTCGATTAGCTCAGCGAGCGTGTTAAAAATTCCCAACTGCAGCAGCCGATCGCCAACTTGAATGGCGTAGACCACCACTCATCCTGCCGCCAGAGCACCAGGAACCACCCGAACCTGCGGTTTTCTTCAAAGTTTGATATGCCCAAGCATCTTCTCACCATGTCACTCAGGCAGAAAGAAATCGTCTGAGTTTGCGAGCTATGCACGCAAAACTACAAAGTATAGGTGGTGCATGCCCAAACTACGGCGGACATTGCGTCACGGCGAAGATTCATCACGTGAATTTGGACTTCCGGGTCGTTCCTGCGGTTTCGTTTGTATAGGCGTTGCTTGCAGACGTGCGGTTTCGACGTTTTTTTCCTTAATACCAACGCTCACATCGCTGTAAAAAGGGTTTTTTGCGCTGCCTCAAACTGCACCAACTTCACTGCAACGGAATGCAACATGTTCCGAGTGCCATCAAGTAGTGAACGGCGAAAACAGTACGCCGTTGCGATCCGCTGGCAGACTGCCTGCTACGAGCTCCATGGACAACTCTTGGCATTGCTTCGAGCATTTCGTTGGTGGTATTAAACGTTCCATAGCGTTGTAGAAGTTTTGGAATTTGGTTAAGTAGGCTGTGTTCTCTCCTTTAGGAGCACCAATTTCTCGGACAACTTCCCCACGTCCGTTCTCGCATGACGGCGGTAGAACCGCGCGGTCGTAGGTGTGCAGATATGTGCTATTCGGCCTCCGTCACCACAGCTCGACAAGATGTTAAAGGACAGGACGATTTATTCCTCAGACATTGTGCTGCATGCGAGTTGCTGGAATTGATAGCTAACACTTCAGGCCTATGCGATCGCAACCATCAGCTGCTGAAACGGCGACACCGGCCACGTGTACGGCGGGGTCCCGTTGCCTGACATTGCTGGTCGCAGTATATGTTTACGAGCACTTTCAGTATTTATAATTTGTTATATGAGAATATATTTGCTAACTTCATGCCCAAAAAGAAACATATTTTCACCAGCAGACCAGTCGACATGTGCACACAGCAGGTATGGAAAAATTATACGCGAGCTGTTACGTTAAAGTTCCCCGTTTGCGTAGACCCGCATGTTGCAGGTATGTTTCTTCATTCCTGTGTGTGGACAGGCAGGGTGACAGACAAGCTAATCGCATTACAAAGTGAAAAGAATTATTCACCACCATTCTTTTCATACTCAGAGGCAGTAAGTTATGAGAAGCTTCACTTCAGGATAACCGAACTTAAAAAAAATATAGCATCCAACATAGTCTATCTGTTTATCACATTTCATTGCACAGCCCGTAGGAGAATTGACATCTGAGACAAATGTTATAAAAACTGAACTGTCGCTGCGCAGCAAAGCATCATTTGAGAACTGTTATAGGTGCTGAACATGAATGTGAAGTAGATAAATGTCTGCGTCTCTAGCTTACGTGTGATGCATTGCATGGTTGCATATAGGAATATTGCACTGATGTTGCACTGACGTGACGTTGGTGATTTCAAGAAGTGCAGAATGCTGCAAAGACGGCAGAGGCTGGTCTGGTGGTCAGCCGGGTCAGTTATCCATAAGCATAAAGAGTAATAAACATGGTATAGAATTGCTTGTTTTAAAAGGCCAAGGAACACATTGTGTTCACAAGCATTCCAGATTTTTTGGTATCACTAGTGCCTTAGGCACGGTTTACCAAGGTCAGTTAACATACAATCTATGCCGCAGCTGTTCATGCCAAAACTAAAACTGGACAGGAATGCCTTTCGTTCAACAATGCACAAGGCTTTGGTCAAAGGAACTTGTAGAAAATGCTGAAAACAACTCTGAAAAAGCCTCTGTGTGTGCTGAAAAAGCCGAAGCATGATTTCTTTAAGTTGTACCATGCTATTTATTATAATTTACTATTTCTCACTCAGATCTGCATTAAAATCATTACATGCTGTGCTGTATAAAATGTGCGTGCAAGATTTATTGCAAGAGAAAGGTTATATCAGATTTTATTAGCCACAAAACAAGAAGAGTTTCCAGTTAACAGCCAATGAACTTTCTCATTTTGCAGTTCAACAGTAAAGCTGCCTATGTGAAGAGTTAGTTCTGCTTTTGGCTGCGGTCTGCTTTCTGTTTTGTCTTTGTGCCTGACTTCGTTTGTGTTGTAGTGCCTGTAGCGAAGCTGTGTAGCAGGCTTTGATGCTTTGCTTAGGCTTGAGGTTTTCGTTAAGAAAAACACAAGGCAAGCTAATCTTGTGACCAGCTGTTTGCGTTATTACTTATCTACCTTACCTTGAACACTTTCCGTACAATGCATAAGTTTTATATTTCCACGTTTATGAACATATGCATCAACAGCTGAGGTGTCCGAAATTGGGGGCATCTGTCCGCACATTGGCTGGTGGTTCTTCTTTGACTAGGCTCCGGGCACTAAGTACACGGCAGCAAAATGGCTGCCTCTGTCTTGATGGGAAGCCACATTGATTTACTTTCCGAAGCTAGTGAACATTCAAGAGATGCCATAAAACAAAGCATTTGTTTTAGTACTTCTTTTCCATCTACATAATGCAGCAACTAGCAATGGGAAATCAAGCACAGGAATTCCACCATTCAGAGCTGCATGTTATATGTAAATGGCAGGTCATGTCCCACACCACCATATGCACGCTGTGAAATGCATTGCGTGATTATTTTTGTGTGTGAGTGAGGTTCTTGTGCACGCACCAAAGCCTCAGTAAATGGGTGCACCTCTCTCAGTGCCGGAATACCTGCTATGTCACTTGCCTATATTCATGCCCTTGACGCACATTAGTAGAGGTTTTCAGCGACAAAGTCTCGGCGCATGCTCACTGCAATTTCCAGTACTGGCAGAAAGAATACTGTAGGGCTGAAAGTGCAACACATTTGTCATGCAGTTGCATTTTTGCATTACAGACGAACTAAAATCCAGTTGCTTGAGATAGTTGTTATGCATGCCAGCTTGTGCAGTAATTATTCCATAAGCCATAGCAAATATTCTACAAAGCAGTTGAGCTGACAAGAACATTAATCGACAGCAAAACGGAATGTGCACCTTTGCTAAGGTTTTGGGAGGAGCTCAACGCGCCGCATGTGCCAATTTTAGCTCAACTAAAACGCGGTCAACCTTGCTTGCAGGCAACGACAGCTCCGGTGATACCGCGTGGCAAGAAACACTTGCAGCTCCGATGCAGTGCACGTGAAAGCTTTTGTAGACTAGAAAATCACAAAATATTGCAAATCGTATGGTGTTACGTCTAGAAGCGCCCCGTAGTCAAAGGCTCCGGATTAGTTTAGACGGGTTCTATCACACAGCACATGGGCGCCTTTCGCACTTCGCCTCCATCGCAACGCGGCCGCCGCGTCCTCCGGTTCGGTAGCCGAGTGCTCTAACCACTAGGCCACCGCGGAAGGTGTAGAAAAAGCACCGCAAGTAATCAGAGGATTTGCATTATGCAAGCTCTTCGCCGTCGTAGCCACTCTGCTACAATGTGCGCAGCAGTGCGCTCGTACGTAATGCTAAGCTACGGTTGCTGGTCGTCGAAATATTCAGCGCCTGGTAGCGTCAAACCTCTCGGAAATA
Source organism: Amblyomma americanum (assembly GCF_052857255.1). NCBI lineage: Eukaryota > Metazoa > Arthropoda > Arachnida > Ixodida > Ixodidae > Amblyomma > Amblyomma americanum. The sequence continues at coordinate 278,533,759 of NC_135497.1, forward strand.
TGTACCCTAACATATGTGAGATCAATGTAGCAGTCTTATGATAAGAGTAACAACAGGAGAACTTTTTAGCGAGTGAATGAAGCGCCCTAAACTTCTGCGCGAACAGACGACGCACGCCGAAAGGTTCGTTTTTTTTTTTGCAACGCTTTTTAGCCATTAATTCAAATACGGAACGTCGAGCGCGGACAAAGTAATGCACGTACAGCATGCTGACCTTTTTTACGGCTTCATTCGCGCGTACTAACGCATGAAGAGCCAGATTCAAGCTTGTCAGTTCCGGCTTTCAAGCGAAGCGCTGTACACACGCATCTCGCCGAACGACCCGGAAGTTTGAGTACCCAGCATGCCTTGCAGCCAGTTAAGATTGGGCACCCCCTAAGTATTGCAGCTCCATTCGCGTTTACCAGAAGCGTAATCAACCTGACGGTCCGCTGAGCAGTGGCGTCACCATAGGGGGGTGCGGGGGGTTCGGTCCGCACCGGGCTTAGAGCTCTAGGGGTTGCAGCTGCAACAGAGGAAGGGGGACGCAGTGAATGGGGCGGTGACGCTGGGCTTGTCGAAGAGCCTTATTTTTCTCGGAATTAGCTCGGTGTGGTGGAGGAAGTAAATAAAGCCTTAGGAGCAATGCAAAGGGGGAAAGCAGCTGGTGACGATCAGGTAAAAGCAGATCTGTTCAAGGACTGAGGGGAGATTGTGCTTGAAAAAATAGGCCTTATGTCCTTGACCGTACCAGAAGCTTGGAAGAACGCTGAAGCCGTCGTAATTCATAAGAAAAGAGACGTCAAGTCAAGGACTTGAAAAATTACAGAGCGATCAGCTTACTGTCCGTTGCCTACAAGGCTTTTACTAAGGTAATCGGTAATGGAGTCAGGGCAACCTTAGACTTTATTCAGCCAAAGGATCAGGCAGGCTTTCGTGAAGGATATTCCACTATAGATCATATTCACACTATCAATCAGATGATAGACAAATGCGCACAATATAACCAACCTCTCCATATATAGGCTTATTTGATTACGAGAAAGCATTTGACTCAGTGGAAACCTCAGCAGTCATGTAGGTATTGCGGAACCAGGGTGTAGAAGAGTCTTATGCGAAAATACTGGAATATATCTATAACGACTGCACAACTACCATAGTCCTCCATAAAGTCAGCAATAAAATTTCATTAATGAAGGGTTCCAGGAAGGGAGACACGATCTCGCCAATGCTATTCACCGCCTGTTTACAGGGGGTGTTCCGAGGCCTGGATTGGAAGCAGTTGGGGATAAGAGTTAATAGAGAATACCTAAGTAATTTGTGATTCGCTGATGACATTGCCTTGCCCACCCAGGAGATGCACTGCAAAACATGATCAATGAGTTAGTAAGGCAGGGCAGAACGGTAGGCCTAAAAATTAATATGCAGAAAGCTAAAGCATTGTTCAACAGCCTCGCAAAAGAACAGCAGTTCACGATGGCAGCGAGGTGCTGGAAGTAGTAAGGGAATACGTCTATTTAGGGCAGGTAGTGACCGCTGATCCGGATCATGAGAAGGAAATAACTAGAAGAACAAGAATGGGGTGGAGCGCCTATGGCAGATTTCCCAGATCATGAATGGCATGCAGTTTACTAATATCACTCAAGAGAAAGCATACAACAGCTGTATATTACCGGTACTCCCCTATGCGGCATAAACGCGCAGGCAAATGAAAAGGGTTCAGCTTAAGTTAAGGACAGCGTAGCGAACTACGGAAAGAAAAATGATAGGTGTAACGTTAAGAGACCGGAAGCGGACAGAGCGGGGGTGGGAACAAACGCGGGTTAATGACATCCTAGCCGAAATCAAGAGGAAAAAATGGACCTGGGCAGGGCATGTCATGCGAAGGCAAGATAACCGCTGATATTAAAGGGTAACGGAGTGGATTCCAAGAGAAGGCAAGCGTATAGCAGAGGGCGGCATTACGTTGGGTGGGCGGATGAGATTAAGAAGCTTGCAGGCATAGGGCGGGCGCAGCTGGCAAAGGACAGGGTTAATTGGAGAGACATATGGAAGAGGTCTTGCCCTGCAGTTGGTGTAGTTAGGCTGATGATGATGATGCTAATAAAAATGGCAATTCCGGAACTCCCAGCCTTCTATGACTACAGTCAGGTACAACTAAAGAACAAAGGGCAAATGTCCTTCAAAGAAGTTCCTCCAGGCAATAGCGTCGAGCGATTCTCCCTCTCAACCGATCCCCTTGGATCTGCTATAGCGTGAAATCGCACGAGGTGTCAGATGAATTGGGTATATCCACTACTTAATCTGACTAACCACGGCGTGATGAAAATCGGTCGACGCCATTGGCTGGAGGGCCTTCTTTGAGGGGCATCTGCCGCTGCGTTTTTGAGTTGCATCCGACTATAGCTGACTGGCAGGGCACTTTGCATCTAAGTATCTTGTCTATGGAGGCACCTCAAAGCAACTGGCATAAACCGTGAAGAGGCAAAGCATTGGTCCGCATTGCACTTCGTCACAGTCATCACTGAGTGGGATTCTATTGTCCCGCACAACATTTTCACTAGACCTCCAAATATTCCTGAGCATATCTGTCGGTGGCATCATGAGAGAGGAAGGGGATTGTATTTTGAAACCTATCGGAATCTGCTTGGCATCTAGAATTGGAAAGCCTACGGTCTCAGGTCTTGCAGCATCATTAGTTGCTGAAAGTGAACAGATAAAAGCATTAGCGTTGAAGAAACGGAAAGGAAGTCCGGAAAAGAAGATTTTGATTTCCTGTTATTTTTCTTCCTGCATACATGCCTAGTGAGCGATTATGTTCACCATGTGCGTCCGAACTTTCTACATCCTTTAATTCGTGACCAGGACAATACAAGGGGTGTTCACTAGGTGGTCTACTTGAATACGAATACAAAGTTTTAAAGCAGATTAAACTTACTACATATCAATGTAATCCCTCTTGACATCAACACACAAATTTCCACCGCGCTTGCTTCATAGTATGGTTACCCTCACAACAGAAGGATACTTCTTGCTGTTGCGGGAAGCCTGTTCCTGCTTCTTTGACTGCATTATCGTCGGGAAATCGTTGGCCGTGTAGAAATTTGTTCAGAGCACGAAACAGAAAATAATCCCCTGGACGCAGTTATAAACAGCAGGAAGAATGGTTAAGCAGCATGAAGCAGCATTCCCAGGTAGCAGCTTGTGATTTGCGCGACTTGCGAGTTGGCGCATTGTCGTGAGGCAGCAACGCAATTGTCGACAACTTCACAAGGTGTTTCTCTTAGACTGTTGACGCGGTGCCTTCATTACTGAATAATAGGTGGTTCCAGTCATCGCCTTGTGTGGCATGCACTTTAGTAACAAAACGTCTCCTGTATCCTAAAAAGCTGCTGCCATAATATTTCCAGGTGACATCTGCACACGAAATTTCTTTACATTTATTACCAGTCTGCTTCCATTGCATGGACTCTTGTTTGGACTCCAGGTCGTCAGAGTGGACAGACGTTTCATCACCCATAAGAATTCGAGAATAGAAATCTGCCGGATTTTTTATTATAAGTAGGCCTAAATTCTCTAGGCTATATTTCTGGCGACATGCTCTCTGTTCTTGATAAGGGTAGTTGTTTGGGCGAGTTGGTTTTCTCATGACGGTAAATGTAGCACTCGTAAAACACATAGCCCATGTGGTGTCCTCTTCGTTTGGTCCTGTGTTACGAGCGGTTTATCGTCATAAGCTTTCTGTGCAGGCGTCAACTTCTGTAGAATCTGTCGGGAACTGACCTTTGACACCATCAAAACATCATGAATAACACTGGAAACCATGCCTACTGAAATGTCTAAATCATGAGCTATAACACCGTCGAGATTTCAAAATCATGTCCTCCACATTATGGCGATCATCTTCAATTGATTCAATACCAAGTTTAAACTGCTTGTTCCAAAAATTTACTTGGTAGTAGGAAGTTGTATCATGGCCATGCGCAGCAGTCATCCTTCCATGGATTTGTTCTTTTTTTCTTTCCTTTCTAGGGAATTGAACTGTCAAACAAAGCTCGAAATCCCTTGCTTTCTTTCCCACACTTTACTGCGCCTGCCATACTGACACTTCCCGTGGTTTAATCATGCTGAACTGCTGCTATGTGTTCATTTCCGGGATTGTTTCAATCTGCACAGACAAACTCAGCTCTAACACTGGCAGAATATGCTCAAGTAGAAAACTCACTCAACACCCCTCGCACATGCGTCAAGTGACGTTCTGAATGTACGTGTTTAATTTGTCTTGTTAGATATTTGTACCTTTCCATTCTTGCAAAATATACTTTAAGTGTTTTCTGGAATCTGGGAAACTTTCCTTATTGGTTGCTCGCACACGTAAGTGACGTTCTGAAAGTGTTTGTTTTGCCTAATAAATATGAACGCGATAGTGTTAAAAGCCCCATTACCCAGCAAATCCGGCGTCGGCGGTCAGCGAAAAATCACGAGCATGGCTCTGGCAGCTGACATGGCCGGGCACAGATTGGTCGTAGGATTGTGCGACGTCACGCGACATGGCCGATTTGGGAGGAGCTGCCGACTTGGGGTTTTCAAATCAGATGGGAGTCTGAGGGGAATCGAACCCTCCAGCACCCTTCCATCCTGAGTCGTATACATGCTCCCCCTAGGTCACGCAGGCATGGTCGTATGGGGCTTTATATGGGCGTTAAACAACTAAAGCTATCGCGTCATACCCTTAAGGCGGAGCTTGAGTGTCTCCTCCAATTTTTTGTACCTTTCCATTCTTGCAAAACATACTTTAGCTATTTTCCAGTACATAGGAACTTTATTTTTTGGTTGCTTATTTGTTTTTGGTATTTTCCATGGATATGTTTTCAATTGTTTCCTGCATGTTCGAGTGGGCCTTGTGCCATTCGCCACTTTGGTTGTCCTTGATCATTCCTGCGCAATCACTTCATGTGTTTTCACATGCTCTGGCGTTATTTGCATTAGTTGATAACTGGTTTGTCTGTAGCCATTTCACCGGGTACCAATTAAGTTTTTCAGTTAATTTTCAAACAGTTTTTGGCTGGATGCCGTTTCAAACTCTTCCTAAATATTTATATTCCTTTGGTTGAAACCTTTATAAATACTGAAACAGTATGTCGAAATCTTAAATACTGATTTGTTTTTCTTTGCTCTGCTAATTTTCACACTGTTAATTACCACATTCATTCATATCATAAAACATTGTTGTGCTTATCTCTTCATTAGTGCTTCTTTGTTCTCTGAACAAATTTCACGCGATTGTATTTCTGCTTGTCCTCATATGAGTATGGAAATACATTCATGAGATGCTAATTAGGTTTCCATATGGCTTTTTAGTGAATTATATGCTCTAGGGTATGTAGCGAGCTCCACATTCATGCAGAGCAGGCGAGGGTAGTGAACTGTGCTTGTAGCTGGGCTTGGCGCATATTCAGGAAAGATCATCAACCTGACAAAGATCTCTCCCATATCTTTCCAGTTAACGCGGTCCTGTGCCAGCTGCGGCCACCTTATTCCCGCAAATTTCCTAATTTCACCCGCACACCTGACTATATGCCACCTCCTGCAACGCTTGCTTTCTCTTGGAATTACCTTGAGGGACCGTCGTTCATCTTGCCTTCGCATTACATGGCCTGCCCGTGGCCATTTAGTCTTCTTGGTTTCGACTAGGATGTCATTAACCCGCATTTGCTCCCTGACCCACCCTGCTATCTTTATGTCTCTTAACGTTACACCTAACATTTTCCTTTCCATAGTTCGCTACGCTGTCTACAACTTAAGTTGAACCCTTTTCGTTAGCCTCCACGTTACTGCCCCATCGGTGCGTCAGGAAAGGCACAGGAGCATCCGCTCGCTTCGTCCGTGTCCCTTCTTTGCGCGCCTGTATTTTTCCTCAATAAAGCAGTGAATTGGAATGGTAGGGGGAAGAAGGGCAAGGGGGTGACACGGAAGATACGCACTCTTTTGCAGCAAGCAACACCAGCCAGAAGTCTATACACACATCGCTATAAGGGAGAAATGTGGCAGTACCTAAACACGAAATCGAGCTTCAACACCCGGGCGGGCCGGATTAAGAAAAATTAAGGCCCCGTAGAACCCCATCGCCCTCTCCATTTCCCCTCTCTTGTCACCCCCCACCCCCTGCTGCACTACTGGAATGTAAGCAAAGTTTCATTTTAACGGCGCCAAATAAAAAAAAGAACAAAGTGCGATCAATGGGATTCATGCGACAGTAATGCCTTAGCTTAGTTTAGGGGGGTTTAACGTCCCAAACCGACTAAGGCTTTGAGAGACGCCGTAGTGAAAGGCTCTGGGAATTTCGACCACCTGGGGTTCTTCACCGTGCACTGACATCGCACAGTACACGGGCCTCTAGAATTTCGCCTCCATCGAAATTCGACCACTGGGGCCGGGATCGAACCCGCGTCTTTCGGGCCAGCAGCCGAGCGCCATAACCACTCAGCCACCGCGGCCACGCCATAACCACTCAGCATTATCTCTTTATTCTTTATTGAAATTGAACACAAGCATCAGAGAGCAGGAATCATTTAAATTTTACACAATACACGAAAGATTCGTGATATATTCAGTACTTAAGGCAACTCAAACACGATAAAGTGGGCACTAGACTGCAGATGCAAATTGCTAACTCTAATTACAGAACATACTTGAAAATGCCTTCGTTGAAAATAAGACAAGCAAGGATGACAGAAAATAAACGCGGTTCTGACAAAAGGCTCTTTGTAATGAGTTGAAAAAGAAATTCCGTGGAGTATCGGCAGGCTTAATACCTCAAGAACAACAACCAAGAGACAAACAACGAAGATTTTCATTTTTTGGACTACAGCTCAGAGTTTCATTGACACCATGAAGGCTGGAAGACGCCACATGGAACAAGCTCATTGCAAAGCTTCATGTATAGCGTAGACAGTCCTCTTTTAAAATAGCATCTTCCGCGCCTTCACTTTGGCGAAATCAGATATAGTATAGTTCGAAATACAGACCGTGGAGAAGGTCACTTTATTTATTTATACCCTCAATGTATACAGCACTGGAGAGGGAAGTGGGTTGCGTGACAATTGGTACATCATATTGCCATATTGCAGCATGCAAGTAATACACGAGAATGCACACAATAATAATAATAATAATAATAATAATAATAATAATAATAATAATAATAATAATAATAATAATAATAATAATAATAATAATAATAATAATAATAATAATAATAATAATAATAATAATAATAATTTCGTCCAGGAATTTTGTTATTCTATCGTTTTAATCTATTAACTGAGTGCAGTGTTTAGAAATAGTAAAAAGTCAATAATTACGACGACGAAAGAGGGAAGGTAGTTTCAGTTTCTCGTCGTATGCGGGATGAATGAATCGGATGAGGCGTTTGTGCGATTCGGAATTATGCCCACCTTATGCGCATGATCCAATCTTGATTACACATACGCAGGTGGAATGAACAGTTCACTGCGCAGCTTGCTGCGATGATAAACCTTATGAAAGAGGCACAGACGTGCAGCTTTGCGACGGGAATGCAAATGATGTTAAACCCAAGTTGGATTTCATGCTTGATACGCTGGATGCGCGATGACAGTTTCAGAACATGAAGCGTGCCACTTTATTCTGGAACGCCTCTAATTGGGTAATAAGAATGGCAAGCCCCCAGGTCCCATAATGATTAGGCGTACTCTAGTTGTGAACGAGTGATTTTTGTGTTAGTAGGAGCCGAGTGAAAGTTCTGTTTTAGGTACCCTCCATATATAGAGTGCGATTAGCCTTGTTAACGACGTGCTCGTTGTGTGCTTTCAAGGTAAGGTTAGAAGTGATTTGAATGCCGAGGTACTTGTAAGAGTCAACAATGTTCGTATGCTGGTCAACTGTATTGTATTGCTCAAGTATGTTGGTAAGCTCTTAGACCTGCGGGAAATGCGCATGACTACATTTTTAAACAATTAATTCCATTTGCCACGTTTCGCACCTCATGCAATGGCATATAATATCGGACTGCAGTGTGTCTGTGTCAGTGTTACTTGCTATTTCCCGTGAAAAAAAAAACTGTCGTCTCGAAAAGGTGCATCGGAGAATAAAAGCAGTTAGGTAAATCATTAATGTAAATTAGAAAATGTAGGAGCCCGAGTATGGTGCATTGGGGAGCACCCGAAAGTACAGGATACGTCGAGGAGTTAACGTTGTTAGCAGTGACAAACTGCTGATGGTGCGTTAAAAAACGTTCAGTCCAACTAAGAACGTTAGTATCATTGTATGTAATTTTTGGTAACAAAAGTCGATGGAAAACTTTGTTGAATGCTTTGGCAAAATCTAAGGAAATACAGCTTGCGATCGAACAACGATCAAGAATGACGAGTATTTTGTGAGTGAATAAAAGAAGTTGCGTCCCGCATGACTAGGACTTAGGGAAGTCATGTTGAACACGATGAAAAAATGAATTCGAATGCAGAGTTAATGATGTGTCAGAAAGTAACATGCTCTAGAATCTTGAATAAGACGCTGGTGATGGATATAGGCCTGTAATTATGTGGTGAATGTTCAGTTGAGGATTCATGCACTGGGACCACCATCTCATTTTCCAACCGGCCGGTAGGTCACCGTCATCTAAAGACTGTTTAAAACTTTTACCTAAAATTATTGAGGAGTATAACCGAGTGCTTTTCAGGAACTTTGTAGGAATGTGGTAAACACCGGCGGCAGAAAATGTGTATATATGTGTCAATATAACTTTAGCATTTCCTCCAGGGTCAATAACCACACAGTGCGTCGGTAAATAGTTAGGGAAAAAACAACTGGAAAACACATTGTTCAAGACGCTCGCGCAGCCACTCTCTGCAATCGGCTCATTATGGCTTAGCAATTCGTGAGGTGTTCGCTGGATTAACTACTTTCCAATTATTTCTGGGGTTACTTAACAGCTTATTTGGTAATGCATTAGTAAAGAAACGTATTTTAGCAGTTCTGAGAGCTGTATTTTATACGTATTTTCTGGTAAGTGATATTGTCACAGGCCAGACGGAGAACAGTCGTAGACGTAGAGGGGGACTGCAGAACGGCCGAGGTTTTTAATCGCCCAGAACAGAGCCAGCTCGAGCGCGCCTCACGCGAAGGCGACCACTTCGTCCTCGTCACGGCTTAGCGCGCAGGTAGCTCGAGCCAGGTCCGTTGCATTAGTCCCCCGAAAAAGAAGAGCATCGTCCCGATGCGAGGGTATGTACAAAGCAGAAAACGAACACAGTTTAAAGTGGAGCGTCATCGCTCTCACGCGAGAAGTATGGCTTAAGTCGCATTACATGCACAATGTCAGTCCGTGGTTGCCGACGACCGGTAGCCACAGTTCCACGGGGAACAACCTCATAATCCACGTTTCCAACACGACGGAGCACCTCATAAGGTCCGAAATATCGGTGCAGCAGTTTTTCGGACAATCCCTTTTGGCGGACAGGGGTCCACACCCACACACGGTCACCGATGTTGTAGGTAACCTCCCTGTGGCGCCGGTTGTAACGTCTGGAGTCCGTGTCTTGTTGAGCTGTGATGTGCAAACGAGCAAGCTGGCGAGCTTGCTCGGCTTGTTCGACAAAGGAGCCCATATCTGGTGTCAAGTCATCATCCACGCACGGGAGCATGGCGTCCAGCATCATCCGCACTTCTCTGCCGTAGACTAGACGGAATGGTGTAAAGCGGGTTGTTTCTTGAGTCGCAGTGTTGTACGCGAATGTGATGTAGGGGAGTATTTGGTTCCAGGTTCTGTGCTCCACATCCACGTACATGGAAATCATGTCGGCCAGTGTTTTATTCAGGCGTTCTGTGAGCCCATTTGTTTGGGGATGGTATGCTGTCGTTGTTCGATGGCTGGTGTGACTCAGCTCAAAGATGTCGTGGACAAGCTGAGCTGTAAATGCCTTCCCTCGGTCTGTGATGACGACGGACGGAGCGCCGTGTCGAAGCACTATTGCACGCATAAAGAAGTGCGCAACTTCGAACGCTGTGCCTTGAGGGAGAGCCTGCGTTTCGGCGTAACGCGTCAGGTAATCGGTTGCAACAGCTATCCATCTGTTTCCTCCCGACGACAAGGGAAATGGTCCAAGGAGGTCCATGCCGACTTGTTCAAAGGGTATGTTAGGAGGCATGATAGGTTGCAACATGCCAGGCGGTTTCAGAGGCGGCGTCTTCCTACGCTGGCACTCACGGCAGGTCCGAATATATCGCTTCACACATGAGGCAAGGTTGGGCCAATAGTAGTTCTGCCGCACTCTGGCAAGTGTGCGCGTGAATCCAAGGTGCCCAGAGGTCGGCTTGTCGTGGCAGGCGAGGAGGATCTCGTGGCGGAGGGCGGCTGGTATAACCAGAAGGTAACTCTTACCACTGGAGGCGGAGTTTTTCTTATACAACACTCCGCCTCGAAGACATAGGGATGGCAGCCTACGAGCCAGGTGGGAGGGTATCGAGGGATGGTGACCTTCTAGATGCTCCATGAGCAGCTTCAACTCGTTGTCCGCACGTTGTTGTGCGATGATGTCGGACGACGTGACTGCACCAAGGAATGCTTCGTCTTCTGCGTTACCTTCGTAAGGTTGCACGGGTGAACGCGACAAGCTGTCAGCGTCGGTGTGCTTGCGACCAGACTTGCAGATGATCGTGAAGTCAAATTCCTGTAAGCGTAATGCCCAACGTGCTAGGCGGCCACATGGGTCCTTCAAGTTTGTCAACCAGCACAATGAGTGGTGGTCAGTAATAACCTTGAACTGCCTGCCATACAGATAGGGGTGGAACTTTGTGATGGCCCATACTACGGCCAAACATTCCTTCTCAGTTGTAGAGTAGTTACACTCTGCACGGGAAAGTGCACGGCTAGCATAAGCGATTACTTTTTCGACACCATTCGGACGCTGGACGAGAACCGCTCCAAGACCGACGTTGCTGGCGTCCGTGTGAATTTCAGTGGCGGCATCATCGTCAAAATGGGCTAGTACTGGTGGTGATTGTAGCCGACGCCGTAGATCGTCAAAAGCAGTTTGCTGCTCGGCACCCCACAAAAATGGCTCCTCATCTCGTGTCAAGCGCGTCAGAGGACTGGCCAGCTTAGCAAAGTTTTTTATGAAACGTCGGTAGTACGAACAAAGGCCTAGAAATCGTCGGACGGCTTTTTTATCAGTGGGAACCGGGAAGTCATACCTGCTTCTTTTGTGAGCCTGCAAAATCCCCGGATCCCGAAGCCCTTTCACGGCGGATACTCGGAGGACGCCCAAGACTGGCTTGATCAGTTCGAGCGCGCCTCACGCGAACGCGACCACTTCGTCCTCGTCACGGCTTAGCGCGCAGGTAGCTCGAGCCAGGTCCGTGGCAATATAATGACCAGCAGTACGGACTGTGTGATGGTGTTACAGATCGGCATGCGCGTTTTTGTCTATTTGACAAGCACTTAAAATGTTGCAAGTAATTACACGAACAGCTATAAGACTGTTAGTAAGCTCAGCAGCTTTCTTCTTGAATGGTGACCTATTGAGTTCAGCCCAGCTATTCTCGAATCCGACTATAAATATGGTGGAAAAAAGCGCGTGAAGACGACGACAGGACGAACCAGAAGGACGAGCGCTGACTCATGCGCTTTTTTTCACCATGCATATTAACAAACTCGCCCAACTTTCTGCTCTAACCAACCATAACCGATGTCAGAAATGACTCAAGTTCGCGGTTAATTTCTTTAAAGTCAGCACGGTGATAACTGCGTAGTGCCTTAATACTCCTAACTGCTTTCTGTAAAGGAGCTGAAATTTAATGCAAGATCGCTTAATTTGGGAAGGTAAGTTCTTCAACAGCGTTCCGAGCACGTTGTCAGTATTAAGTCCAATGTTAGCTGCTGTTTTTATGACCCTGTAGGTTGAGTGACTATTGGTGTGAGGTTAAGAGTTCGAAAAAAAACTCTTGGCTCACGAAGGAGGATTGATCCCCAGGATTTGCCGGAACAGACCAATTAATTACTGGAAGGTTAAAAGAAAGATTGGAGATGTTGGGTAGCGTATTATTATGGTGTCTATCGCACAGTGAAGCTCAGTGGAAAATATAGGTGAGGCATTAAGAGGGCGTCAACAGGCCCGGCGCCTATGGTATAATTCGCTCATAGCTGTGAGCAAACGCCTCGAGTCATTCACTCTGAGCATAACGCCAGAGCTAGACATTATGTGGATATCTCTAAAACTAACCCATCCACGAATTATATATACACTATAGGCGCCCTGGCGCCTATAGTATAATTAGTGGACTGTCGCTTCTTCCGTGGAGATGACATCATGATGGTGCCGACGATGATGCATTCAGCAAGATGATTGACTGCTGCAAAAGAGTTGCCGTATCCAATTTGTGGGTAATCAGTGTTCTGAACACGCTCTCAACAGTTGTGTACTTGCGACGATGTCAATTGTTTCACCTTGCACAGTAGTGCCTGCATAGTAGTGCTTGCATAGTAGTGCTTGTATACTAGTGCCTGCATATTAATGCCTGCGGCATTAACCCGAAGCACGATGCTAACTACTCTACTACGGATGCGAGAAACTTCAGGCCTGTGAGCTTTCCGGAGATGGTCCGGAGATGGTCTCACACCGCGGCCTGCTTGTTGTGACTCAGTTATCTCAAGAACTGCGTCGTGGAGCTCACCTGTCCGCATACTGGAAGTGGTATTTTGGGTCCGACTGCCGCAGCTCTTGAACGAGGGCAGTCGACGTGATGAGGGCGCCGTGATAAGCCATGCGAAAAAAAAGCTGGTCATGAAGTCTAGCTAAACGCTTCAAATGAGAAGACGCGAAATGGCTCGGCACTGCTTTGGGGATCCGATGGGCAGTGTGCTGGACGTTTTCCGCACCAGTTTGCGTGCGCCTGCCCAGTCAGGCGGCGCCTTGACGCGTCGAGGAGGCTGTAGTCGGATACAAGTGAAGCACGAAGCGGCAGATTCCTCTAATAGGAGGCCCTTCAGCCAATTGCGTCGAACAGTTATCGTAGTTAATCCCCATACACTTGGTACCTTGACATGGTAGGGGCTGACAGGTGTCAGGGATTATCCACAGGTTAAGGGATTAACCGACACGTCATGGCAATAGGCCGACGCCATTGGCTGGAGGGAGTCACATATGCGCATTTTCCGCTTTGGTCTTAAGTTCTATCCGACCATAGAGTGTTGTGGGCTGAATTTTCCGATTACGCGCCAAACTGTCGCTTTGCGCGGCGTCTCCAACCTGACGTATGCGCCCTCCAACGGGACTTCCCTTGTTTAGTGGAAACTTAGAACGTGTGCACCTATATGCCAGATCGGGACGGCATTGGTTCGCCCGAATAAACAGTTTTGAGTTCTACGTAGGCCTAACTCCACGGTCAAGGCATATTATCCCCTGAAAACCCTGTGGTGGTACGAGACACTCCTCCTTCATTCGTTGGAAGAGCACCTTCTGACTTGTCCGTGAGGCAGGTGAACTTTAAGCACTGCGAGGCTTGGCGTACTGACCGCCTCATTATTTCGGTTCTCATGCCATGCTTGCACTTGAGTTTTGTGAGAATTTCGACTCTACAGGCGTAAAACTTGCTACGCGAACGCGGTGTTTAGTACTGTGAGTGGTGCCGAACCACAGGTGCGCGCTGTGGTATCGTGCTCGCGACACACTCGCGTAAATAACGCGTGCGTGAACACACACTCGAAACAGTGTTCTGAGTGATTCATATTAGAAAACCTTTAAGGAAATCCTTTGGTTTTAACTTTCGCTTCGTACGCGCCCTCAAAATATTGTGACAGAGGGGCGAAAATTGAATTTAGCTGGAGCACCATGCTGCTGAATATTTATAGAGGCAAGTTCGGAAAGTCCCTTCAAAAGCGGCGGCAGACGTCGGCGCTGTCTCAGTCTCATTCTTAGTTCTCTCACAGGTGGCGTGGCCATGCCAGCAAAAGCGGAAGCTTTTCGTTCGAGTAGGAAGATGCGCCTGAGAAGCTGTTATTAAAGCTCAGTGCAAGCATGCAACTGCGCTGTGCTTTCGTGTGAATGGTTACGAAGGAAATTCATGCACCAGCCAGCCCCAGAAATGGGGCAAGCCAAGTAAGAAGGGAAGTTGCGGCTGTAACAGGGTGTTCTCACACCTTGGTACTGTTTAACCGGTGCATCGCGTCCCTCGGTGTTTCTAGACTGTTGTGGGAGCCCACGACGCAGCCCGCTGCTGTCGTTGAGAAAATGCCGCTTCGCTCAACCCGTGCACCAAGCTAGCGGAGCGGCGTCCCCTCGTGTGCCCCGACCGGACTGCAGAGCGGGTGCGCGTGCGCGCCGCCGTCAAACCGGCATTTCCCGGGCTGCGTTCCAATACTCTAGACGTCTAACAAGACGTATAGTGAGACGTCTAGGAAGCCGTCTACATGTCCATGTATTGGAGCTTGTCTACAGCTCACGCCGCCTAGCGGCATAATAATGTAACTAAAGCATATGAACAGTTGTACTACAGTTTTTCTCAAACTGAGCAATAACGATCATTAAAAACGTGTTTTCAACAAGTTTGCACATTTTATTTTGCAATGAATTTGCACGTAAACCGGACTGGCGGATGTGCCTATCGGTCAGTCTACTTGAAGCAGACGGGGCCGCTCTCCGAAGACGACGCTAAAGAGATATACGATTATTTTTTTCATTATTGATGCTAAACTGTACATGCTCCTCGAACGTGCTCGTCCAGACGGTCCTGTAAACATAAGAAAGAATTGCGAAAGGCTGCAATCTATATGCGCGAAATGCGATACGGCTAATATACACTGCCACAGGAAAACACATATGCGTGCCATTAAACCTGCTGTCTGCCGTACGTGGTACTCGGAGACGGCGAGAAACCTAAAGACAGCAGCGAGCTTTAATCCTGCAAAGACTAAAATCAGTACGCAACATTCCGGTGTGTTTGTTCTGAGAGTGTAGAGATAAAAAAGAATGTACGCGAAAGAGTTGATGCAACTAATACAGCAACGGAAGAACACATTTTCTAACCGTCACGCCAGCCGTCTTAACGCCCGTCGAGGAACCCAACGACAGCGACGAGTATTAATCTCTAAAATAAAGGTGCTAATTAAATCCGGCATCGTCAGATGCCGGATCACGTAAACAGACCAGGTAAACTGACCTACAGCGTCCGCTGCTTTAGCAAAGCTCTTAACTGCTCGATTTTCTCCTGCGTGATTCACTGCTAGGAATCGCACATCCACGAAGATTAATTAGCCACTAGTTTGCGTACCAGTTAACATAATGAAATGACTCACATTTTTCCTTTACTATACTCCGTGTACAGTCCGACGCCCGCAAGAGCACGGCTCGTTCATCAGCTCCGCCATCTTTAGACAGCAAGTTAGCCTGCATCGATGTGGACTTCGGCGAAGCAGTTATAGACTGCTTCGTGAAAAATGGAACGCGTCCCAAGATGGCGACTGTCCGGCTGGACGTTGTGACATTCCTTGTGTGTGCTGCGAGGTTCCGCGTTCCACGGCGCGGCGTAGACGGAGACCCAGGTGACAGCGGCATCATCAATTACCCAGCCATGCTCTTTGAGTGACGACCAGAACAACCGGACCCGCCGCCGCCGCCGCGGGGAAACAGGCTTTATCCTCCCCAATTTGCGTGGCCGTTCCAGGTGCGGCCCTCCCGGGCACATTCCAGGACAAGGGAGCTGTCAGCGGGCCAGAGCGCGCCGTACCACAGCCGACGCTATGCGCTACCGCGAAGACAACATTCTTTCCCTCCTTCCCCTTTCGACGTGGGCTATCGCCGGGAAGGCACCCACAGCTTCCCGCCGTGCCTCGTGAACAAAAGCGCATTCCCAGAAGGGCCGTGACGGACACCTGTCATGGCGGACAGGCAGTACTCGCCAAGAATGTGGAAAGACAGGCGCTAGTGAATTAGCTCCGAAGAGAGAGCCTGTGTATACTCTCACTTGAGAGAGAGTGGTGGCGTTTTTGTTGTTTATTTAGTTTGTATTGTTAACAGACTCTGGGGTCGAGGCTAAGCCCAACCCAAGGGGTTGTCCCCATCTCGCATGTTATTTTGGATTGGAGAATTGATGCTTTGGGCGGGCCACTGGAAATGACCGCCCTTAGTCCTTTGTTAATCAAGTGCTTAAAAGCACATGTAAACGGATGCAGTCCAGTCTGAGCTGGGGCTCCATGCTTAGCATGTAATGTGATGCTACTTAGGCACTAACCTGCCCGGTCGATGAGTAAAGTAGTGCAAAGTTTGTTCTTTTGTAAATTCAGTTCTGCTTTTTCCAGTTTAACTCTCTGTATATGTATGTTGTAAAATTATGCTCTGCTGTCATCATCTACAAGC
The DNA here is from genome assembly GCF_052857255.1 of Amblyomma americanum. Classification (NCBI taxonomy): domain Eukaryota; kingdom Metazoa; phylum Arthropoda; class Arachnida; order Ixodida; family Ixodidae; genus Amblyomma; species Amblyomma americanum. The sequence goes on from NC_135497.1 coordinate 278,550,129, forward strand.
TCGCCTCCTGTTCATCTTCCAAGCCGAACGACACTAGAGGAAGGGTTTGTGAACCATCCTCGAAGAAACGGACGACTATTGAAATTCTACTGCATAGACGCTCAGGACGACATCGTTCGCCAAGAGGGCCTTCAGCGCCGAAGCCCGACGGCGTGCAGCTTCTGCCAGCAACCGCTCGAGCCCAACTCCGGAGCCACTCCATCGCCCCCATGAAGTCGTCGGCACGTAAGCTCGGACGCCCCAGCCTCTGGTGTATAATCTTAATCATGTGTAATTATTGAATATACCTGTTTGTTTAAACTGAGCCATACGGTGTCTCTTTGCCTCTCCGTCCCGTGTGGACCTGCGCATTATGGGGGTCATCACAACGTCTAAGTAGCCGTCTACTTGGGAGTATTGGAACGCACCCCCGGTCGACTGCAGGTCGCCGCCAGGGGAGAAATGCGGCGCTGCCGTCGTGCGACCAGACTTGAGCTTTGGTTTCCTATGCCGTAATTGTTGGTTAAAGGCGAATAGTGTGTTCGCTGACAAATTGTAGCTACCTGCATCAGCACTTTCATCGTACCCCCTTTCTCTTTCAATGCTTCATCCCCTGGCACCAGCTGTAGCTTCCACTTCAGTGCTAACAGACTGCAGCCGCGTTTGCATGAATGCGACAGAAGTCGACTCCAGTCCACATTTTGAGGGAAAGAGCAGGTGTTGAGAAGGAAACACGTGACTCGTCCTCTACTCTCTTCCTCGGCGTTTTTTGCATTTTTCCTCAAAAAGGGGACTGGGGTTGACTTCTGTCGCATTCATGCAAACGTGGCTTGGGAGACACAGTAAGGGAGTTAGTGGCCAAGTCGCGGCAATGGCCAGGTCGCTCGATCTTGCAAGACCTTCGGTACAAAGATACAAGCAACCCCGGATGCCTCTGTCTACCCTATCGCCCACTCTGTCGGCGGTTAGCGTTATCGGACTTGTTCAGATGTCGGCTGGAAAGCTGATTGCGAGACCAGTAAGAGTACGTCACCGATGATTCGCTGTTGGCAAACAGCTGATCCCTCACTCTGCCGTTCTTTTGTCATCAGGAGGCCGAGGCTGACGAAACACTGTTGCTGCTACCGAAGCTTTCATCGATAATAATACTAATAATTGGTTTTTGGAGAAAGAAAATGGCGCAGTATCTGTCTCATATATCGTTGGACACCTGAACCGCGCCGTAAGGGAAGGGATAAAGGAGGGAGTGAAAGAAGAAAGGAAGAAGAGGTGCCGTAGTGGAGGGCTCCGGAATAATTTCGACCACCTAGGTATCTTTAACGTGCACTGACATCGCACAGCACACGGGCGCCTTAGCGTTTTTCCTCCATAAAAACGCAGCCGCCGCGGTCGGGTTCGAACCCGGGAACTCCGGATCAGTAGTCGAGCGCCCTAACCACTGAGCCACCGCGGCGGGGCAACTTCCATCGAGAGCGTTTCCGTTTTTCAGGCTGGCGGCTCATTGGGGACCTACAGGCCGGGTAGGCGTACTACGCATTGCGCGATGTCGAAGACGACGGTGGTGCTGGCCTACAGCGGCGGCCTGGACACATCGTGCATCCTGGCCTGGCTCATCGAACAGGGCTACGAAGTGGTCGCCTTCATGGTGGGTCTCCTTTGCAGTAGCGCACGCATTTATGGGCTTTCCCTCTCGTACGCTTTCAAGAATGCGTGTGCCACGCACTGTGGCTGAAAGAAAAATGCGTGACTGGCGAACAATGGTAATGGTGAGCGCAGCAATGATGACAGCTGTGTTTTTCTGTCCCTGACTTAAGAAAATTCTGAAAAGGGGTATGCTGAAAAGAAAAGTGTAAAAGCGGACCAAGACTTGCGTGCGGGAAGTTGGTGCATTGTTACTGAAGACCAGAAAGGCTCGGAAAAAGACAGCATGCTCTTATCTTTATTCGCACCTTTCTTTTAAAAAAGGAGGCCGTCTGCTGTACACGTCTAAACAACACGAAACAGAAACGTTATTTGCGTGCAGTCAACAGTTATCTCCCATTCATGCTTGAAGCGTACTATATTTTTTAATTATAAAGTTATTCTGTAGGCGCAAGATCATTTCCATGCTTTCTGACGTTCGATGCGCAGTAAAGATGAATGTTGTTCTTGACTGCGAGCTATTTCTCGTTTTTTTTTTCATGTTTCTAGCAACTCATACCCAGCAATTGTGGACAAAAGCATTGTTCAACTGTAAAAAAACTTTTGAACGCAATTTTTTCGTGTATTTTTAGATTTCACCATAAAAGAATATATCCGTTGACCTCCCGTCGGCAGGCTTGTATTAATTCGCTCTTAGCGTTTTTCCCTTTGGTTTTCTGGGGCAGTCTTACTGCTTGATGCGAGCGATATTTTTCCATCGCTCTGAAATATTTTGCTACGCATCGGAAGAATAGGTCGTTCTGTCCTGTCTGGTCTTTCTGTGTGGTTTGTGTAAAAATTAGCGCTGTTTTTACTTTTGTTGACCTTCAATATTTCCATAACAGTACCTTATAATTTTCCAGCATTCAATTTTTATCTTCAAAAATGCTTAAAATGGTAATGTATGCGACATGCCACCCCAGTATACCGCACCGCAATCAATTCAAGTGAGTAATCGCTTTTCTCGAACAATATGCGAAAATTTGGTTACGTTCCCAAAGGCATGGTTATGCAGAAGTCTGTGGCACCCTGCTCTTTCGCTACGTCTGTCAACTCCGAAATGCGAGAGCTGTGCAGGTTGGTTTCATGTAAATTGAGGGGTGTGTGGGGGGTTACCTACCGCCAACGTTAAAAATAAACGGCAATAATGATAGGTGGACACGAGAAACATTGGAGATCTCAATCGAAGTTCATTAACGTCAATGTTGAACAAAACCGCACTACACGGCACTATACAACTGCAGTGAACGAAAACCTGAGACAAGCAGACGACGAAATAAAGACCGACTGAAAATCACACTTGGCGGAAATTTCGTTTTCGCTCTGCAGCCGGGAGATATTTGAGACACGTTGCGCTTTAACTGAAATAAATAGCTGCATTAGTGAGACTTTTGCCACGCTTTCCGAAGTCGAAAGATTGCCGTAAGCAGTCTTTGCCCCGCGCCCTCGCCAGATAAGGAAACAAAAAAAATTCTGGCGGTTTAGCATTGCTAACCACGAAATATTGTGCGAAATCAGGTTCTTGCAGGTGCACACCAAAGCCACGAATACCGACTTTGTCAAAAGTAATCAGGCCAGGCGCGTACCGCCCAGGAGCGGGAGCGCGGTCGAGAGGTGGCATTGCGTTCAACGGCGCTTGCTGGCGAGATTACCGCCTGGTTACTTTTGACAAAGACGGTATACCTGAAAGCGCCTTTCCTTTCCTTTCGTGACTTGCACACAGATGGAAGTTGCTGAACACGACGATGCACAGCGCGAGAGTGTGTTACAGTTTAACACGAGGCGTGATCGGCTGCGGCGATGGCATAGGGCTCTCGTGCAGTGGCCAGCGAAGCTGATGTGTTCGCGCCGCCGCGGGTTCGAAACCCAGTCGCGGCGATACGAATTTTATTAATGCGAAAGCATTATATGGCTCATGAGGCGGAAAATTCGGCGTTGTCGTTGCCCACGCCAGGCGGTCAGAAAACACACGTGACCTTATCAGGAAAAGAAGAAAAAATACCTCCCGTAGTGGGTTTCAAACCCAGGGCGGCGCGAACAAATCAGCTTAGCTGGCCACTACATTAGAATATTGCGCCATCCCCGCAGTACAACGCCCCACTCGATAAACTGCCAGTCTATCTCTAGCTGTCGCGCTGGGTTTGGGTATCGTCGTGTTCATCAGCTTCCATTCGGGCGGCGCGAATTACAGATCAGCTTCGCTGGCCACTGCGTTCGAGAAATTTTTTCTCCAGGTTGGCCAAGGTCACCCTCATTCAGTCTCGTTTATTTCCCGCAACGTTTCCGCATCACGTGACGAACTTCAGAGGCTTCACCACACACCGGAATTTTCCAGGTCAGGAGACCAATAGTGCTCTTGCACTAAAGACCGATTCAGGCCTCAGTGGGGCCTTTTCGTCGTCCTCTACTTTGCGATTCTCCCGCTCGGACCCTTTTTCACTTGTTGTGTTAGTTTGATGCTGTGTCATGGGTAAATTCGCAGGTAATAAAACTTCACAACCGGATTCCCCGTTAACCTCCGATTCACGAGTAAATGGAGTATCAAGAGAGACCAAAACCGAGTAATTACATGTCCCAAACGTAGTAAACTACAAACACCTTCAACAACGAGCACTTTCTCGGGTGGTGCTTTGCCACGAAAGGTGTCACCGACTCACCATTTATCGGGACCAAACCTTTATCTGGGATACCGACAGGGCGCGAACTACGTCCCTCCTGGAATTCACTGCAGCGACCGACGTTCTGAGATTAACACGATCACTCGCCCGCTCTCCTTGCTTCACCCAAGCAAACCACGGTCCATTGTTTTCAAGTATTTTCGGATAAAGCTTTAATCGGACATTCATTTGGCGCACACCGTGCTGGCCACATGCAGCGCTGTAGTACCCCCCCCCCCCCCCCCCCAGTCAAAATTTTCCAGGCTCCAAGATCTGCTTTTAAGCATTGTACTGGGTCATTGACGACACCTCTGACGCTAAAAAAATCTCTGGTAGGGGGGGGGGGGGGGGGGGTAGGAGTACCACCCCTGGGATCCTTAGTGGCTTCATTCGCATTAAGTGTAAGAATGAACTGTTCTAAAGCCCGGGAACTTTTTGCGCACCCTTTGCGTCTAACCACGTGTTAACGTGAATGGAAGGGCTATATCAGCCGATCAGCTGACCAAACTGAACTCCCTCTCTGCGAAATGATTTTTTCTTTCGAAATAATGTTTTTTTTTTGTAAACGGTGCGAAAGGCGAGACACACGCTCGCATAATCGCACACGCACGCAGAGACAGATACAAAGGGCAAGTGCTGTTCCGGGGTTCGTGGTGCTTTTAATTTTTCATGCATATAGTTTCACGCTGTTTACCGTAGAATGCACTCTTAGCAACTTGACGATAATGCAGCAACTCGCAGACTCGACATCATTATGGAAGCATTACCCTATAGTTGCACATCGATTTTGGTTCAAATCGGCTAAGGTCAAATTTGGGGGGTGGCCAGGGCCAAGTTTTGGAAATGGCCAGGACCAAATTTGGTGTTATCTGTGTGTTATGTTTCATTTTTAACTTAACATGACATCGCTGTTGCTGGGTATCGGCACAAGATCGGACGGCCAAGATTCGGCATTAAATGGTGGCCAAACTACAGTACCAATGTTGGCAGACTGCATGACAGATTTCGTGCAATCGAGTTTGACGACCACAGCGTTGCTGTTAGCGGCCGTGCGTTATTGCCGCATTCTCTCCGCCCGCCTCCTCAGATACCGAGTTTCACGCTACGTAATGCACGCGGTGTAGAGTTTGCCGCTACGTAAGGCTGAACTGCTCTGACACGACTGAAACTTTCGCTCTTCGCGGCCGCTATACAGCCGGCATGCATACGTCTCCGGCAGGGGTTGCATAATTCTAGCACGCTTGCGACAGCCTCGGAGGCGTCCAATCCCAGACAACACAAATACATCCTCAGGACATCCTGAGGAACAATTTTTCAAAACGATGTGTTGTTCTGACGATGTCCTCTACTGATCATCAATAAGTCCTCACATAGTCCTGTTGTCCAGCCTCAGTACGTCCTCAGGACATCTTCCAAATTCATCTCAAGGACCTTCTGAGTATGTTTTCAGGACGTCAGATGACGGTTTAGCCCCAGAGAATGCGGGTCATTATATTGCTTAATTACTTTGGGGAGTGTGCCTAGAGGCTGTCAAACAGCTTTCTTTTTCCTTCATTTGTCTTGGATTCTAATAAACGAATTATGCAAAGTTTCGCCGTGATCAAGACTGGTTAGTTTTCAACATTTCTTGGTACATACAGGTTGTTTTCCTGCAATATTTTCATACAGCGACGACTACAACTCTTTCAGAAATTGAACTCTGCCATCTCATTGCAAAAGGTTTCTGGACTAATGGCCCTAAAAGCTAAAGAGTCCAACCCCACCAGAAGCATGCAGCACATAAGAATGGGTTTAAAAGCCAAAATAACTTAAAATAGCTCCTCAAGGGTATATAGTTTTGTTCAGTCAGAATGGCTTCCTTCATTATGCTGGTATTGTACACAGGTAACTTTTAATAAACCGGTAGTTTTTAATCAATGAAAACCAGGTGCGAGGGATAAAGTTTTTTTTTTAATCTCAGTTCAATGCCACAATATTGTACTGTGATTGGACGTTTGCAGGACATCTGAGGAATTTTCAACCTCGAGTCGTCCAGCGAAGTACAAACTGCGGACATCTTCATGAGGAAGTTTGGTTGTGACGCACTCAAAAAGTACTCAGAATGTCCTGTTAGGAATGAGGACGTTCTGACCATTTGAGGACGTCCTCAGGACGTTTGGTGTTGTCTGGGATTTCAGCTGCACCGCTCTGACACGAATGAAAATTTCGCTCTTCGCGGCCGCGATAGCCGGCATGCATACGTGTCCAGCAGGCGTTGCATGATTCTAGCACACTTTCGACGGCCTCGGGAGCGCCCAATTTCAACAGCACTGCTCTGACAAGACTAAAACTTTCGCTCTTCGTGACCACTGCATCCCAAGCCTGCAAGACGTAAACGGGGCTCCCCTGAATCTAGACTGGCACACGGTTAATCATAGCACCAATTTCGTGGACCCGGTGACAGGGGACAACACTCAGTGGACTTAGAGTGCGTGGCAGAAGGTCAAGCGCAAGCTTGTCCGGAACGGGCAGAAGGCCTCCTGGTCCTTGCTGCATTCGCACCTATCCTGGCCGTGGTGGCAATCCATCAACGGTTGCACCAAGTTCCAGGACCCGTTTCTGCTGCTAATGGAGGCCATTGCACGGCGCTACCCGCTCTAAACCATCACTACGCAGCCGCTGTCGTCGATCCACACTCCATTTTGAAGTGGAGTGTGCAACTCCGGCTTCAGCGAAGGCACCCGCTGTAGCTATTTTTTTTAACTGCTCCTATCGGAGGCACCAAGAGCTGCCTAGGCTGAGGCGCCGCTGTCCGCTCCGCCCGAATTCTCTCTCATATCACAGTGATAATTTCTTGCGGGTCTCAGTTATGAAATCTCACATCAGAGACGAGTAAAACACTATTATTTTACTCTTAGTGCCTTGTAGGCTCGTTGGAGTGGAGTGGGTACACACGGAGAAAACATTATAAAATCACTGAATCATGCATTGTATGCAATCTTACCTAAGCATCCACGAAACAAGCTGGCTAATAGCGCATACAAAATTTCCTGCCTGTAGCTGAAAGAGTGGTTAAAATGCCGTATTAAACGCGGCTCATAGAAATACATAAATTTTGATGGCCACTCTTGTTCCTAACAGGAAGCGGCACCCGTAGGCGTATACCGGATAGCGGCCGCGAATAGCAAAAGTTTCAGGCTGAAATTGGGCGCTCCCAAGGCCGTCGGAAGCGTGCTAGAATTATGCAACGCCTGCCGGACACGTATGCATGCCAGCTGTAGCGGCCGCGAATAGCGAATGTTTCAGTCGTGTCAGAGCAGTGCAGCTGAAATTGGGCTCTCCCGAGGCCGTCGGAAGCGTGCTAGAATTATGCAACGCCTGCCGGACACGTATGCATGCCAGCTGTAGCGGCCGCGAATTTCGAATGTTTCAGTCTTGTTAGAGCAGTGCAGCTGAAATTGGGTTCTCCCGAGGCCGTCGGAAGCGTGCTAGAATTATGCAACGCCTGCCGGACACGTATGCATGCCAGCTATAGCGGCCGCGAATAGCGAATGTTTCAGCCGTGTCAGAGCAGTGCAGCTGAAATTGGGTTCTCCCGAGCTGCATGTCTTATAAATTGCGACGCGCGAAATGCAACTGAAGTGGGCAGATTTTGGCCTTGTTATGATACTGGCGCAGTTTTTCTAAAGCATGAAAGCATAATGCTAAGGAGGATTACTGTGCGTAGGGCGTGTAGAGTGCGGAAGCACACTTCTATTCCAAAAACTTGAAGTGCACAAGCAGACGAAAGCGAAGAAAGACGACGTGACACACACGAGCGCTCGTGTGTCACGTCTTCTTTCTTCGCCCTCGTCTGTTTGTGCGCTTCCAAGTTTTTGGAATGCCTCACCTACACGCCCAAACAACCACTTTGCCATGCTTGGTTGCAACCACGAGTATTGGCACGAAGCTTGTTTTCCTTGAGAGTGTTTCTTTAGCGGCGCGCAAATATTTTCGTGTGCAAATGCTTCCGCCGTTCACAGGAAAAGCGGAGCGAAAAAAAAAAAACTAAACAGGGGTTTTACATCGCAACCACTAGCTCAGCATCAACAGTGGCTTGATTCCCGCAATGAACTTGCAGCAGGGCCGGTATCAACGTTGGCAAGAAGCTGTGGCGATCCAGTCGTGTCGATAAACTAATCTCGAAAAGCTCTTGCTCTTCGGAGCAGTAAAGCTCCGACAGAACTCTACGAACGCAACAGAGAGACGAGGAATAAATGACCAAGCCAGCCACGCTCCAGTAGCTCGTCTTCTCTGTCCTTCTATGTGATTACTCATTTTGAAACCAGGTGGCAATGGGTGCCATATTTCGGCGCGCCCCCTCGGAAGCGCAGGTTCCGTATACCTGGACGCTGCCTCGCGTCGGGAGCTCGTTGGAGTTGACAGGTATGAGACCCATAGCATCCGAATTAACTAGCGCGTCACAGCATAGACTTACAAGGGCGTTGGTCGGGAATGGGTTGGCAGTTCGAATTGTTATCCATATTTCTGAATTAACAGGGGTCGCACTAATGAGCTTTTACTGTATTGAGTAACTGGAGGGAGGTTGCCTTGGGAATCACTCGGGGATGGTTACCATGGAAGTGTAAGGAGGAGGGTATGGCAAGAGCATAAGAGTGTGCAATCGGAGGGCGGTTACGTAGAAGATGGAAGGAAGATGGTATGGTAAGAGCATATGAATGCGCAATCGGAGGGCAGTTATCGTAGGTGATAGAAGGAGGAGAACCTGGCAAGATCATAAGAATGTGCAATCGGACGGTGGTTACCGAAGGTGATGGAAGGAGAAACGTATGGCAAGAGCATAAGAATGTGCAACCGGAGGGTGGTTACCGTAGGTGATGGAAGGAGGAGGGTATGGCAAGAGCGTAATAATGCGAAATCGGAGGGCGGTTGTCGTAAAAGATGGAAGGAAGAGGGCACTGCAAGAGCATAAGTATGTGCATTAGGAGGGCGGTTATCATTGAACGAGCGGTATAGCGAGGGCGAGGAATACGCAGCCGGAGGGCGGTTACCATAGATTATAGGCGGAGGAGGGTAAGGCAAGAGCATAAGAATGTGCAATCGGAGGATGTTTACCGTGGAAGGAGGGGTATGGCGAGGAATGCGCAGCTGGCGGGTAGCTTCAGTGGCAAGCACCGGCTGGGTGGCAACCGTGGGAGAACATTTGGCTTCCCAACCTCAGGCTAGTTATGAATACCGGACTAAGCGCTGTTGGCTTAACGTGCGACTGAAGGGGCTCAAGCCGGCATGCCGCTGGCATGGCATTGAGTTGAGGCTTACCTGCAAAGGTGCCCCACACCAGTCCAACTCTTAAAACAGACATCTTCCCAACCATCTCACGCAAAATCACTCATCTGTCGAAAGTTTCTTGCCAGGTATGCGCGGCACGAATAGCCAAGGCATGTACTTTTGGGCACAGATTTACTTGCACGACACTCAGGATTGTGAGGTACAATTTAAAGTGATCCCACTCTTGCGGCAAAGTGCGCCAAACCAGTATAACTGCGCCATCCTGATAAAAATAGAGAAAATTGTGCCAAACTGCTAAAAAATTGAACCTTGGTTTTTGAGGAAAAGAAATGGCGCAGTATATGTCTCGCATCTCGGCAGACACCTGAAGGCGCTGTAAGGGAAGGGATAAAGGAGGGAGTGAAAGCAGAAATAGGTACCGTAGTGGAGGGCTCCTTAGCTTCTTCTGATTGATTTTTGAAATGTTTTTTTTTTAACTTTTAGAAGTGGCGTTCAAACGCTTGAAGTAAATCGCGCGATAAGCAAATCTCAACGAACAAATGTTGTGTTAGCCGATAAGTTTTGCGCGAAAGATCTATTCGGCGCGAAAAAGAAGATCGGTCGGCGTACAGCAGCCCATCCAGAGTATGCGATCGATCAATATTTTATTGCGAGCCGATTGGACTCCGCCGCCGCTCCTCAAGAAAAAAGTAAAATTAAAAATACATCATCATCATCGACAGCCTTACTACACCCACTGCAGGGCAAAGGCCTCTCCCATGTCTCTCCAATTAACCCTATCCTTTGCCAGCTGCATCCACCCTTTGCCTGCAAACTTGTTAATCTCATCCGCCCACCTAACCTTCTGCCGCCCCCTGCTACGCTTACTTTCTCTTGGAATCCACTCCGTTACCCTTAAGGACAAGCGGTTATCTTGCCTTCGCATTACATGCCCTGCCCAAACCAATTTCTTTCTCTTGATTTGGACTAGGATGTCATTAACCCGTGTTTGTTCCCTCACCCACTCTGCCCGCTTCCGGTCTCTTAACGTTACACCTATCATTTTTCTTTCCACGGCTCGCGGCGTTGTCCTTGACTTAAGCTGAACTCTTTTCGTAAGCCTCCACGTTTCTACCCCGTAGGTGAGTACCGGTAAGATTAAGCTGTCGTACACTTTCCTCTTGAGGGAAATTGGTAAACTGCCACTCATGATCTGCGAGAATTTGCCATATGCGTCCACCCCATTTTTATCCTTCTAATTATCTCCCTCTCATGATCCGGATCAGCTGTCACTACCTGCCCTAAGTAGACGTATTCCGTCACAACTTCTAGGCTCTCGCTGCCAATTGTGAACTGTTGTTCCCTTGCTAGGCTGTTGAACATTACCTTGGTTTTCTGCATGTTAGTTTTTAGACCCATCGATCTGCTCTGCCTGTCTAACTCATTGATCATGATTGGCAGTTCACCTCCTGAGTGACTCAGCAAGGCGATGTCATCAGCAAATCGTAGATTATTTAGGTATTCTCCATTTATTCGTATTCCCAACTGTTCCCAATTCAGGCCTCGAAATACCTCCTGTAAACATGCGGTGAACAGCATTGGCGAGATCGTGTCTCCTTGCCTGACGCCCTTCCTTATTGTAATTTTATTGCTGACTATATGGAGGACTATAGTAGCAGTGCAGTTGCTATATATATCTTCCAGTATTTTGACATAACGCTCTTCTACCCCCTGGTTACGCAATGCCTGTATGACTGCTGAGGTTTCCACTGAGTCGAATGCTTTCTCGTAATCAATGAAAGCTATATATAGAGGTTGATTATATTCTGCGCATTCCTCCATCACCTGACCTATAGTGTGAATATTATCTATTGTGGAATATCCTTTACGAAAGCCTGCCTGATCATTTGGTTGATTAAAGTCTAACGTTGCCCTGACTCTATTAGCGATTACCTTAATAAATAATTTGTAGGCAACGGATAGTAAGCTGATCGGCCTGTAATTTTTCAGGTCCTTGGCGTCTCCCTTCTTATGAATTAAGATAATGTTTGCATTCTTCCAAGCTTCTGGTACAGTCGAGGTCATAAGGCATTGCGTATACAGGGTGGCTAGTTTTTCTAGCACGATGTCCCCTCCATCCTTCGACAGATGTGCTGTTACCTTATCCTCCCCAGCTGCTTTTCCCCTTTTCATTGCTTCTAAGGCTTTTTTTACTTCATATTTCGTTACTGGCGGGATGACGCATTGCTGTGCACTGCTGTCTTTCTCATTAACGCTCTGATTACATTGGCTACTGTACAGGTCTGTGTAGAACTGTTCGGCTACGTTAACTATCTTATCCATATTGCTAACGACATTGCCCTGCTTGTCTCTTAATGCAAAAAAGACGAACTGCGCAACAAGAACACGGACGAAAGGGAGGCAGACACACACTAACGCAGACTTACAACTTTACTAAAGGAAGGAATACAAGGCAAATATATATAGCGATCCCAACGCACTTCAAATCTGATCAATATGGCACGTGACAATCTGCCCAGGCGATAAACAGACCACACAAGAACCAACGCTTACAAGATAATCTTATACCGGGCCGGCCCTTTCTATGAAAACAAAAAGCAAAGGAACGCTTAGCGACAGTGCACTCTTGAGAATTACGCGTTCTCCAAAGTAAGAAAATTCAAAACAAAACCACACCACTGTAGCCATCTGATACCACTGAAGCTCGAACCGCTTACAAGCGCAGGTGCTGACACCAAAACCAAGAGACGAAGCACACCCCCTTTTGAAAGCAAACAAAACGGGAAACAAGACCAACCACATCGGTTATCGTCAAAATCAAAAAAACAGTGAAAAAAAGGCACCAGGTCAAAAGGGTAAAAACACCAAGAATCAGCTCAAGAAGCTACGTCACAAAAACAGTGAAAATAGGCACCAAGTCATTTAAAAAACAAAAAGATGAAAGACGGGACAACAGTTTAAGACAACAACGGTTTTAAAAAAGGGGGAGGGGTTAATGAAATCCGAAGCGTAGGAAAACATCTCAAACCATGACAGAACCGAAACAAAACTGAGATCGCTAATCAAATGAACAACGAAAGCATCAAACGCAATCAGGAGGCACTGCTCAATCAGCAGGGCACAAACAGGCCACTAGGCTACACATGCCCCCGCAAAAACGAAAATTCTTTGGATGATAAGGAAATGGAAGCCTTGCTAATACAGTTGTCCGTGGTGCCGATGTAAAAAGTTTCGACGACGAGACGCTCCCATTTGTCATTCAATCTGGCCAGAAATTCCGTCTTTTCGAACCATGGTACACAGTCCCGTTGCTTCATTTTTGTGCAGTCCGCACAATGCTTAGCCAAAAACCCTCCATCGTTGTTTGCCACGCTCAACCGGTGCTTAGCGGTGATTAGCGATCTCAGTTTTGTTTCGGTTCTGTCATGGTTTGAGATGTTTTCCTACGCTTCGGATTTCATTAACCCCTCCCCCTTTTTTAAAACCGTTGTTGTCTTAAACTGTTGTCCCGTCTTTCATCTTTTTGTTTTTTAAATGACTTGGTGCCTATTTTCACTGTTTTTGTGACGTAGCTTCTTGAGCTGATTCTTGGTGTTTTTACCCTTTTGACCTGGTGCCTTTTTTTCACTGTTTTTTTGATTTTGACGATAACCGATGTGGTTGGTCTTGTTTCCCGTTTTGTTTGCTTTCAAAAGGGGGTGTGCTTCGTCTCTTGGTTTTGGTGTCAGCACCTGCGCTTGTAAGCGGTTCGAGCTTCAGTGGTATCAGATGGCTACAGTGGTGTGGTTTTGTTTTGAATTTTCTTACTTTGGAGAACGCGTAATTCTCAAGAGTGCACTGTCGCTAAGCGTTCCTTTGCTTTTTGTTTTCATAGAAAGGGCCGGCCCGGTATAAGATTATCTTGTAAGCGTTGGTTCTTGTGTGGTCTGTTTATCGCCTGGGCAGATTGTCACGTGCCATATTGATCAGATTTGAAGTGCGTTGGGATCGCTATATATATTTGCCTTGTATTCCTTCCTTTAGTAAAGTTGTAAGTCTGCGTTAGTGTGTGTCTGCCTCCCTTTCGTCCGTGTTCTTGTTGCGCAGTTCGTCTTTTTTGCATTATGATCAACCAACTAGCCCGACAAGTCCTGTTGTCTCTTAATGCATACATCTGGTTTTTACCTATGCCTAGTTTCCTCTTCACTGCTTTTAGGCTACCTCCGTTCTTTAGAGCAAGCTCGATTCTCTCCATATTAAACTTCCTTATGTCGGTTACCTTGCGCTTATTTATTAACTTTGATAGCTCTGTTAGTTCTATTCTATCGGTAGGGTTAGACGCCCTCATGCTTTGGCGCTTCTTAATCAGATCTTTCGTCACTTGAGATAGCTTCCCGGTATCCTTTCGAACTCTCCTACCGCCTACCGCCTACTTCTACTGCGCACTTCGTAATTATTGATGTCGGAATATCGTGCATTGAATGAACATCAAGATCGCCTTCCTCATTTAAAGCCGAATATCTGTTTTGCAGCGCTATCCTAAACTCCTGTGCTTTCCCTCTTACGGCTAACTCGTTAATGGTCTTCTTCTTCACTAGCTTCTTCCGTTCCCTCTTCAAGTCTAAGCTAATTCTACACCTTACCATTCTGTGGTCGCTACAACGCACCTTTCCGATGACGGCCACATCCTGAATGATGCCAGGTTTAACGCATAGTATGAAGTCGATTTAATTTTTGGTTTCACCATTGGGGCTCTTTCAGGTCCACTTCCTGTTTTCTCGTTTGCGGAAGAAGGTATTCATGATCCGTAAATTACTTCTATCCGCGAATTCGACTAATAACTCTCCCCTGCTATTTTTAGAGCCTATCCCATAGTCACCTACCGCGTGGTCGTCAGCCTGCTTCTTGCTCACCTTCGCATTGAAGTCGCCCATCAGTACAATGTACTGCGATTTTACTTTATTCATTGCCGATTCGACGTCCTCATCGAAACTTTCAACGGTCTGGTCATCATGGCTGGATGTGGGTGCGTATGCCTGCTCCACTTTCAGCTTGTACCTCCTATTCAGCCTAATTACTATAGCTACTACCCTCTCGTTAATACTATAGAACTCCTCTACGTTGCCAGCTATATCCTTATTAATGAGGAATCCCACACCTAGTTTTCGTCTACCCTCTAATCCGTGACAGCACAGTATGTGTCCGTCCTTTAGTACTGTATACGCCTCACCGGTCCTCCTAACTTCGCTAAGCCCTATCACATCCCATTTAATTCCCGCTAGTTCCTCAAACAGCACTGCTAGGCTAGCCTCACTAGGTAAAGTTCTAGCGTTAAACGTTGCCAGGTTCAGATTCCAATGGCGGCCTGTCCGTAGCCAGAGATCCTTAGCACCCTTCGCTGCGTCACAGGTCTGACCGCCGCCGTGGTCAGTTGCTCCGCAGCCGCTAGGGACTGAGGGCCGAGGGTTAATTGGTTTGATCATAGTAGGTTGGGGCCAAGTACTACACCAGGGTGGCCAAATCCTGCTCTGGTGAGAGAGTGCGTTGTCGGTTCTGGTCACCGAGATCAGGCCGCACTCCAGGCCTGGTTATGCAATTCCATCGACACGCGAATTTTTTTTTGAAACCCGCCTATCAACAATTCTAATGAAGCTATCAATTAGCTAACAAAGGAAAGAGCAGTACCATGCGCCCATCCCCCAACATCGTCAAAACACGGAGAACTGCAAAATGATCGCATGCATGCTGTACACACTTCAGCAGAAGAGATTACTCGCAGTATACTTCCACTCACTTTATTACTGGCCTGCTAATTTGCAATTTATCATTGCTTCTCGCTTCAGCCGTTCGCCTGAAACAATCGTGAGCTGACTCGTGTCGCTCTACAGAGCACGATCTGAAATGTAGGAGACGCAGAATTGCGGTCGCTGCTGTACTACCTGTTCATTCCAAGCACCCTACTGCACCTTGCAAACATCCATTTCACATTGCAAGTTTGCCGCGTGAAAATATAAGAATGTGAAACGAAAAGTACAGCGCAATCGAATGAAGTAGCGCTCGACCGCTGTTCGTCGTCGTCGCGCTATCCCCTCGTCGCTGGTTCCGGTGGACGCCGCGGGGCGGCGCCACCGCTCGTGAAAGTTGCGAATAGAGACTGGTGAATCTGTCGTGCACTTTTTGTCCAGCAACTTGTTTCCCGGATTTCATTTTTCAAAACCAAATACCAACGTACCTCTTCTTGGCAGCTGGGCCTAAGAGGCGTCTAAGTGCTCACCAATCTTTTCTAGACATGGTCCGGAGAGAATTTTGTGCTTACACATTCAGTTTCCTCACTCTTCGCTTTTCATTACCTGTACGGCCTCCCCAGAAGGCAGGTGAAAAGGATCTGATCGGTCAGTACCCCTATACCCATGTATGTGCAGCATTTTTTTCTCAAGCATCTCTACCGCTGCCACAAACCCGCCTTTCCTTGGTTATTTCCATCTTGTGCAACAAAGAATATTTCGTTTCTGAAAAAGAAAATGCCTCAGTTTACAGATCCTTCATTTTGCTATAATAGTACTGCAATATTTTTGCTATAATAGTACTGCAAGTTGCTATAATAGTACTGCAATTTTCTCCTTTCTAAACTATTTTCTTGTTTGGCCAATTTTTGTTCCATTCAAATCGAAATCCAGCAGAGCTCTGTACTTCATCACCTTCAGCAAGTTGCAAGGATATTTTGCCGTTTTTAGGCCAGCCATTGTGGCGGACAAATTTCACACATTTTGTAGCATGTAACCTATGCCTAACTCAATGATGTATACCTTTATAAATGTTACAGCTCTAAACAAGTTGCGTAACCTATGCATAAAAAGAAGTAACCTTTACCATTTGTAACTTTTGCAAAGGTTAAAAGTGGAAAGGTTACATTGTGTGACTTTTAAATTATACGTATACTTCAATGTCAAAATGTGCACCTTTACAAAGGTTACCCAAAGGTTACCGTGTTTAGAGTGTAGGGAAAACGAGCTCTAACGAGCTTTAATTTTGTCAGCTTTAGGATGTGGCTCTGCATCTAAGGTTACCTGCAATATTTAAGCTTTGGAGTATGTTTTAAGCCGTAATAAGTTTTAAGCTTTGTCAAGTATATGGAAATTCTGCGCATTTACGGCAGGTGTTGTAGCGTAAGTTTTGCACGCTTACGGCAGGGGTCGTAGTGTTTGCTGTATATAATGGACTGAAAGGAAGACAGGCAGTTGTGCTGGTTACGAATTGAGAATGGGTTGGGGCAAAATTGGAAGTCTCGATCTGACCTCTCGGTGGATTCCTCCCTGTCCAGGTGACGTCCGAAATTGTTTCCACCTTGCCGACCAATTCCAAAGCAATTATAAATTTCCCGTTTGTCTTGAAGTGTCACGCATAATGACACCCCGTTGGAGAGGTCTGAACACTTGAACCTAGCATCCTTTTCGCGCTTCGTGTTCGTTCAGGGAAATTCGGCTTAATTTCAGAAGGGTTTTAGAAGGATCTCTGCAATCATCCCCTGGATTCTGGCCCATGCGCCTCGAATAACCGGTCGCGCCATCTCCCGACAGCCGGCGGCGCGACGGCGCGTAACTCAATGGCGACGAAAAATAAAAATTAATTGCGGTTGCAACGTGGACAGAACCATTTTCTCGACGCCCCCCCAATACCCCTATCTATAATCGACCACCTCCACGCCTGCGACAAAAGTGAAAAAGCAAACCACGCAACTACGATGTCAATTTTCTGGCTCACCTCCCAACTCCAATATCTATCACTTCCGGCATTCACTTTCTCTTGCCTGTTATCTATCCACTGACAGCGGCTCAATGTGCTGCCAGTTGTCATAACCTCAGAGGGACGAAACTGCATGTTTCCAAAACATCAGATTTAAAGAGAAAATTTATTTGAAAAGGTACCTGTTGCATAGCTAGAGCTATTTCTGGGAATCCTAGCATTGAATGAGTGTCGACAAATTCAGTCAGGCGTGACTGCGCGCAGGCATGACACATACCCGTGTGGCGGCACGTCGCATGCGACCTTACACATCAGGTGACAGGTGAGGTCCACCGAGACAACACATTTTGTACAGCGTCAAGTCTAAGTGGGATTTTCGAGACACACCACATAAACGGTGTTGTGCATATCGCCAGCCACTTCACCGACCCAAGCAGATTCTTTTAAAGAAACGAAAGCAAACGCAATTTCTCCAGGTTAAGTAACAAGCGGTCACGTATGCCTTGCAATCACGAAGTGCTATGTATAAGCTCTGGTTTAGGCAAAGTTAAATTACTCTTTCTGTCTGAGGCAGGTGTGAATTCTAGTAGCTGGTTAGCTGTGAGAATGTGAATGTGGAACTCAGGCATAGAAGCTGTCGTGCTCGATAGAGAAAAGCATCAAATAAAGCTGGCTCAGCATTGCAGATAACGTCGGATTAACGAAATTCATCGAACAAGTACACAGGAGATGAAGAAAGCCGCCGAACGATTTCGTTAATATTGACGTCAAGATCCTTTCAAAAGCCAGCAAAACATAGCAAACGGTTGGAAACTGTTTTATGCTAAGCAATAATTCGAAACGCCTGGCGATGTCCAGCCTACAGCTGACAAGAAAAATCTGCAGATATTGTTTACATCCCCATCATTGCGAAAGCAAGGATTTGCGCTACGCAGAAGACGACAATGAGCGGGCAGTGCCGCGGGATGGAGCTGATAGAAGTTGGCGAAGACGACGCTCTGAAAAGTACAGAGCAAGAGTGCGGTAGAGTTTAATACGAGGCGTGTTCGGCTGTGGCGATAGCCTCAGTTGTAGCATCACAGGCTACAACTTAGGACGTTTATGACAGAACAGACTTTCTACCGGACTGGTTTCAGCTCTTGAGGCCGTGTCTATCTTTGCCGTCCTTTTAGTTGTGTTGTCTTTTATCAAAGTAGTGCTGGGCAGCCACTAGCTGAGTGCTTAGTAAATAATCTGTATATAGCCCCTTTCTATACATGCATAACATCGTGCAGTATGTGCCATGATGAAAACAAAAGCGGTGATCGATATCCACGTAGTCTTGCGCAGCGGCCTTTGTTCGCGTCTCCGCGGGCTCTACTCCCATTCTTGGATATTTTTTATTTCCTTTTCTTCCCATTTTTTTCTATGATTGGGACAGAGTGGACAAATATCTGCAATAGACGGTCTTTCTAGACTCTGAACTTCCGGATTATTGCTTTTGCACTTATACATGCCGACGGAATAATTTTAGACAGCCCAAAGGACAGCTCAAACTAAGCATGCATTTGTAACAAAGTACCTTAATTCCCTGCTTCTTATGGGCGATAGAGTTATATATGCTACATTCCTCGTTGATAAAATCTAGTTGTAACGAGGCTTAAAACGAGGCACCTGTGGTTGACTGCAAGCGAAGTTAACTAGTTTCTTTTAGAGTTGATCGATTCACGAATAACTTGTCGTCACGTATGATGTAATCGAAACAAACTGCTGATGTAGCCATAACATTTCTTTTTATTTTAAAGTTCTATAATTTAGCTACTAATGAGCGTAGTTCATTACGACGCGGTTGCGTCTGAGCACTGCCAAACTGAGTGTGTTCGGCGAAAAAAGGGAAGGCAAATTATTACAGGTTTCAGTATATTTCAGTTTCTTGCAGGATTGCTATGACTCCGAGTGTTAGAGAAAATTGTTACCAAGATGTGACATCCATTTGATCAAGAGCCGGCCAAAATTGATAGTTGCAGATGAAATGATTTCATCGGTCAGAGTGAAGACACGGAGCGGGTGGTAGGCCCTCGGTGAAGATCTACATTTCCAGTAAGCAGCAGCAAGCAAACCATTCAAAAATATTGAAATAATTCATAGCAACCGTTTTGATGGCTGGTGGTTACTGGAAAGGAAACCAGTAAAAAGAAACCGGTTTTCGCTTTTCAGATTTAGTAGGAATCTAAGCGCATACTAAACCGTGAGCACGGACCTGAAAGACATGTAACCAGTAACGTTTTAATCTTCTCACGTTTTCCGCCTCGGTTCTATTTTATATATTATATGGACGTGGTATTTTTTTCTTTTGTCAGTGTTACTGTGCTTTTGTCCTAGTTTTCTGGCACGGCTCTGCCTTGAGGCTCCTACTTTATCACCATCCTTTTCTTTTCTTGACGCGTCGGGCATTCTCCCGGGCGTTTGCATGGAGCATGCCTCGGTGGCGTCGCTTATCGTTTGTAGCAATTTATTTTTGTCTTCTTAATGTTGTATTTTCACCTCTTAAGTGCACTTGGCTGTGACGGTTAGGGGCCTTCTCATCTGTGCATAATTTTGACCGAGAGCTTTTGCTCATGTTGATTCGTATCTGCTGAGCTCCTGTTTTTTTTTTTGTAAATAGTCCCTGACTCCTACGTGTTTTATGGAAAAGCATCTGATCTATACGGCAGTCTTGCAATAAAGGAAGTTGGCGCTGCTTGTGTGTTGTCTATAGTCTCCACTGAAGCATGTCTCTCTACGGTGACGAAGCTATAGCACGCGAAGATAAAAATCTAGCATGTGTTCTAGAACTCTTCGAGGACAAGTGGTAATTCAGGAAGAGTTCTGTTGGGGTTCAAGTCACAGATTTAAAACTTGGACCTAAGTCTTACTTGGTTGTCTGGGCTAGTTTAGTGAACTCACAAAAAAAATTATTCGGTGATCCTAAACATCTTCCTGGAAATCAGCGTCGAAGGCGCAGCTATATGGTGTCTGCATCGGTAGAAGGGAGGCAATTTTCTAATCTTTTTTTCCATTCTAAGAAAATAAGAATGGTTGGCTGGGGCGCACGAACATGTGCATAGAACTATACTGAGAGAAGTGTTAACAACTTATAAAACCACGCTATCATGGCCGAGAGGTGAGATCCCATCTCTTTGTTTCCCTGCGCTGACTGCGTCCCCGAGCCGACTTCTCGTGGAGGCAGGAAGCGTTTGGGACGCGTGAACAACGTACCCTCGAGATTGCTGGAATTCTTGCTCTGTGAATTCCGCATAGCAAAAGAAGAAAGGCTCCATTGCATAACGCGGTACCTTTAAAAGGGAGAACAGAGGTGGTGGGGGACTGTTTCCTAACCGGCTCCGTGGAGAAAGCACTTTTGCACATTCAGTTGCAATCCCTTGACGTCGCGTTGTTTTGACCGGTGGAAGGTCTTCCTGAAAGCACATATGCACTCGGAACCACGCTGAGCAATGTTAGAACAAGGATACAGACGTGTTATCTTGTTAGGTTAGGATTTATGCAAGAAAATGCAGGGTTTTAAAAAAAAAATAAAGGAAAAGATTTCACACGTACGTGTGTGTACACAGGTTGACTCATTCTCATGTGCAGGTGTGTAAAAGAGTGGCTTCCTAGCTGGCTAACAAAATTGGAAGTGTGTCGCCGTGCATGGAAGCGTGACTTTCTTGAAGACAACCGATTCATCAAGCATAAAATGTCTCTTTTTTTTATGAGGGCATGACCTAATGTCGGATCGAGATGGTCGTGTTTCCTCGAGGTGTCGGCGTCGGAAGGAAACCGCGTCCCTGGTGGTGTTTGCGGCTGGGCGGGCAACCCAATTTAGGCCGGCCTCGGTCAATCAAACACGCTAATTCTTTTAGATAACCATGCTCGCATCTATACAGTTAGTGCAGCGGCGCCGAAATCAACTTTTGCCACTTTACCAGAAGGACCACCGTCGCTGCTTTGGCAGGCCTTCTCGCTTAGCAGTCCTTGCCCCTCGTTGATGACATTTAGCTTTAGCATTGAGCGATACCGCACATCCCTTTTTTGCTTTATGTATCTCCAGCTGAGCGTCAACGCGTCGCGGCGCTCTCAGCCCTCGCAAATTTTGTCGAAAAAAGCGTCCCAGTCTTACAGCGTCCCGATCTTTCATTGTTTTTTTAACAATGACCGTAATGAGCTTCCGAATACAAATTTAGCGCAGAAAATCATCTAGCTCCTACATTCAGCAGACTGAAGCGAAACCTTCCGAAATTCATTTGACAGTACTAAAAAAAAGTAAAATTTGCAACCAAGAGCGCAGAGAGGGATTGTGACCGACGCTGCCAAAAATAGGCATTCTTTGTTTCCGTACGCTTCATACCACTGAGCCACAGCCGTGGCATCCCGCGCTATGATAAGTGCTTGTTGGTAGGAGTTACCTATATCGTCGTCATCGTCATCTTTCATCGCTTCGTTCTCTAGTTCGCAGGGATCGTACAGTGAAAGCGTACGAGTGATTAACGATAAATTAAGACTCATTTTTGTCACCCACAGCAGCTTTTATGTAGCCGTAAAAAAAAGGCGAGAAGCAGACCGTTTCTTGTGTGACGTGCATACTTGCAGTAGATTTAAGAGCGTTAGCTCCTACTCATCGCGTTTCTCGATTTCTTGGGAATTTCTTTGGAAGTCCGAAGAATTCAAGATGTCAGCCTCCTTAGTGAATCGATTTTGCAACTCATTTCGTGATTGACTGGCAACATCATGAATATATCGAATTGGTGGTTGATTGGTTTTATCAATTATAAATGCAAGATGTCAAATTTGTATTTCCATAGGTGTCCCCTCACTTTAATCTCATTCATCTCAATTCTAGTAAACCACACAGCTAAAGCGCCAACTCCAAGCGCCCTTCCTTGGGGTACGCACTCAGCGTCGGCGCTCTTGGCGTACGCCCAAACCGGTCTGCACATGCGCACTGCAGAAGACGGCAGCGAGCCTCGGCGAGGCGCCGATATCTGTCCGTGCTAGATATCGGCATCAGCGCACGGACGCTCGCAAGAGAGGTCAGGTTTATAACAATGGGAGGATCGCGGGGACCTCGGTGACTTTTTTCTTCATGGCTTGAAGCTCTTCCAGGTTCCCCGAAGTTTTATTCGCGTTTTTAGTTGTCCTTTCATCGCCCCACAACCCCTTCTCTTCACGGCTTGAAATTCTCTCCCTGGGCTCGAAAGGGGAAGCGAGCCAGCGCCAGGAACATGGAGATGCATGCCCCTTTTCGACGCGCGTTCCCGCGTGCACCAAGAGCGCCTACGTTGGACGCGTACGCCCAGGAAGGGCCCTTGGAGTTGCCACTTAGCGCTCGTTACCTCGACGTCTTCCAGACAGTGACGGGCCGGCATCTTTTTTGACAGATGACAGCTCAACGAGCGACAAAAACGGCGCGGGTACGCCGCGTTAGCCGCGACCAGACTTTTTTCCTTTTCTTGCAACCCAGACAAGGAAATGAGTAGGGGAGCCACACAGTCTGTCTCCCTTGAACACGCTGGGTGAGACAAGAAAAAAGAAACAGAAATGCAAAGCCCCCCCCCCCCCCCCTCCCCGAGACGCTGGGCATGAGGGGAGGACACACGAAGTGGGCAGTGCGCGAAGCTTATCGGCGTCTCTCTCCCAAGCCAAGGATGGAGAATGTAAGAGATGGAGGAGGCGCTCAACTTCATGCGGCGCGTGGTGGCGGCTTTGTGAACTAGCGGAGCATGAACCAGAATCCTGGCCATGAGGGCTAAGAAATTTGAGTAAGGCAAAGGAGGAAACCCAAAAGATCCTGGAGACAGATGCGGCAAAACCAAGAGCATATGACGGTTGATCTATGGCGCCAGTAAGGTGTTTTCTCTGCGGCAAGGTGGGACACCGTGCAGCTGACTGTCAGACTAGTAGCGCTGCCCAAAAAACACAGGTTGTGTGTCAAGGGTGGAAGAGGAGGGGTCATACTCTGGATGAGTGCCGATACAGAACGCAGGACCGAGCAGCAATGCCGGTGGTGGTTGGGCAAATAGGGGACCATCCTATAATGGTGCTTAGAGAAAGCGGAGCCAACACAGTTTTGGTTCGGAGAAGCCTGGTGAAAGACAAGGATCTTACAGGGGAAGCGTCGGTCGTCACTCTTGTAGATAGCACAGTGAGGTACCTTCCTGAAATCAGGATTCTAGTTTCCACGCCATATTATACTGGGCAGGTAGTGGTAAAATGCGTAGACCAACCCGTCTACGATCTCATCTTGGGAAACATTTACGGGTGCAAGAAGTGTCGAAGACCCTGATCCCGAGTGGAGGATGCTCGACGTTGAAGAACATTCAAAGGAGGAAAGGCCCGCGACAGTTCAGACGGGGGCAGTCAGTTTCTCGTCGGCAGTGGAGACAAGAGCTCAAGCGACAGCCCGAGCAACGCAGCGTCCGCTCTCTACTCCCGTTACGATGTGCCTTACCGTAACACCGGGAGAAATTGCAATTAGGCAAAAAGGAGACCCGAGCCTGAAGGCCTGCTTCGAAAGAGTCGGGGAAAAAGTGAAAAGAAAGAAGAGTCGTACGTCATTCGAATATCAATCGGTAAATGGTATTCTGCACAGGAAGTGCATATTTAGTTCAGGAAGGCGGGTCCAACAGCTGGTGTTACCGAGAGATATGCGAGAGACCGTGCTACGCTTAGGACATGACGCCATTATGGCCGGACACCAGGGTGTCCAAAAAACGGTATCTATGATCGCCGAGGAGTTCTTTTGGCCGGGTGTTCAGAGTGACGCTAAGCGCTTTGTTCGCTCATGTGACGTATGCCAGCGCACAGTTCCGAGGGAAAGAGTTGGTCCCGTACCTCTGGGCAAGATGCCAGCCATCGACCTACCGTTTCAGCGAGTGGCTGTTGACATTGTGGGGCCAATCTCTCCAGTATCCGCCAAAGGCAATAGATACGTGCTTACTCTGGTTGACGTGGCCACTCGTTATCCTGACGCTATTCCAGTGAGAACTATTGACAGTATCCAAGTGGCGGAGGGTCTTGTGGAAATGTTTTCGCGTTATGGGTTCCCGAGGGAAGTTTTGAGTGACCGGGGCTCGAACTTCACATCGGAACTAATGAAGGAGGTTAACCGCCTTTTGTCAGTAAGGCAGTTACTGACGACACCTTACCATCCCATGTGTAATGGGCTTGTAGAGCAGTTCAACGGCACCCTAAAAATATGATAAAGAAAATGTTCCAGGAGAGACCCACTGATTGGGATAGATATCTTCCAGCTCTTTTGTTCGCTTACCGCGAAGTACCACAAACGAGTCTTGGTTTCTCGCCCTTCGAGATGTTGTATGGGAGAACCGTTAGAGGTCCACTTATAATACTCAAGGAGCTGTGGGCTAATAAGGAGGTTGCATCAGATATCAAGACAACATACGCATACGTGCTTGAGTTGCGGGACAAGTTGGAAGAAACATGCAGGCTTCCACATCAAGGCCTGGAAAGGGCGCGCGAACGCTATAAGGGCTACTATGACAAGAAAGCATGCACTCACATGAATCTGAATCCGGACGACAAGGTTCTCATCTTGCTACCCAGGATCATAATGAGTTACTGATGCAGGGGAAGGGCCCGTATCTTGTGACGCGGAAGAAAAAGGACTTGGATTGTGAGTTATTGATAGATGACACTAAGAACGTTTTCCATGCAAATATGTTGAAGAAATACGAAGAAAGAGGTACCGTACGGTACGCCCCCAAGGTAGCATGTGTGGTGGTGGCCGAGGAGACAGGTGATGCTGCCGAGGTTACTACGTGCAGTGGGAAGAAAAATGCAGGAGGGGATGAGGTACTAATGAAGCCCAATGTGAATGAAGACATACGATCACAGCTCTACTCCAAATCAAGGGGGAGACGTTTTCGGATGGGCCAGGCAAAACGGAGGTCAGGTGTTACAAATTAGACTTGTATACAGATAGTGCTAACTGAACAGGTTTATTTACATCTGGGATGTATCTTGCTGTTGCTGGTGTGCTAATGTATCTCTGGTTTTTATCTTGTTGTTGTGGTAGCGGTTGTTGGTGTTATGTGATTATACGAGGGAGTGTGTTGTGGACACCAGCATGTTTATTAAGTACTCTGTACGGACAACGGCAGTGGTGTGTTAGTGTTCTGAAAACGCAGTTTGGTGTGCTATGTTAGTGGCGTGCTCATGGTGTGTGCTGGATATCTGCGGTGTGGTGTGTGCTGGACATCTGCGGTCACGGTGTTGTGTGCTGGGTCCAGAATCGCCACAGAAGATAGTCGGTTGGCTGGAGGGCTTGAAGATGAGGATGACGTAAGCAGTTTTTCATGGAAAAATTCTTGAGAGAGGCGGCCTTTGTCACATATATTAGGGAGCCTAAATTAAATTTTAAAGGAAAGAGGTGTGAAGAAGGCGACCTGGGTTAACCGAAGAATAAAGAAGAGGAAGAAGAAGCATTCGGTGAGGTGGAGAGAGATGATTGGTGGAGAAGCATTCGGTGAGGTGGAGAAAGATGATTGGTGGAGAAGAGAAGAAGACGACGACAAGGCTTACGTGGACTAACGCCAAGGCTATAAAAGGGCGAGGGAGAGCGAGGCACGGGGAGGGACGGCAGAGAAGTGGAGGCTCTGGCGCGTCAGGGACGCATCGGCTGGAATTGAGCGACGCCGGCTACTGCTCCGGTGAGCTCGCGTTCTACGGCTTCGTATCGTGGACATCCTGCCGTGCCTGAGCCCGTTCCGGGGAGTCAACGGAGGACGCTATCACCTGCTACGGCCACGGGTGTCTCCAGAGCTGTTGCCATCCATCCGGGTGGTGCCCCCAACGTCAACAACACCGGCATCACCTCCACGCGCGCTTGGACCTGGAGCTTGTACGACGCAGCCAGCGACGCCGCCACCGACGCCAGCCCAAGCATATCGAACGCCGCCTCGACGCCGGCTACTGGATCCATACAACGCCGCAGCCGCACCGAACCAACCGCGAGCACGAACGCCGACCACTAACAGTAGAACGCTAGTAGTAGACGCTGGTAGCAGTGTTACCGGGTCGTGTGTATTTATAGTCTTTGTGTTTTGTGTTAGTGTTAGTTTTGTGTTCTAGTGTGTGTGTCACGTAGGGTGTAATTAATGTGCGTTTGTGTGGGTACACCTGTCGCCTATAGTCCATTCTTTCGGTCCGAGTGTTCTCCGGGGAGATCCGTGACACACCACTTCATCCTCATGTGCCCAGTTGCCTTGGCGTAACCTGTCAGCATAGCTCATAACACAATTGTCTACTGTGTGCCCAAAGCGTCGGCACTGGGTGCATCGAGGCGTACGTACTACACTGACGCCATAGTTGGTCCACATGGTTACAACGAAGACACAGCGGAGGCCTGCCTGGGATAACAACTAAAGCTTGTACCCCGAAAACGTTGAGCGTGCGAGGAACGGCACTTGCTGACTCTCCGTCCTTGAGCGTGAGCGAGAATCCCGGTTCGCTGTTTCCATGTGCTCCATTCCGGGGCACCGCCACTTCTCACGCTCGATAGTTTGTACAGTTCCAAAAGGCTCCAAAGCTTCCACAATTCTCCGGTGCTGCATATAGCGCGGTATCCAAAGAAGCCTATAAGCTTCACATTTTTGGTGTACGGGTCAAACACGTTACATTTTAGACTTTTGACGTGGAACTCTGCTTTGTCAATAAGTTTCTGTTTTGAGGAACTGCTCTCGCACGTCACCATCCAAACGCGACTCATTTGGTACTGGCCAATACAGAGAATCTCACGGAGGTCCACAATCTGCGCAGGCGCGTCTCGGAAGTCGGGAACACGGTATGGGCGACCCTTGAGGTGAGCATGCAGAAAGACGGTGTTGAGGACAACATTACCGGTAGGTAGTTGAGGGAGGACAACGTTATACGAGACCGTGGCAACTTCAGATGTCGGGAGACCTCGGCCAACGGCCGATGCGCTGTTTCCAGCTAGAAGGAAGGAAGGCCTCAGCTAGAAGCTAGAAGTTAGTTAGTCCTCAGACGTTGCTGGCACATACCCACTGCGGGGGAGTGGCCAAGACACAGGCGGTTAATTGCTGGAGACAGGAAAGTTTTGACGGGAAAAGGAGTGGTAATATAGTATGTAGGCTGATAGATTGGAAGATGCAAGGGCAGGGGTCCTGTTAACTTGGAGATTGAAGACGGGACAATGGCTTAATGTGCATAACATTATGCAATGCCTGTAATGTTTCAATGTCGTACTGACTGAGAGGGGGAAAAGAAATTAGAATGGGAGTCGCTGCGTTTCTTGAAGGAAATTTTGCTCAGCAGAGCGCGCACTCCTGTCGCTTCGTCCAAGCAAAGAAGCGCCAATGGAAAGAACAACCACGGAAGACACAGGCTAACCCAGTTGATGAAATGGAATTTGCAAAAGACGCTTCCTCAAATGAGATAAGCGGCGGCAGAACAGCTGGAAGTCATCTATTGTCTCAGGTTCAGCACAAAAAGGGCACAATGGGGAAGCCGTCAGGCCAGATTTGTGAAGGTAGAAATTTAGAAGGGGAACCCGGCAACGCAAACGCGTCAAAGAGACCTCTAGTCTGCGCGAGCGCCAGTCTTTGCTACTCCAAGGATGCAGAAGATGCTGATATTCTGGAGATGATGTAAGAGCCGAGGCAGCAAATTCCTGAAATATTGCGTAGCTGCGAAACCTCACCGAAGCAGTATATGCACAGGTTGACAGGACAGCAACAATTGGGCCGCAGAGAGGCTCCTGCTAAGGAATCTGAAACCTCATCTAAATGAAAGCCCAAGTGAACTGGTACCCAAAGCAACCTTACCGAATTTAGATGGAGCGGAATCAGGAACTTAAAGAGGCGTAATGCCCGAGACTCAGTTGGTGAGGATAATGAAGAGCAAATGGACAGAGTCCGTCATAACCACGACCTGGGAAACGGTAGTTTATAATTTTCGTGAGGCTAAGATTATTGCTAATAATTCAACCAGATAAATTGGAGTGAAGTCAGTATAACCTCAAAGATCCGTCTATACGCCGATGATTGTGTATTGTACCACACCATTAACTCTGTCAGTGATCACTTCCTTCTGAATGAGTCTTTTGGTATATTCTGTGATTGGTGCAATACGTGGCAGATGAAAATCAACTTCAGCAAAACAGTTGTCATGTCTTTCACCAACCGCCTATGCCCTTCTAATTACAATTATTCATGCCCTTCTAATTACGATTATTCATCCCTGCAAAGGGTACATGAATATAAATATCTTGGCGTTATTTTTTCACACAATATGTCATGGTCAAAACACATCGATCATATCACAGCTAAAGCTCTTAAAAAGGTAGGTTACTTGAGGCGCACAGTACGGGATGCTCCTAAAGAGACGAAACTGGTCATGTATAAAACTCTAATTCGCCCTATTCTTGAATACGCTTCCAATGTTTGGAATCCATATAAGCAATGTGAAATTGATCAAATAGAATCTGTACAACGAAAAGCTGTAAGATTTATTTTTCGCCGCTACGACTTTCATTTTTCACCCTCAACTGCGATATCTTCCTTAAACTTAAGTCCGCTCGCATCCCGCCGGAAAACTGAGTCCTTAAAACTTCTTCACTCAATAGTGCATTCTGCTAATTGCCTCTCAGAGAGTAAGCATATCACGTTTTCAAAACCATCTCTAACCAGGAGCCATCACGATCTTAATATCCAACCCTTTTTTGCCCGTACTAACGCTTTCAAATACAGTTTTTTCCGCGTACCGTGGAGAGTTGGAACTCTTTAAATGGAAATATACGTGCCTTTTCTGTGTCTGATTTTGCCTCCGAAATTGAGACGTAGCATTATATGATGTTGTATGCAGCGTTTGTTTCACATTTTGCCATGTACCCCTTTATGCGCGCAACTGTACCGCATGATATATGTAACCACTCCTGCTATAGCCCCTGGAATGGGGCTGCAGTATTTTCAAATAAATAAAAAGACGGAGAGAAAAAGACCAACCCAGTGAAGGCGAAAAAATACCCACACTTGCCTTTTCGCGATCCTGCGAGGTATCGGTATCAATAAGAACATGAGAGGGGAAGGACCTTAGGTGGTCCTGCAACAGACCCTGAAGAAGCGGGAAGGGCAGCAGCTTTGCATTCGATGGAAAAATGTCATCGAATTCAATTTGGAGAGAAGATGAGTTGTTATACATTTGGCGGACATCTGTGAAATGAATGTTTGTATGATCAAGGAGGGACTGCACGTAATATATCTGCGGGAAATGAAAACGAGACCAGGCGGCACTAAAAAAAGGGTGGGGGGGAAGGTTTACTAAGAAATATACTGGAGGCGTGAAGAGGCGAGTCGCAGAATTTAAAAAATTTTTGAACTGTTAAAAGGCGAAACCTAGCTGATAACGATGGGATTCGCGCCTCAATATGCACAACAGCATTGGCGACATATTTTGGAAGCCCCAGACAGAGGCGCAACGCCTCACGCTCCAAGAGCACAAGAGGGCGAAGTTTATAGGCAGGAGCTCCTGAGAATAAAACACAGCCGAACTCCAAAACTGAGCGGACGTACATTTTATAAATCATCAGAAGTGTATGCCTTCTCATGACTGACCAAGCACTACAAAGCCTGCGTAGGATGCCAATCGCCCGAACTCCTTTTGCAGAAACTTCCTCAGTGTGTGGCCGCCAGGATAGAGTAGAGTCGTATATTACTCCGAGATACTTCACCGTCTGAACTTTATGAATTATGTTATTTCTATAGACCAGGCAGATATTTACAGGAACAGAAACCGGAAATACTACCAATGCGCATTTCTTCACATTGAGGGACAGATGAATTCTTCCTAACCAGTTGTCAAGAACATTGAGGTAATTTTGCAGGGAGCGATAAAGAGTGTGAATGTCACCTGCTGATGCAAAAAATGCAATATCATCGGCGTACACATAAGTTTTCACGTATTGAATGCATGAAATTGAGCTTAGAAGAATGTTAAAAAGAAGAGGTGAGAGAACTGATCCTTGCGGTACACCTCTTGTCTTTGAAATCTCCTTGAGGAAACACCATTCTGGCAGCAATAAAATTCTCTATTTTCAAAAAGAAAACACAAATCCAGGCTACAAAATAGCTTGGGAAGTTCAGTTCCAGTAATCTGAGTAACAGAGTCGAGTGCTCAACGCTGTCGTATGATTTACTGACATCCAAGGTGACAAGCGCAGCAAACTGTTTTCTATTGCGAGCTAATTTAATACGACTCTCTAGGTCAGTATGAGCACACCAAATTGAAAAAACCGGCCTGAAACCAATTTGACACGGATTCAAGAGAGAATTTTTTGAAATGAATGACATGGCACGGCTGCAAAGGACCCTTTCCACCAATTTCACTAGGTTCGATGTTACTGAAATAGGGCGTATGTTGTCTGAAGTTAAGCCCTCCCCTTGCTTTTTAATCAATGGAACTATTTCCGCAAGACGCCACTCATGAGGAATACAAGGACATTTAATAGAATTTTTAACTAGAGCCAACAGGTCTTCAGGAGATTCATTGAACAAAATTTTGATCATAGATGAAGTGATTTTATCGGGGCCACGAGCCGCTGGGGATAAGCGCAGAACAATTTGCGACAGCTCAGGCCTAGAGACCTCAGTGAAATCACTTGAGGTGAATGTGAATATAGCAGGAGAAGGTAGAGCAGATGTAAAGCGAAGCTCTAGGCCACATGCAATATCCTATAAGGCCTTTGCGACGTCAGCAGGGGACTGAACGAGGGGTTCAGTGTTGACAGCCGGTGAAATCACCTTGTTGCGCCTCATGAAATTAAACAAAGCTCGTTTATTTCCTGATTGCGAAAGGAAATCATAATGGTTTGTATTATACTCCTCCTTTGCACGGGCGACAGTGCGCTTAAATGTTGCTGCAACATACTTATAATCCAACCAATTTTGGAGGATTGATTGAGAGAAGTTTCTTGCAATCTGCTTTCTGTCGTCTATTTGCACGCGTGCACTTAGCATTCCACCAATTGTCCACGATTGCACCCTTCGTTCTCTTAACCAAAAATTCAGACTTTTGCCTTGCATGATCCAGTACTGAACATAGATGTTTAGCCTTGCTTTCGGCATTTGTCTCAGCGCAAGGATCTGAAGTGATTTGGAGAGCTAACTTTAGCGTGTCTTTAAAGCAACTGTAATTTATTAACGTGCGCTGATGTCGCTCAGGAAGAGTTAATTTACACGCAAACTTGAAAGTAATCGGAAGATGATCACTGTTTGTTGCACAGTCAACAGGCGCCCAAGACATAACAGAGATTTCTGTGGAGGAAAAAGTTAAATCCAAGGTAGAGCGGCATTGACTCCGAACAAACGTAGGCAATCCGGAATTGTTGCAGATCAAGTTATTGTCAGAAGCCCAATCAAATAGTCTAGAACCAAAGCTGTCTGTTTTAAACCCCCATGTCACATGGTGCGTATTGAAGTCTCCAAGTAATAAAACCTGAGAACGGCTACTAGACATGAGTGAGCCAAAGGGCCGAATTTCATGCACACCAGACGGGAAATATGCATTAGCTACCGTAAAGGGCTGTTGACCTGGGACACCGAGGTCAACCGCAAGGATTTCACATTAATTGTCCGCATACTGGAAAGAAAAGCAAGCCCTGTGGCAAAACTTTGTAGAGATGAGCACTAACAACCCTCCCCCTCGTGATGACCGGTCAAGCCGGAACGGACGGTTATTATTGAGATGATAATTGA
This sequence comes from Amblyomma americanum, assembly GCF_052857255.1. Classification (NCBI taxonomy): domain Eukaryota; kingdom Metazoa; phylum Arthropoda; class Arachnida; order Ixodida; family Ixodidae; genus Amblyomma; species Amblyomma americanum. The sequence continues at coordinate 278,582,182 of NC_135497.1, forward strand.
AATTTGTAGTTAACCATGTTTCCTGTAATGAAACTAAATCTGGTAGAAGCTGATTGCATAGGCAATTTAAATCTGTTGAAGCTGAGAATATAGATCGGCAATTTCACAGGAGTACACTTAAGAACCAATCTTGGCGGGAGTGCCGCAGCCGCGACTACCTTTTCTAGAATCCTGGTCTTAGGATTTTAACCTGCGTTATATTTCTTTGTCTTTGACTGTGGGCTAGATGGACCTGCAATATTCAAAGGAGACCCACTTCGTTTCTGGGCGCGGAGATCAGACTCCATATCCACACAGTCCATAGAGGATGCGTCCATAACGCTGTTCGGAGGAGAGACCTGAGAGGTATTTTGTTGCTCATATTGTTTTTGGCCATGTGGAGAGGAATTGATTACCACAGAAGGAGGAGCAGCTTCCGAAGCCAAAGAAAGCAAGAGCGGAGCGGTGGGCATCTGCAGCATATTGGTCATCTGCATAACTATTACCTGCGAAATGCACGTGGAAACGGTTTTCATAATGCGATCCATTGCATTTGCCACAGCTTTCTCAACTGCCGCTGTAATACCCTGGGACAAACTGGCATCCATTATTCGTGGGCATTTGGCGGCCACACTAGAGTAGCCTGAAACTCTCTCCTTGACTGTGGCAAAAGCCTCTCTCCGCGTGCATCTGCTCTTGTCTATAAGCTCGAGCACCTGAACTTCTTGTGCTCGTGCAGGACAGTCAGGCGAATCAACAGGGTGAGCACCACTACACAAAAAAATTTCTGTTGCTGGTCGGGACATTCCTTTCTGCAATGACGTTCCCCACAAGCACAGCAGCGTAAGGCCAATTTGCAGGCTTTGCCGCTGTGGCCAAATCGCCAGCAGTTTTGACACTGAATGGGCCGAGAGTTGAAGGCATCTACACGAAATATCAATGGCCACACCTTAATCTCTGACGGCCAGAATGTTCCTGCAAATGTGGCAATGACGGACACCGTAGAAATTTTTACTCCGTCAATCATCCTGCTGCATCGATGGACAGCAATCACTCCTGCAGGCGAGAGGTTCTCAAGTGTTTCCAGAGGTCTCAAACGAGAGTCGACCCCTCGGACCATGCCCTTGGAACACGCAAGATGAGGCGGAATGAATGCGCTCACCGGGTGGTTGGCGAAGGACGTACACTTCAGCAGGTCTTCAATACAGTCCTTATCCGGTGACCTGCACAAAATACCACCTCTTCCGAACTGCCGGACATCGGTAATGCGCATGAAGTGCTTCGATGTGGACTGAAGAGCCGCCTGTACTGCCTCCGGGTTGTTCAGTCGGATCGCGCCTCCATCAGAAGGCACTGAAGCGACCGGAATGCTCTAAACTCCACTGCGGAAAAACAGATCAATTGGGAGCTGGTCTTGATGAAGAGATGCCGATCAAGGGGAAAACCCCTGGCCGGGAGAAGTAGACATTAAGCTCTCGTTCCGCGCCCAATCACCCTAGAACAGGAGCAAGTAGGCACAGACAAAAAGTAGAAATTTAGCAAGCCAGCGCAACCCCGCCAGGTACTTAGCCGCTACCCCGCAGCCTGGCCTGCTTCCAGAGATGTTGTTGTTGTTAGCCTATCAAAAGATGGCACATACCCACACTGTGGGATCGGCCAAGAGTCGGGTGGCTATTCACCTGAACGCAGTTAATAAAAAGGAAAAGCACGTGGGAGCGCAACACCGTTGAATTCTTCCTCATGAACAGTAAAGGGATGAGAGTTTTGATTTCAAAATTATATGAATAATAATAAAGAGAGGGATTAAATAATAATGATTAAGTCAAAATGTAATAATTGATAGAAAAGAAAAATTTTGGAACACTTAGCAAGGCAGTCGGTGAGATTCTATCAGGAAATTTAGAACAGCGGTACAAACAGATCTGTGGCTGAACCCAGATATGGTGGCGCCAAATGATAGCAAGAGTGGGCTGCTCAAACTAAGGCCAAGATGCTGCAAGGGCTCCTCCAGCAACGTTTTTCTCAGAGAGTTGAATCGGCGACAATACAGCCAAAAATGTTCTATAGATTCAGGGTCACGGCAAGATGCACAAAGGGGAGAGAGCGCCAAACCCGACTTGTGTAAATAGAAATTTAGAGGGGGGATGCGGCAGAGCAGCCTACTTCTTCTTCTTAGTAAGCATGACGCCTTTCTGCGTCTTCTTCTTCTTCTTCTCCTTTGTAAGCATGGCACGTACATGCCCACGCGAGGGATTGGCCAAGGTTCAGTGGATAAACCCAATGAGGTATTTGCGCGGGGGAAAATAGGAGTGAGAATATTGAATCAAGATAAAAATGTGAAAAGTCGAATGAATTAAAGAAATATGAATTACCAGGAATATAATCGAGCATTTTTGCACATGCGACAAAATTTTGTATACAGCTAACAAGGTAATCGATCAGTTGCACTTATGTAATCATGAAGGTAGCCGCAAACACTGCTTAACGGAAATCCCTTTGCGCTCGCATCGAACGAAAGAACTGGGAGATACAGAGGGAGTCCTAACCTCGAAAAAAGGACCTCCAAATACTGTTTTCTCTGAACGGCGAACCGCCGGCAAGAGAGGAGAAAATTGTCTATTGTTTAAACTTGCCCACATCATACACAAAGTTTGTCGCAGCGAACCCACATCTGAATGAGTGCAAATTTGAGGGATTCTGCATCGCAGAAGCGTCATTGACACCTCACAAAGCCTTGATTTACACCACCGGATATTCCATGGGTACTTTAAGTGGTGAAAATCCACGGTATTGAGCAATGGATCACTCAAGTTGGCTGAAATATGTTGGAAGCGCTGGAAACGTGAAGTTGCTAACAGAATGAGGTGATGGACGGGATAGATTACAGGAGCGCTGAGAGCATACCTTGCCAATAAATCAGCCACCTCGTTAAAATAGACGCCCGAATGTCCAGGTGCCCAGACAAAGCGGATCTCACGCACTGTGCGCGGAACAAAAAACCCAAGCGGACGATTCAATAAAGATTTTCGCGAATTTTGGAGAGAGACCAGAACTGAAAGGCAGTCTGCAAGAATAAGAACCCGTGCTACATGCCTCGGAAGTTTGAGAAGAGCCAAACCAATGGCAAGAAACTCTGCGAACAATATAGGAGTATAATCTGGGATACGAACGGAATAGCTCCAAGCCAACTCCTGTGAATATATTCCAATCGCCGCCTTCTCACAGCTGCCGGAGGCATCAGTGGAGATAACAGTATGAAGAGGAAAATTCTGTAGGTGTTCAGAAAGGAGACCATTCAGGATATTTGCGAGCATATGTTTCGCATGGGACGGGAAAATACGGTCGTAATAGAAGACGGGGTCAGCCTGCGTATCTGCAACTTGTTGGAAGGAGATCAGATCAACCTGAAGCGGGGCTAACACATTCTGCGTGAACCTAACTTGCGGAAACTGATAGCGTGGCCAATGATTAGTGACAAACATGTGTGGTTGGGATAGAAAAATGGGACTAATAATGCCGGGGGCCGGGTCAAAGTACCTGAGTAAAGTACGCACTGTTAGAAGTTTGAAGCGGGAAAAGAGATCGGGGATACGGGCTTCCAGATAAAGGACAGCGCTTGAAGCTGAATTTGGGAGGCCGAGGCATAGCCGTAGGGCACGCCTTTCCAGAAAAGCTAATGGCTGCAGCTTCTAGTTGGCGCTACCAGAGAATAAGACGCAACCTAATTCCAGAATCGGTCTCATATAAGCCTTATACAGCAACAGTAACGTGTCACGACGCATGCCAAACTTTTTATTACCAACTCGTGTCAACCGGCTTAGATCACGTTTCCCTTTAATAACATTGTTCTTAATATGGTGTAACCAGTCCAAACTTTCATCATAAGTAACGCCTAGGTATTTAACCGACTCCACCTGCGGAATTGGAGTGGAGCGGTAGACTAGCGAGATGTACAAAGGAGTGGCGAGCGGAAATACCAGCGCGCCACATTTGCTGACATTAAGTGATAAATTAATTTGGTTCAACCAGAATTCAATAGCATTCAGGTATGCCTGCAAACATTCGTAGAGTGCATGAATATCCTTTGCTGATGCGAAAAAACTATATCACCTGCGCATACATAAACTGTAATGTTTGGATTAATGGGTATGTCCCGAACCAATATGTTGAAAAGCAGTGGAGACAAAATAGAACTTTGCGGCACACCTCTTGATTGAACATAGGTATTAGAACAGAAAGATCCGTCTGTACAGAAGAAATATTTCTTTCTTTTAAAAATTTACAAATCCAAGCATAGATGTAGTGCGGCGGATGTAGCCGAGCAAGGTTGTTAATAAGGACCGTGTGCTCAACGCTGTCATATATGCCTTAGCAACATCGTGTCACCAAGGCCGCAACTTCTCTCTTGCGCATTGAGAGTCGCATTCGGCTCTCGAGATCCGCATGCGCGGACCATATGGAACAACCGCGACGAAAGCCAATCTCTGCGGAGCTGAGGCCGTTAACGTGATGAACATGCTCTGTGAGTCGACTGTGTACTACTCTTTCTATTAGCTTTACTAAATTTGAGGTTTAAAGCAATCGGCCGAATATTGTCTAAAGGAAATCCATTCTCTGCAGTTTTCAAAAGTAAATTTATTTTCGCAATTTTCCAACTGTAAGGAATCCAAGAGTTTTCCAATGACGCATTTACAATATCCAGAAGGTGAGTTGGAAAGTCTTGCGCTAAAATGTTTAACATGCCCACAGTAACCACATCAGATCCCGGAGCAGCAGACTGCATCGAGGAAACAACTGGGAGGAGTTCCGACACGTCCACCTCAGGATAGTCCGAGCTGGGGGCGAGAGTGTGCAAAGGTTTCGTTTTCTGCACATGGAAACGCTAAGCCAGCCCCTGAGCTATACGTTCAAGGTGTTGCTTAGCTTCCTGCGGAGACAATACCATTGACATTATGCGGTCGGAGGCCGGAGAGTTGTTAATTCTGCGCCATGAATCTATATAGAACCTTCTTATTCTGGGTTTAGAGAGATAATTGTTTAAATTTTGATTATAATACAGATTACAGCCGTTCAGATCGGCTTCCTCTTCCTCTTCACGCTACATAGCACGCGGACTCTGCCGCCTCTAAAGGCACCTACGGAAGGATAACGTTCGCAGCACTCCAAGCGGAAATTGCCCTTTTTTGCCTCAATTTTGACACACGCAGCTCCGCTCGGGTGTATATTACCTCTCCTATCCTCTCTCCCTGTCCCTCACCTCTTTCATTTCATTTCTCCATCCTGCCTGCTATCCTTTGCTTCCGCTGACCCAACTCAGGTGCTTCAGTATCGATGGCAGATTCCGGGGATAGCAAAAAGCTTTTCCTTCCTTTTTATTATTATTTAATAAAACAACTACTAGCTCCGCTCGCTCCCGGCAAGGTGGCTCAGGGGTTAGGGCGCTCGGCCTATCGATGGCTCGCTGTTGCGACATAAAATTTCGGTGCAACTACTCGCAATACATGACCGATGACAGCTGCTGCTGCTCAGTACACTGGAATGAAGGACAGCGTCATCGAGATTTTTCCCTGGTCGTTGCATATGTAGAAAAATGCAAAGGTTCTTGAACGACAAACATTCATTAAAATCTTTGTCCTCTACTTGCTACTTTCATGGCCTTTACGTTTTTCATATCAGCGGCATACACTGATTTGCTGGTCCCGGACCGATATAGTTCTAGACTTCGTGTGATATTTTCTTTACTTAATAAATACGCAAAAACATGGAAGCATTGATATCAATTATGGCTGCCACGAGTGAACGATAAGGGGATAGTTGGTATGACATGATTACAAGAAATAAAACTGAGCATGGAACCAGACACACAAGATAAGCAAACAGAGCTCGTCCTGTTTCCTTCTATGCTGTGTCTTGTCCCCTGCCCAGTTCTATGTTTTCTAATCATGTCTGCCACGATTTTTAAGACATACGAATACATTCCTTTATTTAAAAAAATACATATTTCACTTGTCTAGACAGTGCTTAGCGTTATCTAATACACATTGGCATTGTCAATGGCAATGCAGTTATTATTGATCCTTCCACAAATTTTATGAGGAGGCCGGGCTGCGACAAAAGCCCCCCCCCCCCCCCCCCGCAAAAAAATTTCTGGCTATGCCACTGCTTACGCCACCTCGATAATCTGATTGTTTCTTTTTTCTCTCAAGTTGCTTCGGTTTAGTTTCAACAGCCGAACAAGCAGACGACTTGAGGTCACGTGGGTCATGCAAAAGCTGCGATATAATCGCTGCTTATTCATTTTGTGGGATTCCAACTCTTGAGCAGGCTTGCGTAAAAGTTTATGTGAATTAATAGACGAAGGTAACAACCAATGTGCAGTTTTTCTTTGTCTGGACCTCAACGCGTCGGTTTCGTCACAGCCGCCATTCGGCTGTTGAAGACGAAAGCCGAAACCAACGTTTCTAGATTACAAAGGTAAATCTAGTAACGTTGGCCGAAACAGCATCTCTGCTGCGCAATTCATGCGGCTATCCATGTTTTCTAATGTGCAGCATATGCAGCGCATCATACCAAACAAGTAAACTCACGAATAAAATTTGGTGTCACTGCTCTTTTAAATTAATGAGATGAAAATCTGTATGTGCGACTTATTTCTTCAGCTATACTTCCAGGCTGGAGGCTATAACATTGACTTCAGTCACTATCAATTGCTCTTCGAGACGGAGAGGAATAAACACCTAAAGGTCTTCTCTAAACTGGCGGCAGCTCATGTGCAAAGGACGAACCTGCAGAGAATGAACATGTGGCTTGCTGTGTAGGTACACTATTTCTTCTCAAGGGTTTGACTCAGTAATCATTGTATTCTTCGGGCAGGTCATCAAGGACTTCCTCCATCTACTTGATGAAGCAGAGCACAACCACCAACATCGAAACATGCTCCTATTTGCTTCAGAGCAAACGACAGAATCTGTACGAGTCCTTTTGCTGTCGGCTTTAGACATAACTGATGAGCTGCACAAAGCAGGTGTGCCTTATTGCTGATGGCCAAGCTGAACCAAGATCCGTTGGAGGTAACACGTGTGCATAATGATGGTGAACATAGCTCAATTTTCTTGAAGTAACAGAGTATAACCCAATGGGCACTGGAACTCCCTTCGACATTCTGCGGATGATCTGAACGTCCGTAAGACGTCCATAGGAGTGTTAATGTTCACTGGGTAAGCGTCAGCCTGTTGTAAAGAGCGCAATTTTCTTGAAGTAGCTGCGTATAAGTGGCAGCCTGTTCTAAAGAAATAAATTTGGTTATAAACGGGTGCTATTACTAAGAAATTTTTCGCCTGCTTTCTTCTTTTTTTTCAGAGATTCTTCGGAATTGTCCGCTCTTTTCACGTCGATGATGACCATCCCACGATTATACAGTTCAGCCAGATTTATAGGCTTTTGTCCCTGTTCCCCCCCCCCCCCCCCCCCGTGAATAATGCAGTTGAAGGGAACTGTTCTGGAGCCGCTGAAAGTGTCCTCGTGTCGCTGCATGACAGCCTCGAAGAAAAGGCAAAGGCTGCTGCGAAGCTCAGGAATGCTCTGTAAGAAAAGCTGTGCAAGAAGCTTCTTAGCATCAGCTATCTTTCGGGTGAAAGTGTTGACCTGGGCGACCATGGATATGAAAGAGCCGGCCCAAAAGAAATGGTTGCCTATTACTTAGCAGGATATGTGCATAAGAAGATAACTAAGGCAGTGCATTGTAGGATTGCCAGGTCACGCTGGCGGCTGCTCCTGAACACGCCAGCCCAAGTGTTGTTGTCCAGGATCATTTGACTGACCTGAAGTCGTTCAAGCCAGGATGCCTTCGCGAGCCACCGCTATGCTGTACACAGTCATTAATAAGATGGACAGCATTGTTCACAAAGCCCTTGAGAAACGCGTTGTATTTGGTGACCTGCTCAAGGAGGTACTAGATAGGCTAGAGGAGTCCTCTGTGCCTGCAGTCGGTTGTGATGTTCACTGCAGAGAAGTCACTGCTAAGAAGCGTAAAGGATTGGGCAAGTTGGTCAGACATGCTTAACGGAATAATGGCGCAGATTAAGTGACAGGACAGCAGGAGAGTACAAACACGCACAAGCGCCACTCAGTAACCTTGCTTTTCTTGAGCTCCTCCTTTTTCTTGGCCTTGAGTCGATTCTTTTCTTCATCACTCAGACGGGCCTCTACTTTTTGTTTCCTGTGCAGGCCTTCAGCGACCGATACCAACAAGGGATCCGGATAGCGCACTGTCTTTAGGCGCGTGACCTGCATACTGAAGCTTCTGTCCATTGCATGATGACACGACTTTCTGAGAGCATCGGTGAAACAGTGTTGCACAATGGCTCTCTTTACTAGTTTGGAGTGGGCTGACTAGTATGGCAGGAGGCCTTTCTTCGCACTGGGTTCATAGCACCAACAGATGTGGTTGTCCTTGAAGGTCAGACGAAGGTCCAAAAACCTTATAGAGCCTTCACTTGGAAGCTCATGAGTTAGTAGCAGAGGCTGTAAGCCTGTCGTGAACTTCATCAGCGTTCTATCAATGAGATCCTGTATCATATCTTCATGCCGTTTCACACAACCTCAAAAAGATCGGAGCTCGTGCGAAAGTCAGAATGGTATGTTCCGCTCCTGTCAAACTTTCTGCCCTTTGTAAGAAATCCTGCCATGTCAAGAAAGGGAAGCCGGACTGCATAATCAACCATGAGAACAAATTCGTAGCCTGTTCTGAAGGAGTCGTTTACAAGATCCCTCTACCATGTGGTGCCAGTTACATAGGCCAAACAGGAAGGTGCCTCAACGAGCGTCTGAAAGAACATCGCAGGAAGTTAAGTCAATTGGCAATTGAAGGCCATTTAGCCGAACACTGCAGGTCCTGCAAGTGCAGGGTGCTACTCAAGAAATGCTCTGTTATTTACAAGCACAAAGATCAACTCACCCGGGAAATTGTAGAAGCGCAAGAAATAGCATGGTAAAAGAATGCAGCGCGAAAAAAACAAGGACGAACAGAAGTGTACAGGACAGGGCGCTGACTACCAACACATTTATTCAGAAAGATGAGCAGCTTATATAACGCAGTCCAACACCCACATGACCAAGAAAATAGCAAACGCGTTCAACTATCTAATACAAAAAAACTAAACGAAGTACACAAAATCAAAGTGATACATATCTATAGGTAACGCAAAGTCAGCCAAGAACCGATAAAACCGAGAGGACCACGACGAACCGTAAGGTGCACGCATGGAAAATGATCAGTCAGCGACCTTTGCCGCCAATGCAGCACGAGGCAAAACGAAAACGAAAATAACAATATAGTCACCGAACACTACGTAAAAGTCGAAGCTAAAAGCAGGGTCGGGGCCAAACGCATAACAAAACAATACAAAACGCAACGCAAAAGCTGATTCAACCGTTCACAGTCAAACTGAGTCAAAAAAAGTTGAAAGTTCTCTAGAACAAGAATTAAAAGCAGACGTGATTAAAAAAGACGTGTTTATAGTGGGCCTAGAAAACTGGACTCCTTGTCTGTAAGTAAAATTGAAGGCGTGCTGACGCACTTGTCTCCAGCTTTGGCTGTCATCCTTGCCTCAATGATAACCCTTTCAAATTTCTTTCCGCGCCCGTGCTCTGACTACCGTGCGCGTGTAAAATGGTTCGCACCCTTTGCAAGACTTGCAATGGTCGTCCAGGTGCCCGCCGCTTTTGTTACGGACCCTCCGGCGGTGTTCAAACAATCTCTCGTTGAGACACCTGCCGGTTTGCCCAATATACACGCGTCCACACTTCAAGGGAATCTCGTAAATGACACATGTAGCACAATGTGTGAGTGGTTCTACATGTCTAATAGGGCAAACCTTGTTCTTTTGCTTTGTCAGCAGTGTACACACTCGTGAAAATTTGCACGGGGCTGAGAAGACAAGGTTTACGTTGTTTCTTTTTACAACCTTCTTTAAATTGTGAGACAGCTTGTGAAGATACGGGATGACGGCCAAGGGAGGTCGTTTGGCCTGTTCTAGCTTGCCTGCGTCTTTGCCTTGCACTTTCAATTTCTGGAGAAGAGTCTCTAAAACGCTACTCTACGACCAACGTCACCGTTCTCGGAGGTGCATATCTGGCGGGGCCAGATCGGAGGCGGCGGGCGTTTTGCGAAAATCGCCCAAAAAACGCTCCATGTATCCCGGGCTTAAGGCGAAATGTTCGCGGTCGGCTGGGTCGGGAGAAGTACCCGCGTTTTGTAGACTTTTTCCATATGTTTATGTCTCCGAGGGGCGCGCTTACCCGCTTTTATTATACCAACGAGCTTAAAGCGCCACCCTTTCCCAACGACAACGCTCAAACTCGCTGAATGCAACGACGCAGCAACGCAGACGGCCGGCATTTCCCCTCCAGTATTCGGCGGCAGCGCCGCGCGCAGCCAACCGCTTTTTTTTTTTTTTTTGCTTCTGCACCTCCCATCCAAACCCGCTTCGCTCTTTCCACTACAACTCCTTCTGGAATACTACAAGCATGGAGGAAAAAAGTTTTTTTTTTTCCTCCATGCACGCCAGCAAGCGGCGAGTATAACGAGCTGCGGAACTGAAACACAGGCGGCATAGGCGTTTGACACATTCTCACTACTAGTTCACGGTGGATGAAGGGCTCTTCCATGGCTCTTTCAGAAACTGGCATAGACGGTGGCGCCAGTTTTATCTCTAGGCAATTTTTAGAAACTCTACGACGACGTAGGCTACAGTTTTTTAAATATTCCGCAGCCATTAAAATACAACCGCCGGAGTGAAAGTTAAAAAAAATAGTAAAGGGTTTAATTTACAGAAACTTTTTTATTCGGATCATATGTTTCATCACTTTGCATTCTCTATTACTGGCAACTGTTGGCAGTCGCTATGTATGGTGCTGCGATGCGGCAAATCACCGCGCTGCAAATACATTCCAGCTTCCGTACGCAATGTAAAAAGAGCAATAAAATGATTTTAAGTTTTTTTACCCGCCGCGGTGGCTCAGTGGTTAGGGCGCTCGACTACTGATCCGGAGTTCCCGGGTTCGAACCCGACCGCGGCGGCTGCGTTTTTAAGGAGGAAAAACGCTAAGGCGCCCGTGTGCTGTGCGATGTCAGTGCACGTTAAAGATCCCCAGGTTGTCGAAATTATTCCGGAGCCCTCCACTACGGCACCTCCTTCTTCCTTTCCTCTTTCACTCCCTCCCTTATCCCTTCCCTTACGGCGCGGTTCAGGTGTCCAACGATATATGAGACAGATACTGCGCCATTTCCTTACCCCAAAAACCAATTTAAAAAAAACTGATTTTTAAACAAAAACCGAAAGTACATTTCTGCCGCTAGGCGGCCACTGGTACCTTTGGCCGTTTGATTTTTCCCGCCTGCAGTGTGTGTGCGTGCTTCGGAGGCTGACGTGAACTGCCTTTTCGTCCACGTATTTCGAGGTAGGGTGTTGAAGGGAGTGGGCATATATGACTGGAGAGGTGCGTAGGTTCGTTCACTGCTGTCCGAGTACCGTATCTGACGCATAGGGACAGAAACTGCCTTCGGAGCAAAACTTGTTGTTGGGCTAGTTGGTAAGCCATGATCTCGGAAGAACCAGTGCAAAAAAGGACAAGGAAGAAGGAGGACGACACGGAGAGAGCGCACCTCTGTCCTTCATCCTTCGTTCTTGTCTGTTGTCCTTGTTTACGCAGGTTCTTCTGAGATCACTGCCTTCGGACGCTCTGCCGAATGCGCTTCATTGTTCTAGATTTGGAGAAAGTCTGGCGCTCACTCACATTTTAAACCAGGTCGTGTTTTAAACCACTTTATACAGTAGGTCATGTTTTAAACGTTTGAAGTCAGAAAGCATGGCGGAAGTTATGTGCGCGTGTTCATGCGCCAGAATGCATTTGTGAAGTAGCAATCGTTGTCCTGAAGTCATCGTTAATGAAAAATACCAGCGCTGCCGTGATGTGGAGACGGGGAGCTTCTCGGCACTACTCACCTGCCTCGAAAGGTACGCAATCCTAGCTATGTCTCGATACGTGCTGGTGTGCATTTTTCAAAGTATATTTTGCGGAAATAGCAGCCTCCGGGCTTGCCGGCTCTACCTAAGTGCCATGACCAGCAGAGCGACAGGCTCCTCTTTCCGTAAAGTATCCAAGGAAGAGACGCAGCACCGAACAGAGTTCGCCGAGTATCATTCGTCTCGCAGCTGTTATTGTTTTGACGAAATGAATGTGGCAGAGTACTGGCGCATGCCGCTTAGGAGCTCAAGTATGTGTTCTGCCAAATTTAAAGTCTTTTAACGCTATTTTGTCAAATTCCTTGCCGCATGGATTATTCACACGCGGTAATTTTTCCGGCCGTGCACAGCGACTGTGTTTTCTGCATAAAATGCATTCCGTATGCCTGACGCCTGAGTTCAACTCTAAGTTTTTCTGCTGCTCAGGCGCTGACCGCTGGTCGTTTTGTGCGTCAGGCCGCTTTGCAGTTGACGCTACCATCTGTTTTAGGTTTTGTGTTTTACAACGGCACCCAGATTAAGAGATCCTGTGCTGTTGAAGCTAGGTATCTTTAGAATGCTTATTCAAGGTTTCAAAAGCTTCATTGTTTGGCTAGAGTGCCCTAATTTCTGAATTTTGGTGTTCTGTAATCGTGATGGTATCAAATGATTGCCTGCAGGGGGAAACAACTACTTCCACATAGGTGCCCACAGCCATAGCTTTCACCTTGCTGCCTCTAGGAAATATTCATGAGCAGTATGGAAGCAAAGGTGTGTTTTAGTTCTTGCTGCGAGCTTCTTTTTAGATTGTATGTTAGGTTCTCTTCGGACCATTTTTCCTTGTTTTCTTCATCGAGGTGCTTCATGAAACAGGGTAGATAGCCTAACAATGCCCACATTTATTTCTACAGCCCCGGTCAAAGTATACAGCCCAACGTGGTTTCCTTCTGAGCTGTTTAGCATGGCTCCCTAGCACATCATGCAGTCCAAAGTTTGGGAGGATTGAGGACGCAAAGCCATTTTTCTTTCGAGAGATTATGGTTGCTGAGGATGCATACATAACGAGGCATGCTGCAGACCTCGCAGCGAAACCCTTTGAGCTGTATACTTTTGACAGGGACTGTACATTCCTGCTAGTTCGTTGTCAGCATAGGGTTATCGCAAAACAGTGAGTATTGTTGAACATTGTTTTCTGAAATGCTGCATTAAATGAGTGAAGTGCCAAATGTGTGCATGGGTTTGTTTTGTATGATGTGAGTAGGCCAAAAAATGTAGCTTCTCGCGCATCTTCTTTTGGTGTGTCGTGAAGTTGGGAATTTCTAAACATGGGCAGCATCATTTGTTAATAATGGAAAATGGGTTGTTACAAAAAGTAATGCAAAATAAAATCCTTTACTAAATCAACACCCCAACTCACTTGGTGCTCGTTTTAAGACCTGCTTTCATAATTAAATATATTTGTACAGATGTTCGGGCCTCTGTATGACAAACATAACGCAGGTTCACCCATTTACGTAAGCCAGTCACAAAGTCCTAATGCATCAGTAAGTATGAATACTTAGACAATCAAGTGTAAAACATGAAAAAAAAAATGTAGACTCTGACTGTAGCATCAGCATTGAAGCTGGCAGCTGCAGCTAGGATCTAGTAAAAGGCATTGATAAAGATGGCATAGAAAGCCTGGAGGGCTAGTTTGTGAGACATCTGGCGCCAAGAGCACACATACAGATGTAGGCAAGTGCAGGTTGAGTAGCTTTTTGGTTTTAATAAATCTTCCATTTCCTCTACATTAGAAAGGCCTGTACATTCTCTTATGCCAGTGCAGACTGTATTAAGCAGAATATCCAGATGTGTGGTTCGTAACCCTACTGATCCTTTCTTTTTTCGAAGATGTAAGTGTTCATTCGCCTTTTTCTAACAATAGCTGGCGTCCAAATTATTTAAAGCATTGGCCACAGTGTAATCAGTAGCATTTACCTGCTGCTCCTAATCCGTATGTCTGTCACTTGCAAGCAGAGGAGGATATTCCACCTCACCGCTTCTTGCATTGCATTAGAAACTATGAGCGAAAGGCAACGGCTTCCAGAAGTGTGCACATGCCCACGGGCCAGTCATGGTTGTGGAAGCTGCCGCCTCACTAGCATAGGTTCGGCTCCACTCTACGAAGTTGTGAGATGGAGCGTACTAGCAGTGTAGGTAAAGTGCCAGACTGGGTGTTTAAAGTGTTTTTTTTTCTGGTATAAGCATGCATTGAGGTACCTGCCTAATTTTTAAAAATCTTTTATTATTTTTGGAGCAATCGATGAAGCCGCAACATTGAGCAGCGATTAATCCCCGCTCTTTCCATGCAGCCCATCGACGACGAACAAGTGCTCTTGGACTAAACCATTGTAACCGCTTCGAGAGCATACATCACTGTGCTGCTGCAAGGGTGATACACGTGTCGGCGCAAGTTGTTCCTCCTGCACCTCCCCCTGCGCATGCATGGCCTGGACTGACGTCACCATTCAGCCAGAAAAGGCTGCGTTGGTTGACAGGGGTCGTCATTTTGGAGCAATCCAGACAGCCGCAGCATTTAGCAGCGGTTAATCCCTGTTTCTTCCATGCAGGTACGTGCTGGCTGTTTTCTTGCCTGTTAAAGAAAACAACGTATTTCTTGTTGCTGTATTGCTGCATATTTGACGAAAGGGATGTCATAAACCACCGTCAACAATTAAGGAAGTGGAAAAGGCACTGTATGAGATGTCTGCTCATTTTGATGCCAAGCATGATGAACTGAAAGGTACACTGAAAACAGTGATTGAAACAGAGTTGCAATCAGTAAAAGAATCTATGAGCTTGAGCGGTGAAAAGTTTGAGGCTTTCAAATCTGAAATCATGGAGACGAGGAAGGAACTTGCTGCTACTAGAACAGAAAATGAGGAAATCGGAAATAACAACTGTTTGACATCATAATTAAAGAAAGTAACGAAGGAGTTCACTGATGTGCAACAATACAGTCGAAGAATTAACCTCCAGATAAAAGGTGTTCCTGTGGTGATGGGCGAGAACCTCATCTCCACCTTGAAAACAATATCGGAGTGCCTGAACTCGCAAGTCGATGAGTCTGACATTGAGGTCATTTACCGTGTGCCCACAAAGTAAACAGATGAACAAAACATAATTGCCAAATTTTTTTCTCTTACTGTGTGGGATAAACTTCTGGACAATGCTAAGAAACAAAGTCTGAATGTTCCTCACTTGGGGTTTGAGGGCGAGATGCCCATTTACGTGAATGAACACCTATGTCCTGCAAACTAAGTGCTCCTAGGAATGGCACTGAAAGCAAAGAAGTACAAAAAGTGGAAATTGACATGGGTATCAGATGGGAAAATTCTGATGCAAAAAGTTGAAAATTGAAATGTTATACTCGTGATAAGTGGAGAAGACTTGCGACAAATTCTTTAACACAATGGCTGTCGGTATTATGCAAATCGAGCGAATCTGGAGAGAAAGAGAAATCTTCAACCCCTATTGATCATATCTACTGTGACAACGAAATGACCGTGCGCATTGGCGTTTGTGAAATAACTATTGCTGATCACTGTCCAACTTTCATGTTTTTACCACACAGTTACATGCATCCATATTGCAAAATGTACTCTCGAGATATAAGAACTCGAGTGAATTATGCCAGTGCCCCAAACCTCTTGTAGGGCACTGAGTTTGAAAATTCCACGACAGTGGCGTCAACACAAAATGCGAGAAGTCGAGGGTGAACAAGATAGTGAACAAGGGAGCCGTAGTGCTCCCGAAACGTCTTTTCATCTTTTGACTTTGGCCAGTGACCAGCAATCTGCATTAGAATGCGAGAACTTCATCCATTCCATATCAAACACTATTATGAAATCCACACGCGAAGGCGCACTTCGCAACTACAAAGAAGCTGTGCACCCATGGATTAATGATTGTATACTTTGTGTTCTAAAGAAAAAGATTCCATTTATCACAAATGCAAGCAAAACAAAACAGTTATTATCGCGGAAAATTCAAGCATTATACCAACCTTGTCACGAAACTCAGCATTGATTCGAAACAAGTGTGGAAAATTGTAAAGGATGTCACAGGACTTGGACAAATAAAACGCATTACCCCTGATGGCTGTTCCATGCAAATTGTTAATGATTTTAATAGCTACTTTGCTAATATTGCTGAAACCCTTGCAAATCAGTTCTCGTCTTATTCCACTTATACATATTAACCCACCTAGGGCTGTCCACAACAACCTTAATCTAAGTACGATTACTGTCGAGGGCATTGTATCTGTTTTAGGAACACTGCCGGTTAATAAAGCAGTTGGACATAACAATATTCACACCGCAATATTAAAGTACAACAAACATGTGACTGAGTCTAGATGCTGTCCAAATATTCTCAAAGTAGCCAAAGTTGATCCTGTTTATAAAAGTGGGGCCCAAAACGATCCAAGCAGTTATCGATCGATATGAGCACTAAGTATTATCAATAATATTTTTGAGAAACAATTCGCTGCTGAGCTAAGAATATTTGTTAGAATAACATAATCTCTCTTCAGCAGCATGGCTTTGTCCCAAATAGGTCTACCTCTACAGTGGTTCTAACACTTTCCCATTTGATAAATTCTGCTCTCCATAATAACAAAATTGCAATCAGCATTTTTTTAGACCTGAAGAAGGCATTCAAAGTGTATCGCATTTGATACTATTAAAAAAAATTTTCCGCTTATGGGCTTTTTGATGATACGCTGAAATTTTTCACAAATTACTTATCATCTTGACAATAAAAAGTGGTAAATAAAAATTATGAGTCTAAATATGGGAACATAAAATGCCGAGTTCCCCAAGGATCTGTTCTGGGGCCTATACTGTTTTCCCTTTATATGAATGACCTTCCATGTGCAGTTTCATGCTCCAAGATTCTCAGTATGCAGACGACACTGCCCTCATGTTCACAGGTAATTCGTTGTCTGCAGTGCAAAATGGCATTATGAAAGATTTATTGGGCATTTCAAACTAGTTCTCTAACAATCAGTTGACTGAGCATCGGCTCTAGCTGCTATTCTTTTCAAGTTGTGAGACATAGGTGAGACAAGTTATGTCTCACAACTTGATAAGAGCAGGAGCTGGAGCTGGTGTGAGTAGTATTCCCTGCTGCAAACAAATTCCAAATCTCTGCAAGAGCATCAGTCGGGAAGGGCTGTCACCTGCATTCTACAGTGCCACAAACATATGGTGTACAGAATGGAGCTATCCTGTGGACTATGTTATATCGGCCAAAGAGGGAAATGCCTAACTGACTGTCAAAGAGAACACGAACGCTTCTTAAAGCCACCTCCCAAACGCATTGTGGTCATACATTGGCTGCCATGCAAAAGCTGCACCCCTGTTTTCAGCCGGACAACTTTAGTGTACATGCATAAGGACCACAGAATGTGGGAGATTGTTGCGGAGGCGATTGATTCATCACGAGCAATACAAGTGCTTTGGCAAACCTTCTGTTGCGCTCACACTAAGAGAACTAGACTACCTCAGCAGCTTAAATGACAGAGTGGTGGTTTTTGTACATTTTTGAACATTTTTCTGTTAGTTTTTATTTACCATTGTTTTTGCCCCATGCAGTCAATTTCTGATGCAGTGCCACATGTTTGTTCTGCTCGTTCTTCACTTACTTACTGCGTGACAGTGATAATGGTCATCAATCGGGACTCAGCACCGTGTCTATCTGCTTCGTACATCTTGTCGTAATCGTGCTGTGGCTTTACCTGATGAGCATCTACCGACTAGCTCGAGAAAGTAGCCTTTTACATTGTGAAGCCATTTTGCAGGCTACATGCAAGAGCAGGAGTGTGGTCAGTGGTATGAAGCCTCATAGAAAAGGAACTTGCATTCATACTTCCAATATTCACAAAAATAAACAGTTTCTTGGCATGACTTTTTCTCCAAAACAGTGTAATGTACTAAACATGCGTCATGAAATGAGGAGCTCATGATTTTTAGATTGAGCATTTCAAGTTCACTGAGAGCAGTTTTTTGAAGCAGTTTGGAGCCTTTGCTTTAAGAATGCATTAAATTACTAGTGCAGTGCAAGTGTTTCCCATCTCGCATGTTGCTGAAAATTGTTGGTTTTCTAGCCTCAGCTGCGTCCAGAACATATGAACACACTTAAGCAGTGCCAGAGTGTACTACAATCAAGATCCCATTTATGGAATGGGGTTATGCTGCCGCTGTTTTTTCTCTTTTCTACTGATTCAGTGAGCCTGGTACTAATGGCATACAGGTTAATTTTTAATTACAATATACGAGCAGTGTTTGTTGACTTGTAAGTGAACAAAAAGTGCAGCAGTAAGGGTACAGTACTGCATGTAAAAGTGCTTATTCTTGCATGTAAAGGATTGTTTTTAGCTATGAATTGCTTTCTCGAAAGTGATCAGAGCCACATTGGCTCTACTGGCATGAGAGCCTGTGGGACCACTGCTGTTCTTTGAAGAGCCTCACTTGTTGTCACTAGATGCTAGATTGGAAACAGTAGGTGCATTAGTAGCATCTCTGTTTACGAATAATTAATTATACTAGTTGAAGCCTTCTTTATTTATATGGGAGCCCTGGTTTTTCTTTCTTGCTGTAACTGCATCTCGGCCTACTAGTTAGTAATGGATACCCCTCGAGAATGAAGTGCATAGGCCCCCATACGAGGCCCTCTAGCCAACAGTGCCAACATATTGCAATGACAGCAGTCAACAGCCTTGTACATATTCGCATAGCAATGTAGATGACTAGCACATACAATGTCAACATTTAAAGTGCACTGTCATGAGAGAAGGTCATACTTGACCTCCTGCTTTCCGGTCATGCAACTGAAGGCCGTGGGGGCATATTCATGTGCAAGCATGCCCTCTTCATTATGCTGCTGGGGAGTCAGTTTTCTCTTGTCAGCTTCTTGTGGTGCTACAGGTGTTTGTTCTGATTTGATTGGTCATGTGTTCAAGGTGGTGGAAGTTATATCACTTTATGTCATGGCGGCCTTTTTTTTCTATTTGTTCCTATATAATTTAGGGAAGTGGCTATTTATATTATTTAACTATGTGTAGCGTATTTTCCTTTCCAAATGAGCACACTTGTAGGAATTTTGTTCTGCAATCAGCTGCAAATTTTTTTGAACCGGCAGGATCTCGCATGGTTTGAATTAATGACTATTCAAATCAAAGTAGGCATATTTTTGGAACTGAACAAGCTTAAATTTTGTAGGCTTACGAAACTGTTAGGAAGGTGCTTACGTCTGTACCTTAGCATCATGAAGTCTCCTTTGCTGCTCAAGTCTACAGTGGCACAATGCTCGAGATCTATGATAATGCAGGGCGTATATCTGAAGTACTGGCAGGAACGATTACACTGTCCAAATGCACAGGGGAGTCCGAGTGCTCAGTGTCATGGTTAAACATCTGTACAATGTAAAGACTCAAGTTGATGTCCTCTTTGTAACTTGCTGTCCAATTAGCACTTAGGTAGGTTTGACCAATTGTTCAGAATAAAAATCGCATTTCAGGTCGTTGTAAAGCAGTAGAGTGAAGCACTTAAAAACTGCTCTGGGAATGTATTTAGCAAAGTAGAATTTTGCACAAGTTGATGAAACACGGAGGAAACAATGCCGAGAAGGTAGGACCTGTCAAGTGCTGAAAAAACAATGTCTTTTGCGTACGTCCTTCTCAGAAAATGACTGCATCTGCTTACAAGCTGCAATAGTAGGAATGTGATAGAACACGTACTTGCATATTGCAGAGCAAATTTCCTAGTAGAAAACAAAACCTACAGAAGGGTAAAAAATAGCCAAGGAAAGCTCAAAGTAACAGGATACCCACCTTGCAAACAACCAGCACGAAGCATTTTTCGTTACCATTTGGAAGCATTCTTTTGACACGAGAGGATGAAATGAATGACACGCGAAACAATTTATATTAAAGGCCAGCTCGGGGGGTTTTTTGACATGTTTTGGTGGTAGTCACATCACATTCTATAGTCTCCTCACTCTGGTTTAAAAAGCCGTTTTTCAAAATACCAAGTAGAAGTATTTCAAAGGATGAAAACCCAGGAAACCTAAATCGTGTTTCGACCAAACAATGACTCCACGGGAGACCGCCACCCTATGACATCACAGATATTTACACAAAGTCTATCTTGTGCTCATTGATTGGCTGAGCTGGTGAGTGCAAGTGCGAGCTTGGGCCATTATTTGTCTGAAATGACCAGAAACCAGCTCTACACTTTTGTCGTTCAGCAGAGCAAATATCGATGGTCGTGCATCCATTGGCATCACACACGCATTGTTGCCCTCTGCCAGATATTGCCATGATGTGGGAAATGTGAAAGTTCTTTGCACTGCAATAGAACACCTGCCCACTGCGAAACTTGGCACAAAGGATCAAAAAACTGTCGAGAACATACTGTGAAAGTTTTAGTATAAACAGGCTAGGTAGAAAAAAACGCGAGTTGGGGGGGAGGGCGTGATTAAAGAGGATTTTTAACATTGAGTTTTAAGGGAAACCAACCAAATGGTCTTGCTTTGTTCTTCCTATCTTAGAATTCATCATAACTGAGTTCGTATTAATGGAAGTCTATTGTAGTTACTGCAGTGCTGTGTGAAGGGAGCACGCTGTGTGTTCCCGTTCGAGCCATAATACACATGCGTGAGCCCACTGCAAAGCATGCTGTCACTGTCTGCAGTTCAGAGACACTGCAGTCCTTAAGGGCAACTCCGGGAATTTTTTGAGAGTCATGTATTGTGGTGAAACATTGGCTCCGAGTTTTCCTCCCAATCCTGATTATTTCTTGCAAGTATGGCAGCCTGTGCGGAATTCGTTCCTTTGCCTATCCATTTTCAAGTTTGCTGTTTCCTTAGCCTCAGTTCCTGTGATTTCTGTGGGCAACAATACATTCGCAACCATCACAAACATTAGGCACACGTTATTACTCTGCCCACATGAAGAATCAATTTTCGTACTTGTATTAGGTCGCCTAAGGCATGTTATGAATTGGGGTCATTGCCAGTCAGTATTTCTTCCATTGAATGCGCATACGAGTGTTCTCTGAACAATGTTCATGAGAGCATTGCTGCATTGACCGAAGCATCATCCTTGATTGTAAACTGATGTATGTTCGGTTTTCTGCTTTAGATTAGTTCCACTTGGGATTTTGAAAAATTGCTTCTTGTGCCAGAGATAGGAGAGTCCAAGGAATGGGATGCGCTTATTCAGTCAAGATATTGGAAAACTACCTGAAGTTGCCCCTTTGTTGGGTTTTCTCTCTTTAAACTGATCCGCAGCACATTAGAAAAAACACGGAGTGAGCCGCTCTTTTCGCACGCCTCACATTACCAGATTGCTTCTTGTACATTAAAGCTATTGTTTGCCTTTTGAGACCAAAACAGAAAAAAACATGCAAAAAAAATAATCAAATCATTCAGTTTCCGTAGGTGAATTCCACGTTGTGACTCTCATCACACCAAAGATAAAAAGCGCATTACACGAATGAAAAAAATAGATAAAAAAATTTGACACCTCTACTTTTAAAGAGACAAGGAAAGTTTCCAGGAAAAATTTTGACCGGGCACTAATGCATAAATTGGGAAGTGTCACACATGTCTGCATTGCATCTGTTGCCATTTAGGATGCTCATACTGCTTAACTTGTCACTATCTTTATTGGTTTTCACTGTTTTTTGTTTCAAGTCGTGCTTTCTGTGTATTACTCTTTCGAATGTTCGTCAGATGAAAGGCTATTTTTTTTGCTTCTCTCACATTTATCTTCTAATTTTGTGTGCCACTTGGTCTATAGATCTTGTTTATGTCATTTTTCAGGCATTACAGAAGTTTCTTACAGTCCGGCCAATATTTTGACCCATATAAGTGCTCCTATATACCTGGTGGTAAGTTGGCCGCGTATTTTGTTGTCTTATACTGAATGAGGTCATTCCGCGCCAAACGATCCAGACTTTGTGCTTGACTGAGTTTGATTTCTTAAAAAAAAACTCATGTCTTAGTATGTACTGTCGCAGATTTTCCCACCTTGTTTTTGCCAGAAAAAAAACATTTCATGGCAAGGCCGTCATTTTAAGTTTACAAGCGGAGCAGAGCCTAATCGTTCGAAATCTTGTAAAAATAAACGTTTTTACGCATGACTTAAAATTTTTCGTATAAATAAACGACATTGTGCTTTCGTATCCAAAAAATTAAACGAACATTTTTTCTTTCAGTCTTTATATAGAACAAGAAAGAAGGTACAAACATATGAAAATTTGTAATTCTTGTCCAATTTATGTTCTCTTAGTAGTCATTTCAGCTATTTCTCTGATTTTTTCAAAAGGCAAAGAAGCCGATAAAAATTTTTTGAGATGAAAAACATGATGCGTATCAGCAAAAAAGTTGTAAATTTGATAAATTTTTTTTTCAGGCATATGCAGCCGTCAATTGCACAGTGAGTAAAAGTTTAATTGGAACAATTATTGTTTTATGCGAGGAAATAAGTTTGCAAGTTGAGTCGCTGCGTTCAACCCCAGCATTGTTCGCTGCTTGCTTGTACCTGCAGTACACGCTATAGCTGGCATCAAGGACACACATGAGCTTTGCGGCATGGTGCTCCAAGTGGATGCTCCTCATGTTTTGCTTTTGAAAGGTCTGCTGGCATGTTCATTCACATTTTGTCGCTTTTAACTCTTAGGTTGTTGAGCATGACGTAAGTCCAGCATGCACCATTGAGAGACAGATGAAGGCTTGATGTGGTGAAACTTTTGTTTTCCTTTTAATGATAGCACTTTTGAAACTGCCTAGTGAGTCCACCTTCATTTTCTTGAAATATTTGTTGGGGCACTCGGAGCGCTACGACACGCTCGATAGTTTTCTCTACTCCACCCACGTAAACAGCTCATAGAAGGTCAGCATTTGTCCTTTGTACGGCCTCTGAATACTTTCTGTTGCTGGCAAGGGCCTCATAGTTCCACCAATGCCGTCGCAAACACGACTACAATGTGACGTGGCGAAAAATCCGTTCCGCTGAACATTTGAAATCATTTTCATGGTAGCAGAGATTTTAACTGATTGCTCAGACTGCAAAGTGTGCTCCGCAGCTCAGTACCGTTTGTGTTGAGGTACAATAGTCGTTCTGCCATGCGTCCACTTCATTTTTACTTTTTGTAAACGGGCCCTTCAGCAGATGTTTGTATTACCAAAGCTGGCTGTATGGAAGCTTAGCACTCCATTGTATTCGAGCAGTGGAGTGCTGGTTTTTGTATACTTGCAGCCGGAGGCAAAATGTGCTGCAGGAAGCACGGAGCAATGTCGATGTTGAGGGCAAAGGCTCAGTTTGCCAAATTGTTTTCTATATTAAAAGAAAATGTGCTCTGATTAAACTTCTAGCAATAGATGCCATTAAATGGTGCCATGCAACTTGCTATATTTCATAATTTCATTAAGATGACGTGATTTTGCAATTGAAAGCTGAATTTATCTCAAAACGGGAATTTTCTCAACTTTAGAATTTTTTTTGCTGACTTGTCTTATGCTTTTGCTCTCTGAAACATTTTTATCTCCTTCTTTGCCTTCTGGACACCTTAGAAAGTTGGAATAACGACTGTAATAGCAAAAAATTTGATAAAGGATTCAATGTTTAGCACCTTCTTTTATGTTTTGTTCAAAAGAAAGTATGTTCAATTTACTGCATATGAATGTGCAATGTTTTTTATATATATAAAGAAATTTTCGCAATCATGCATAAGAATGTTTATTTTTACAGATTTTTTCGCAAGCCTAGGTTTTGCTACCGCTTCCAAACGTGAGATGGTGTCCAGAACATGAGAAAATTTATTCCGACAAAATCAAGGTGGGATAATGTTTGTCATAGTAATGCAATAAGCCAGGATTTTTAAAAAGAAATCGAATATGTTCGATTGCTAAGCCTGGATCAGTTGGCGTGGAATGCCCAATGACATATAAATGTTAATTGTGTGCTGTTTTGAAGCAGTCTTTATATTTTCGTAGCTCGAGTAATATTCCAGTGTAGGTAGAATGCAATTTGTTCTGCTTTCATAATTGTAATGATTCCATATCGCGGCCTTTAGTTTTGCATCTTGTGTGGGAACTTGCATTGCTTTCTAACTAATTTTTGCTGCAGGCATTCATCCCATATGGATGCTGCTGCTCTTGAGCAGCATACTCAACTGGACCAGTGGAGTGGTATCGCTGTTTGTACCTTTGGTAAATTTCTGGGAAAAATTTATGCATTCATCTGGCTGCTTGTTATTTTCATGGTTCATGTGTAACGGCGGATGAAATGCTCATTGCTCCAAAGGATGATTGTGGCCATTTGTTAACACCATTTTATAATAGCAATATATGCAAAAAGATTCATTCTATTTATCTAGTTAGTACTTTTGCTCACTACGTTTTGCATGTATGCTTCAAAGGAAGCGATGCGCACCCCTTGCGTAGTAACAAATTCACCCGACTTGTTTGCTGTGGATATTGTGATGTCCCAGCTAGCATTTGTGACCTCCAAGTGCACACTTTTATCTGTATGTATTTTTGTGTATTATATGTATGTATACACTGGCTGTTGCCCTTGCACGAGCACTAGGCCAGCAGCCAATAAGTTATCTCTTGTCCATCATTCATCACGCCTGATTATCTGCCTGAGTGCCATGTAACATTTGGTGCAAGTGCTGGATATCGTCGGCATCCTGGTCCTGGAGCTTCGGCATCCTGCGTCAGCTGTCGTCGTTGGCCGTATAGTTCTTGGCCTGCATTTACTGACCGTGCCGCAGCCTATCAGACCTGAACCAACCTCGCCGTTCACCCTAGTCCCGTCCCCTGGTCCGACCAGAAGACATGATGAAATGAAGGCGCTGCTGCGACCAGATCCTATGACCCGCCTGGCTCGAGACGCGGCCCTCGCATGAAGACACCGTTCCCCTGCCCAGGCCATTTGTTGTGTCCTGGGCCCACTGCCGTCGGCTATGGCACCCTGTGGCCCGGAAGCTTTGTTGACCGGAACTCATTCTCTCATCTCATTGTGGGAGCCAGCACTTCACCAACTTGCCATTTCTGTTGTGCCGTTGCTGAAGCCGATCACCATCTCACGCATTCCTTCGTCGGTGTCTTCTTCTGTTTACCATAGGAATTGTTCGGTGGCCCAGAGTAGTGTCATGAAGAAGAAGCTGGCAGTGGTGTCAGACGGAGCACTCGCGCGAGGCTAGCAGCCATGAAATCATCTCTTGTTTATCATTCATCGCGCTCATTCCTTTGCTGGCTGCCATGTAACAATGTGGCATGACATCTACCTTTCATTCTTATTTCTCAGTCTTGTAGGTGTAGATAGGCAAATTTCTCTACCTTGAAGCCAAGGCTATAGATGAGGTCATCGGGGAAACCAGGTCACGTAACTGTGTCAGTTGGGCCTCGATGCTTACCAGCTTATGGTGAATACGCGATCTGTTTAGGGCACGTTTCAATGCAGCTCTAGGCACAGCCCTTATTACCAGCTTCGTGGCCGCTGATGAATATGTTTACATGTCTTTTTTCTACCGCGGGGCATAACACCCGCACATATGGGCCGCTCTGATGTACAGCCGTAGAAATTGAAGCAGTCCTCCAATGGCATTTCTTCGGTCAGCTCAAAGTCTGGAATAACTTCAGAGAAGATCTTAAAGATGTTTTCAATAGCTGCCTTCTGCTGACCCTGGTAAGGAAGCTTGTGGATCAGTAGGAAGTCCAGAAGTAGGAAAGTTATGATATTGCAGCCATGCAAAGCTTATTTTATCTGGTGGTCTCAAAAGGCTGGCAGAGGGTTACAGAGAATTGGTGAAACACAGGAACCGGTGCATACTCCTTGCCATTGAACGTAAAGATCGCCATTAAATTTTACAAAGGTAGAATGCAAAAAGTTTTCTAGCAACTCCAAGAATCTATCCATTTTAATTCCGCATTGGTTTGTGTAATCTTACTGCTCCCATGAAATCAATGCCTTCTCTTACAGTCTCAAAAAAGGCTGTATGTGGCAGTGTGTAATACAAGTCCTTCTTGCCAATGGAGAAGGTACTCTTTCTGTGCAGCGTTTCGATTGGAATATGGACATTTCTTCTGTCTTCTTTACCAGGATCTTCCATGGTGAGGAAGGAGAATGATTATTGCAGGTACCTTCCTAAGGGTTCCTGCCACAATCCTTGCTGAGACAATTACTCAGGCAGGCCACTTATCCTTGTGTGTTTTTGTTGTAAAAAAGGCATTCAAGCATAGTTCCTCGCTCTTCTTCATAGCCGGCCCTAGTTTGGTCAAGTTGTTTCTACACACAATATTTGGGCTTCGTTCTTCACTGCTTGAGCCTTGATCTTTTTTTGCAACTTACGGAAGTACTTGGCTATGGCTTGATTTGTTTTGTTTTTTTATGGCTGTACATCGGAGAGGCCCATATTTGCAGGTGTTATGCCCCACGGTCGAAAAAAGGGCTGTGGCTACTGGTGGATTGGAAAATGCCATAAACACATCGTGCATTCATCGTAAGCAGGAAAGCACCGAGGACCAATTGAAGGAATGAATGAACGAATGAAATTTTAATAAAACAGACAAGATACAAAGAAGTTGGTCTGTCTAGGAGGCTGACGAAAAGGCATGGATGCCTGACAAGTGTTAGTCCCCTTTTCTTAAACACACTGCACCCAAGCATTACATGAAGGTTACGTGAAGCTGGTTTCCACATGACATAATCTGCTGCCTTGGCTTCAAGGTAATGAAAGTACTGCAGATTGGGCTAGTTGGTGATGCATAGTGGTGGTTCAACAGAGCAACAGCACACACAGACCAACTAGGAGACGAGACACACAAAGCAGCGCTGAACTTACAACTGATTTTTTATTGGGAAGAAGCACGTCATATATACAGTCACGGAAAAAACAGCGCACATGCGCAATGTCAACAAGACACATAGTGATAGCACATGGTAAAATCCGCTTTAAAAGCACGTGTGCATCCGCTGGACCGCTCCCCACTATGTAGCATATTGATTTCTCGAGGCGATAATGAAACAGATGGCGTACTCACCCATCCTTCACTTTTTCTGATAATATGAAATGCCTCAGCTACTTCGCGAGTGTGCTGGTCAGGATGAGCGAACAGGACATCAGTGTCATCAAAAAACGGCGTGCATTTGCACGTGAAACAATGTTTAGCTAGGTTAGTTTCTTCGTTAAAGAATTAGCGTGCTCCATGAGCCGCACGTTAACGCAGCGGCAAGTCTGTCCTATGTATGTAAGGCTGCAGGACAGGGGAATTTGATACACTACGCCCGTCTTGCAGGGAACATATCTATTTTCATTGTTTATGCTGCAAGCATTTCTTCTGCGCCCTTCATGCCTTCTTTGAATTGCCGGCCCCACTCTTTCTAGTTTGTTATTTGCAGAGAACAGAACCTTTACACCATGCTTGCTCCCCACCCTTTTAATCCGGTGCGACAGCTTGTGGACATATGGCATAACCACTACCCTTGTCCCTTCTTCCGAACCCTTTTCCAGCCCCAAGGTACTTGCAGACGATTTCAGGGAACGGCGGACTTTGTCTGCACTCGAAACGAGAACTGAGTCCGGGAAACCAGCTTCCCTACATCTGTCTGCCTGGGCTAAGAGACTGGGCATCATTTTATGATAACAAGATTTCTTTACTGCCATGCCTACGTGGTCTGTGTGTGCTGTTGCGCTGTTGAACCACCACTAATGAAAGAAATTTTTCGATTTACTCCTACTAGGCTGCAGAAAGAAGAATAGAAGTTAGCTTTTAAACTGTATGGGCATGGTGTTAGCCACGTACTAACAAAAGAGGTCGGGCGGGCTGGTGTGAACTTAGTACGTAACGTGCCCACCAAATTATCTCGGTTGTGCAGAATGGTCAACCAAGGTGCCTCAAAAACTGCCCGCTGTAAGATGAAGCCCAGAAACAAATTCATAGCTTGTGACAGTGATGTAGTTTAGGAGATCATTCTGTAATGTAAAGCGTCATATGTTGGACAATCAGGTTTGTGTATCAACATTCTTCTAATGGGACATGTCTCCTACGTTGAGATAGGATATGTTAGCAGGCAAGCAAGACGCATGTCGGACTGTGAGTGCATTACACATTTCTGATGATGTAAAATTCTGAGGAAATATAATCGAAAGCTAATTTGGGAGTGTCACATGTAAAAGGCCAAAAAAGACGAAGTTTGAAGGAGAAAAGAAGACTACGAAGACGGTAAGGATGAAGTGTGCCAATTGAAGAACAAAGAAGATGAATTATTCGACGGGGGGCGTGGCAAGAGGTGGTTCACGGAGAAGAGAAGGAGATGAAAAGGATGACATGTATCAATGCCGAGGGTTTCAAAGCTCGAAGGGATGATAATACGCATGGGGGAAACAGAAGTGGAGGCTCCTGATGGTCAGGGACACTTTGGTTGGGACAGAGCAACGCCGGCTGCTGCCCCAGCAGTCCTGAGCCTATTCCGGGGATTCAGCGGCTGACGAAACCACCTCCTGTGCCCAGGGGTATCACAAACGATGCTGCCACGTGCCAGTTGCATCGCCCTGGTGGTCCCTCCAACGCCAACGTCAACGCCAATGTTGCTTCCACCAGTGCTTTGATCGGGTGTTCATCTGACACCAGCACTTCACACTTCGAAGGTCACCTCAGCGCCGACGCTACTGCCTGGACCCACGCAACACTTCCTCAGCACCGAACTGTGAGTATTGTGTGTACCAGTACCATCAGATTTTGTTTTTTGTTGGTGTTTTTAATTAGTTTTGTGTGCTAGTGCCTGTGTGGTGTAGGGTTTATTAAATGCGTGTGCGTTCAGCTGTTGTCCGGTCTATTCCTTCAGTCCCAGCGTTCTCCTGTGATCCATGACAGCGAGATATTTGAGGCGTACATCATGCATACGAATTGTTCAATCTGCGTAGGCACATCATCACTAACGTTAATGAAAAATGAAATTGACTATCTGGATGAATAATCACAACAGATGGGTCTGATGACGATTCCATGACTTTCCTTTGTATTTTAGATGGTGCTTCCTTTATTTATTACAAGCAAAGCAATAAATTTCTCAGTCATTTGTCAGCGCTGTGCCTGTGTCATCTTGTCTGTCTCCTGTTGCCCTGCGCCTTGTTTTGCAAAGAATCATGCACGGACTGGCCCGGGTGCTCTCCGTGAAGTATTTTAGTGACCTCGTGCAAATTTTACTTGATGGCTTTTTGAATTTAGTTGCTGCGGACACGGGAGATATGTAAACTTAGCACTGCTGCCTACCTTTCAAGATGTCATATGCGGGGTAGATAAATGCATACTTTGTGTTGTGTTGCGGTGGACCACTGTCATGGAAGGGGTTGCGTCGCTCACTTTGGCACAAATACTATGTTTTCTACTGTAGTAGCAAATGTTACTTCTGACTTGTTGTTGGTGTGATTGTAAACCATAATGAAGTGCGCTATTATTTTCGTCTTTGTTGTGGTGGTGTTTTCTTCCATGTATAGTCAACTTATGTTCCAGCCAGGCTGGTGGTTTTTGTGCTGGCCCTTTGCAGTTTGTGCAAAATTAATTGCATGGCCTGACCACCTTCATTCCATTTTCTAACAGGTAGCATTTTAACTCAAAATTGTTTTTATATTGCCACTTAGAGCTGTTTTCTCTGAAACCACAATCACTTCTTTGGAATGGTTCAGGGACTAACAGCTGGCGCTGGCTCGTCATATGGGCTGATTTTTGTTTTCTGTTGGCGTTAGCATGCGCAATATCACCCATCATTAAGGAGCAGTATGTTGGCATTTTGTAAGGATCATTGAGCAAAGAAAATTGATGTGAAATTTTTTTTTTTGTAAAGTGTAGACTCGCACTGTGCATGTTGTTCTTGGAAGAAAATGCTGAGATGGCTGAGAATCTGTTCGTGGGGGAGGATGACTGCTCGGCGCGCTCGCCATTGTAGTTGACTCCACAACTGTCATAGTGTCAGGATTATGGATGGTCAGCATAAGCTATTAAGTTTGTGTACAAGCTATTATATGTCTTTGAACACTTATTCCCTGAGAGTTACGTGTCAGTCGAAGCGTTCCTCAAGCTGGTTTATAATGGTGCACAAACATGAATTTTTTATTGTTTGCTCTGAAAATTTAGGTAGATATAAGTTCAGTTGTTTGAAATTTTTGAATTAGTGTTCATTGGGTGGCATTAAGGAATTCATTGGCGAATATCTTTGTGCTTTGTTTATGGGTGTGTTTTCTTATTATTAAAATGTTTCCATATTTCTGTACTGTTGTGGTTTGCCTGTAAATAAATGTTTTTCATAGGTGCACACAGCCTGTCTACTGCTATGAAGAGCTCGGGTAGTACCGGTATGTTGCATTATGTAGGCGTTATAATGGTAAATTTAAAGAATGCTGAAGAAAAGTACTAGATGTGGACACAAAGTATGAACCCATTGCATGCATTTTTTCTGATGGCTGTTGGGGTGTAAGAAGCGTTAAAATGCCATTGGCTTGGCGGTAATAGCATGTGATTCACGGCAACAACTTTTGGTCACTTATTTTTATTTTTTTCATTTTCGGGGCGGTTCTTTTGTGAAATACGCAGAGTAAAACCTGTATGAAAACACAAGGCACCCTTTTGGGCCTAATTATGAACACTTGAAACCGGCTTTAAATATGTTTTATTTTACAGCGAGAGCTCCGCTCCTCGGGCTACATTTTCTGATTTCGATGCAGATGACACAGTGGCCTACAATGCCTCACAAGGTCAAACCGTACTTAACTGCGTGGTGGTATGGCTTAAGCTATGTATCACCACATGATCATATGACAGGCCATTGGGTACCTGATTTTGACATTTGATTTGACAGTGGTGACCATGCTGAACAGAACTTTCGCTCGTGTAACTGGGATCAAGCCATGTTGAACCCTGGCCAATATTTTTTTTGACAGTGTAACTGCATGAGGTGTTTTGAAAGAGTTTATGATGCTGTTACACTGGAGCCCTTTTGACATTAGTCTTCCATTAATGATGCTATGAATTTGGATCCAACAGGCAGTATGCTGTCTTCTACCTTTTCTGAAATGACCTTATGTCTAAAATGATGACACTATTTTCTCCTCTAATCAGCATCACAATGCACAGATTAATTCCCTAAAGGTGCCCATTTCAGTAACCATTTTTTTTTGTACGTGCCAGAACGAGTAACTCGATGTCGCCAATCACGGACAGCATGATGTTTCAATTACTCAGAAGTGGAGTGCTGCTGTTTCTCCCGGCCAGCTCATGACAATGGGTCACGTCTTGTAACAGTCGAGAGGAAGTGTGCCACGCAGGTTTGGCAAACGACTCCTTTTGAGTGGATGGTGTTCAGTGCAGATTAACAGGTAATTTTATCGCGTCGCAGTGAGGGAACAGTATATATGGCATTTTACAACTTTAACTATTATTAGCGTATGCGGTGGCTTAATTGCATAGGTCATTCACAGATAAGAGACCGCCTCTACCAGCCCACAGGAACGAATCATTCATCGCGAGGGGAGGAGAGGGAGACGCCCCCCCTCGAAACCTTTGTTTCTGAAATTCCTTTCCTGCTCCAGCTTGCCCTGGTTGGTATTATGCACTCGTGACCCTAGGCTGAGGTTTTTTTTTTTTCTGACTGACTGATGTAATGCCTTTTCGGCCAGCAGTTTTCTGAAGAGTATTTTATTTATTTACACCAGTACCTGCAGCATCACAAGGGCATTATTAAAGGGGGGAGGGGGGGACAATTGGAGGAAAATGAACATATGTGACAAAATCTAATACAGCTAAGCACAGATGGTAAAAGCAAGAAAGCAACAAAATACGTAGCATCAGTAAGTTATCTCGACGGCAAACGGTCTTCAGTGTACCGCGGTGCAAAATTACGACACAGAAATGGAAAGGGTACACTATCGCATGAAGCGCAATGCCAGCCAAACGATATGGAGTAAACGGGATATTAATCTATGGCTTACTGCGTGACAATAAAGACAAGCTCTGAACACGTTTTACATTCATCAATGCTCATATCTTCGATACTAAATTTTTTTTTTAAATTAGCCATTGACATTTTTTATTGCTTGTGTTTCAGCAGTGATTTTATAACCCAGCACGTGACGAAAAAAAGACGACGCGCGCGTGACAGCGCGCGACTGTTCTCTCGGAACGGCAGACATCTTGACGTAGCGAGTGGATGAGGTCGTGGCCAGGGGCTGCTCTTGGACGGACGTTCGTGTTCTGCGCGATACGAAGGAACGGCTTTCAACCAGCTTGCTTGACAGCCTAGAGGTGAGCAGTGCTCGTCTATTTTATCGCATTCACCGTCAAAACTACCGCACAATGTATGTGGCCGTGACCACATTGTGCGTCCCTGGGGGACGCGGTGGTATTTTCTGTAATTGGCTATGCCTAGGTCTGATTCTGAAAAACTTTCCTGACGACACATCATCCCGCAGGAGCTACCGAATGAGCGTCATGTACTGTAGTGCGTTGTGGGCAGAAATTGATCGCTCACGTGGAGGCACTCTCTCATCGACGGGTTCGCAACCATTCCTAGGATTTCGAGTTCGGTCGTTGAACGCAAATGTTTCTACGTTGCTTTTCAATTAAAATGTTGCCGCCATGGCCAACACTGAAGCTGCAACTCCGTACTGTGGATCTAGACGCCATAGGCACTTAGGCCCGTTCCTCGTGCTGCGATTAGAACGAAAAAATTCAGGGGTGCACTTTGTTGACCTAAATTGCGGTGAGGCAGAAGCCTTTAGCGCGGTGTTGCTGGTTGTGTCGCTGATGTGTGGTGAAGATGTTTAAAGACTAACTACAAAGAGCATTTAGGCGGCATATCGTTCCATATCTGCGTTCAAGAGGCGTCTGGATTGGGATGCGATAGCGCGTTGCAGCACTGCCAAGGAGTCCACGGACCACCACCGCCCGTTCGGCGCGACGCCTTGCCCGTTGGACAATTTAAGGAAAAGAAATGACGCCTGTCTCACATCTCGGTGGACACCCTATCCGCGCTATAAGGGAAGGAAAAGGCTTTCGTTAGTTGCTGGACCCCGCCGCGGTTGCTCAGTGGTTAGAGCGCTCGGCTACTGATCCGGAGTTCCCGGGATCGAACCCGACCGCGAAGGCCGCGTTTCGATAGAGGCGAAACGCAAAAGGCGCCCGTGTGCTGTGCGATGTCAGTGCACGTTGAAGATCTGCAGGTGGTCGAAATTATTCCGGAGCCCTCGACTACGGCACCTCTTCCTTCTTTCACTCCCTCCTTTATCCCGAATTTCCTTATGGCGCGGTTCAGGGTTCCGCCTATATGTGAGACACACAATTGCGCCATTTCCTTTCCACAAAAACCAATTTTCAATTTCAGTTGCTGGATGTAACGGACACATCCATGGCCGCGATTATGAGCCATTAAAGGCTTAATTTCGCCTTTAAATGGTCGGCCTAGTCGGTGACGCCACAGCGCGATTTTCGGTCAGTGCTTTCACATGCAACGCGCGCCCAGCGAATTTGATCGGAGGGACAATTTTGCATATGCAAGCCATGAATAAACGTGACGGAAGCTTATGTTACTGATTATGTTACTGAGCTTAGGTTACTGATATTATTACCTGCGTATTTTTGCAAGGAAATATTTCGTATGTTTTGATTAGAAAAATGAGCTGCAGTTTAACTACTGCTGAACCTTGTAAGAGAGCGAAAGGTGTGGTGTATCGGGCAAGTAGACGCGGCTTGGCGTCTGTGCGTGCCGCACACCGGATAGGCAGCGTGCCCAGCCTGGTGGCAGTTAAATTAATGGCTGATCGCGAGAGGTTGGTCACCCAATTAATACTGCGGCCTATTGCTGCAGTGCCTCGTGTCTGTCACAACGTTGTCAGCGCTATTACATGTAGGCCACATGTCTCTCACACCATCGCCACGTGCCTCAAAGCGCGAATGAGGCGTCCACTGACCCAGGGATCCAGTTATATGCACCCTTCCTTTCCTCGAAATCATCGGAGTCCGACGCAAACAAACATGAACGCCGACGGCCTATAAGCGGTATTCACATGGGGACATCGGCATGGATGGATGTGGGAAG
Organism: Amblyomma americanum; assembly: GCF_052857255.1. Classification (NCBI taxonomy): domain Eukaryota; kingdom Metazoa; phylum Arthropoda; class Arachnida; order Ixodida; family Ixodidae; genus Amblyomma; species Amblyomma americanum. The sequence goes on from NC_135497.1 coordinate 278,616,310, forward strand.
GAGTTGAGCGACGTCACCGATCCGCCCAAGTCCACCCCTGCTCTTGGATTCACGATTCAGTGGGCGCCTTAGCGTTTTTCCTCCATAAAAACGCAGCCGCCGCGGTTGGGTTCGAACCCGTAATTCCCGGGTTCGAACCCGACCGCGGCGGCTGCGTTTTTATGGAGGAAAAACGCTAAGGCACCCGTGTGCTGTGCGATTTCAGTGCACGTTAAAGTTCCCCAGGTGGTCGAAATTATTCCGGAGCCCTCCACTACGGCACCTATTTCTTCCTTTCTTCTTTCACTCCCTCCCTTATCCCTTCCCATACGGCGCGGTTCAGGTGTCCAAAGACATATGAGACAGATACTGCGCCATTTCCTTTCCCCAAAAACCAATTATTAATTATTCTTATTCAGTGGGGCAGCAGGGATCGAGACGCCGACATGGACGAGCGAAGCGCTGCCGGGCTGCGGAGACAGAGGGGCAGGGGTCGAAAAGGAAGTAAGGGGCCAAAACAATGCTCCCTTGTGGGGTTGTGGCGAAAAAAAGACAGAGGGTGAAAGAATAGATGCGCGATAGGAGGGGATATAAGAGAAAAGAAACGAGAGGGGGAACAGCCAAAAAAATTGTGGATTAGCCCAGATAATCCCGGATATACAATGCGAAAGTGAGATTGAGGTATCCACTGGCCCACAGAGCCGGTTGTGCGCCGTACGTTCCTTTGGTGAAAATGAACGGTCTTTGCAAGGTTGTCAACGCCAATGAACTCTATGAACGCTGTCGGCTCACTTGTTTTGTTTGGTTTTTGAGGAAAGCAAATGGCACAGTAACTGTCTCGCATATCTCGGTGGAATCCCGAACCCCCCCCCCCCCCCCCCCCCCCCGCCGTAAAGGAAGGGATAAAGGATCAAGGGATAAAGGATCGAGGGAGGCAAAAAAGAAGGAGACAACTGAAAATTGAAATTTGGATTTTAAGGAAAGGCGCGGCGCAGCACAACGGCGGAACACCTGTGGCTCGGTGGTACTAGTGGCGCCTGCGCAGTAGTGATAGGCAGCGAGAGAGGAACAGGCGACGGGGTCGGCGGCGGCCACCTGCGCCGTGCGTGACGTCACTCCTGCTCCGACATACGCCGGCTGGCGCGAAGCGCGGAGTTGACTGGCGTAGTGAAGCTTTTCACTTCAAAAAGACGGCAGCGGGCTGCACCCCACGCATCACCGAAGGCCACATCTCCCGGGGAGAAGGACTGAACGTGCCGGCCGAACGAACGGTCCCTTCCTCGATCGGCGGCGGCCGCCGGAGCAAAACCGGAAGCTGCGTCGCCACGAGCACTCTCGAAGGCTGGACGTGTGAATACGCTCGGTTTCGGCGGCGCCTGCTGAGTGACGTCATAGCTGTCACGTGGTTTGGTCTTCAAACTTGCGCACGGCGAAGAAGCTGCGCAGGGTTGGTGGTGGTGAAAGCCTTAATAGACAGAGGGGAGTTTAGGACACGCAGATGCTTGGGCCCGTGCACGGCCCCACTGCACTGAAACGTTCACGTCCCGGAGGGTCATGACGCTGCATGGTAGCCCGGCCTGTTTCGGTGGCTTGCTTAGCCGCGTGTCCTCGGAGCGCAGTAGGGTTTCCCAAGTCTCCAAAGTGGTAAGTGCTCCAGGCCCCGCGGGGGAGGATCCGCCGAGCAGAGGAAAAGGATATGATCGAGAGTGGCTTTGGGGTGGTGGCAGAGAGTACAGGAGGAGTTTGTGTGGACTTGGTGATAGCGCGAGCGTATATATACAAGGGGAGGGTATCGCGCATGTTTGGAGCCGCCTCCAGAGTGTCTGGTGATAATTTTCGAGGGAGGGATGGGGCGGGGGTAGAGCCGACACCCGGCTATGCAGGCCTGCATCTGTTCACTTAATGAATACATATGCGCTCCCGTGAGAACCCTAGATCGTAGGCCGCCGGTGCCCGGATGAGGAACCCCGGGCTAAGCGTTGGCAGCCTCGTTTCCAGGATTCCCGGAGTGGGCAGGCACCCATATGAGCTCCATGTGGCGGGGTGGGTGTGCGGCAAGCGACTTCAGTATGCGAAATGCAGGGGCGCGGACTCTCCCATGAGCAAAATTTAGTATGGCAGTCTTAGAGTCCGATAGCTATATACCGGGCCTCCGTGCGCGTGATGGCTAGGGCAATGGTGGCCTCTTCATCCTCCTCCGAAGTGGCAGTGGGGATATGTGAAGAATGCCAATCGGTTGTAGGTAGGGGTTCGTGATGGCCACAAACACGTCCACACCCGTGCATGAGGCATCCACCCGCATGGCATCCGGTTCCGTGCCATTGTGTTTGTGGAGTGCACGTGCGCGAGCTCTGCGGCGGAGTTCGTGGTTGGTGGAGTGCATATTTTTGGGGAGAGGTTTAATATAGCTCCCGGTGAATGTGGTGGCGGACCTGGAGCTGTATAGGATCCGTGGCTGGTGTCTTGATACTAAGGGTGTGTAGGATGTGTCGGCCGGTGGTGGTTCTCTTGAGGCGTATGTATTGTATCTGTCGGTGGGCCTCGATAAGCTCAGCTCTCGTGTTGTGTAGGCCTAGCTGGAGGAGTTTTTTGGATGAGGTATTTAGAGGTATGGGCAGTGCTGCCTTACATGCTGTTCGGATCATGGCATCCGGGTTGGAGATTTTTCTGCCCTGGAGTTTCAGGTAGGGGAGCATGAAGTGAAAGCGGCTGAGGACGGAGGGGAGTATAGTAAAGCTTTTGCTTAAATAAATAGTTTTGCTTCCATCGTGGCAACAGCTCCCACGTGACGCCATGTCGCAAAGCCGGCTGCAGCTAGACCGATGTCCCTCCCCAGTCTCAGACCGACAGAAAGCGCAGCACCACAGGTGAAAATCGCATGCTCGTGAAATGGGCCTCATTTAGCCGCCAAGGCACACCGTAAGGGCCTGCCTTTATGGTGTGCCTCAGCCTTCACTTGGATGAAGGCCTTCACGGTGATGCTTTCATTGTAAAGGTCTTTCACTTAAAAGCCTTATGCTAAAGGCGTTTAGGGTAGATGCACTCCAAGTAAAGACCTCAGGTAGACATTCTTTAGGCCGAAAGACTTTATGTTAAAGGCCTTTTATGTCAAATGGCTTTTGCACGTGAGGACCTTAACCCATAACTATATACTGCATGATATTGTCACAAATGGGTTTCAGAATGAAAAAGTTAGGCACAGGTCGCAAGGAATCAAGCAATGTTCCAGCTCCAAAGAGCACGCGCGTCTCACTTCTTTGTCCTCAAGGCACCGCCCTGGGACACCTGCCGGCATTATTCCCCCTCCGTATCCAAAAAAAGGAAGCAAAAACGTGGGCGCACTTGGGGCGACGTACCGGTGTCCATACCCTCACTTTGTCATCGGGATGGTACTCGACGAAGCGATGTTGTTGGTTGTAGCGTTCTGCATCCTGCTGCCGGTGGATGTGCATACGAGCCAGTTGGCGGGCTTCCTCTGTGTGCCGGGTAAATTCCCCGGCGTCTGGCGTGAGCGCCTGGTCGTGAGGGGGGCATGGAAGCATGGCATCGAGCATTGTTTGGAGATCACGCCCATAGACGAGGCGAAACGGCTTAAATCGAGTCGTTTTCTGAATCGCCGTGTTGTAGGCAAACGTCACATATGGGAGGATCTCGTCCCAAGTCTTCTGCTGCACATCGACGTACATTGCGAGCATGTCTGCTAAGGTTTTGTTGAGGTGCTCCGTGAGCCCGTTTGACTGCGGGTGGTATGCAGTAGTCTTGCGGTGGTTCGTGTGACTCAGCTGGAACACCTCGTGCATGAGCAGCGCTGTAAACGCAGTGCCCCTATCGGTGATGACGGAGGACAGAGCACCATTTCGTAAAGCAATGTGGTGTATGAAGAAGCGCGCAATTTCTGAGGATGTACTGCGCGGCACCGCCTTGGTTTCCGCATAGTGCATCAAATAATCAGTCGCAACTATAATCCACTTATTGCCAGAAGACGACACAGGGAATGGGCCCAGAGGATCAATGCCAACTTGGTCAAAAGGTGTGCGAGGTGGCGCAATTGGTTGGAGCTGCGGGCTTGAGCGGTGGTGACTTACGACGCTGGCACTCACGGCAACCTTTGACCTAGCGGTGGATGGTCTTTGCAAGTTTAGGCCAATAATAGCCCTGATGCACTTGAGCGAGCGTGCGTGCAAATCCCAAATGGCCAGAGGTGGGCTCATCATGACACGCCGAAAGGATGTCGCGGAGGTCTGATGGCAGGACTAGGAGGTAGGGACGGTGGCGGGAAAAGTGTAGAGTTACGTTAGAAGCATGGCCCTCCAGGTGATCCATGACAGACTGCAGGTCAGCGTCAGCACGCTGCTTTGCCACTAAGTCCGAACTGCTGATCACGCCTAGGAAATGATTGTCATCCTCTGCGCTGTCATCAGCTTGCTCGACGGCTGCGCATGAGAGCGTGTTGGCGTCTTCGTGTTTACGTCCGGGCTTATAGGCAATATTGTGTAATCAAATTCTTGAAGGCGAAGGCTCCAGCGTGCTAGGCGTCCTGATGGGTCCCGGAGATTGGTAAGCCAGCACAAGGAATGGTGGTCGGTGACCACTTTAAAATGACGACCATAGATATAAGGTCGAAGTTTCATCGTGGCCCAGATGACAGCGAGGCACTCCTTTTCCGAGGTGGAGTAGTTGATTTCGGTGCACGAGAGTGTGCGACTCGCATACGCGATCACACATTCCACGCCTTCTTGATGTTGAACGAGGACGGCACCAAGCCCGATGTTGCTAGCGTTGGTGTGTATCTTGGTAGCAGCCTCCTCATCGAAGTGAGCCAGCACAGGGGTAGTGTGCAGCTGTTGGTGCAGCTCTGTGAAAGTAGCCTGTTTCTCGGCAGTCCAGACGAACGGTGTATCGTCACGTGTTAAACGGGTGAGAGGTTCAGCAATCTTGGAGAAGTCGGCGATAAAACGACGGTAGTAGGCGCACAAACCCAAGAAGCGCTTGAGCGTTTTTTTTTTTTTTGTAGTAGGACGGGGAAACTTGGTTATGGCGGCAGTTTTCTCGGGATCGGGTCGTATGCCATCGGCGCACACAACATGGCCGAGATACTTGAGCTCTTTGTATCCAAAGTGGCATTTCTCGGGTTTAAGTGTCAAGTTGGCCATCCGCAGGGCATCCAACACGGCCCGCAGGCATTCAAGGTGCTGGTCGAAGGTTTCTGAGAACACCACCACGTCATCTAGATAAACTAAACATGTTTGCCATTTGAGGCCGCTGGATTCAGGGCACGGCGTTGTAGTGGGTCAGCGTAGGTCGGGTGGTAGTAGTCTGTCTGGTTGGGCGGTGGAAATTCCGGTGGATTTGGGGCAGGGCGTCGCAGAGCTTCAGCGTATGTCAGGCGGCAGTAGTCTGTCTGGGTAGGCTGTGGTTCGGCGTGTAGTGACGGAGGCCTGGTAGCTTGCTGCACCTCTTCGCGGATAACGCTCATTAGGGAGCTGGCCGCTGTTTCAACGTATCACAAATCTTCTCTAGCTCTTCACGGACAACAGCGCGGATCATGTCGCGGAGAAAGTCGGTATTGCTGTTGAAAACCGGGAGGGACTCCGTAACAGAAGCAGCAAGGGCTGGCCGGTCGTACGCGGTGGAACGCTGCCGGAGGACCTGCTCCATTGTGACTGCACGAGGCCAGCAAAAAGCTGTTCTTTAATACCGTGCATTAGGTGGCGCAGCTTTTTGGCTTCCGCCATGGCTGGGTCAGCCCATCGGAAGAGCCGCATCTTGTCTTCGACGTACATTGTAACCGTTTCGTTGGGTATTTGCATACGGGACTGCAAGGCTCGTTCTGCTCGCTCCCGACGATCAGCGCTGACATACGCGACGAGCAGTTGACGACGGAACTCAGGCCATGATAAAAGAGTGTCCTCACGGTTTTTGTACCACGTACGAGCACCGTCCTCCAAGCTGAAGACAATGTTTCTCAGCTTGGCGGCGTCATCCCATTGGTTAAATGCGGCGACACGTTCAAACTGAAGTAGCCAATCTTCCACACCCTCCAGTTGAGTCCCGTGAAAGGACTTTGGTAGCCGTGGGTTCTGGAGGGTGTAGTACGCGGTGCTTTGCATGACTCTTTGAGGGGTAGACGCCGAGGGGAAGTCGAATGGCCTGAGTACACGAGGCAGTCGGCCAGGCGGCGAGGTTGTCTCCAATAGCCCATGCTCAGGGGGCAGTCCAAGATTTCGGCTGCTGACCCAGTGCTCTGGCGTGTCGACAGGGAGAGGTCTGGGGTCCTCGGTGTTCGGAGGGGTGTGCGACATATTCCAGAGCGATTTTACCCAGCACCTCCACCACAAAATGTCACAAATGGGTTGCAGAATCAAAAAGCTAGGCACAGGCCGCAAGGAATCAAGCAATGTTCCAGCTCCAAAGAGCACGCGCGTCTCACTTCTTTGTCCTCAAGGCGCCGCGCGGGGACACCTGGCGGCATTATTTTACACGGAGTCATGCTAAACTGTCTGCTATTTTTAAGGCGTAAGCCTTTCTTGGCTCATGAGTGGCGTGGATAGAAGTCCGCACGAACTGTCAATCATAAGTTGTACAGTAATTAAAATAAAATGTAAAAGTTGATAAGCAACATTTGCTAAGAAACATATATGTAATCATAGTGGTGACCATAAATAGATTGTAAAAAATAGTGATAGCGATAATGACAAGTACTGATAGTGAGAGTGTTGGAAATATTGATGGTAATGATAGTGTTAATAGCTGTGGAGAGTGATAGTTCTAGAAATAATGATAGTGGTAGAGATAGTGATAATGATAGCTACTGATAGTGCTAGGGATAGTGATAGTGAAGATGACAGTGATGATGGTAGCGATAGTCAGTGATACCAATGGTGATGATAGTGGTGACCATAGTAATGAAGGTGATTGCAATAGAAAAAGTAAAATGGAGGGAGAAAAGTAAAAAATGAAATAAATAATAAGAAAAAAATAAAAACAATGAAAAAGGAAGGGAGTAGTAAAGGAAAGAAAGGCTTTCACATTTCTGCTATTAAGCAGACATAAGTGCAATCTTGTATTTTTTTACAGCAGCACTGTGTGCTACTACAGAATTTTTAGTGGGCAATACGTGATGTTATGCATGCACAACACGGCTTCTAATTCTAAAATTACTTATTTACTACGTAACATTTCCTATGGTATACCTGAATGCAGCACTCCAAGATGGCTACCTGCAAGCGGCATAAAGAACGCCTACATGGGAGTATCTCAAAGCCGCAACTTGGCTTAGCCCCAAGGCTGGCGCTGGTGCTGTTCCTCATGGGCAAGAAGCCGCGACTTCAGGAAGCCGTCATGCTGGCGCCCCGAGCGGACCCGGTGGTCGTGGTGCCCAAGTATCGGCTCAACCTGTCCGGCTTATTCACCCCCAACTGGAGCGACGCGCCAGGTGAGTGTCTACAAACGGCACCTGTTTGGAATAAACTTCGGGGCATTAAATATGTGTAATAATTTTTCAAAACATATCCTCATTTTAACTTAATATTTTTCTTTTATTATCACCAAAGGAGTATTTTTGAGCGTTTCTAACTAATACGCCGCAGCTACTGAGTTGCCATATAGTGTGCTGGGCCTTGAAGGTATATGCAAAAGCGTTATTCGATTCAATGCCTGGAGTGCACAAATATTCACTCATTTCTACAATGTGCTCTCAGCACAATTCTCAAGCAACATTACGTAGAAAAATAATAAAGTAATTATTTTAGAGCAAGCCCAGTAACCTCTTTAGGTTACTGCTATAAACATCCGTGGTTTCTCTGACTTATTTCAAATATCACATGCACTGCAAGATGAGATTGAAGGAAATAAACACGAGTAGCTACCCTTGGAAGTGACGCATGTTGAACACAGACCTCTGGAGTCATATGTCGAAACAAAATAAAATATTTTAAGGCGCTTTAACAGGCTGACTTGTGTTTGTCGAATGTGCCTTGGAGATGAAAAGTGGCTGGCATCGCTAATTTCACTGCCTTCACAATCGCTCAATTGGGCAATGCGCCAACTTTAGTGGCACATTTTTAGAGCAAGAAGGGAGTTTATTTTGTTCACAGTTTGGAGACATGTCACTGTAAGTATAGGCAGTATAAAAGGACACATACAGGAGCCAATTTAGACAGGAAAAGAGTTTCACGGGCTGCACTGATGTAGGTGCAACTGATGATTCTGCTTTTGCACAACTTTCATGAAATGCCACTGTGCATCTTGTAATGATGCCTTTGCAGTATTAAAGGAGGCCTAAACGTAGTGGTACAGATGCACAGAACTTGTGATTGTGTTTAAATCATCTTACTCACTAGCACTTTCAACCCCGGGAACTATTGCGTGAGGTAAACCAACTTTGCAAACACAGGAGAGAACAGTTGGTATGTGAGCAGTGAGCTGATGCCTGCCTTCTATTGCTGAAAGACAGAAAGAGAAAAAGTAGGGAATTCATCCAGCCATGTGTGGCTCGATTCTTTGCTGTTACAATTAACTTTATAGGGTTCACGTTTAGTTTACCTAGTATACTCTTCCTCACAGCGGGTTGGCACTGATGTGGAGGCTGCATGCCATTCTCACGTCTTAGAGTCTCTGCTCCAGGAGTGTTGTGCCGGAGTGGAAATCTCGTGTTTTCCATGCTTTTAGCTGCTCTATCGTTTGCACAAACGCTGTGGTCTTAGTCCCACATGTCGGGAAGGCTGGTTGGTATTCACAAATTTATTGCAGGCCTTTGTGGCTCTTGTGAAGATGATGACCCAGACAAAGCAGATAACTCGTGAAAACGAAGAAGATAGCCCTGCGCGTCAGCCGTATTGCTATCGCCATGTGTGTCTGTGCCCGACCTGGTTGCCCTCGGATTGTTCTCGCCGCTGCTCCCTTCCTCCCAGGTCTTTTAAATAAACCCCCGCCTTACAGCTCTATTTAGTTGACTTTAACAATATTGTGGACTCGAGGTGGTTTTCTACTGAATAGCATGTTGCTTAGCTGAAGCCACCAGATGCTTAAATTCCTTGGATAATATATAGCTTCATACGGAAAACACAGGACAGTGAAAAAAAGCTCTGGGAGAATAAATTTTCACACGTATTGCTGACACCTTTTCTTGAGAGTCCAAGTTAACTGCAAAACATGTATTAATTGTCCTTACGAAATATCCACTATGTTTGCAGAATCGTTTCCAATGAGAGTTTGTTTTATATATCCTCTACCGGTTATTGCTCGGAGCAGGTTAATTTGTGTTTGTACTGTAATTATTTTATTTAGTTGTTGGAATCATTTGTGCACTTTTTGTCCCCTAACATGTTGACTGCAGTCATCTTCGCGTTTCCTAAAATTTATATGCTTGGCACGCAACGTGGCTTTGCTAGACCAGGGACAAGGCAGCCATGGCTGCTGGTGTGCGTATCGTCCTTTGGCGGCCACCCAAGCTCCCTGGAGCCGCAGGAGTGCGACCCTGGAGCCACATCGCATGGCCATCAATTGGTGAGTCCGAAGTCCTGCTGGGTGCAACACCGCTTCCGGAGGCTAATGCTTAAGAGGGGCTCGGGGCTGCAGCCTTTCAAGCATGATGCCACTAAAATGCTAGAGCAGCTCGGCGCCGTCGTGGGACTCGCATGCAGGCCCAGTGTGGCAGTGAGCGACGTCGCATTGAGCATTCAGGTTGTGGCGGTATCATATATTAGATCAGAATAAAGCACACTAGCATACGCTAGTGTACACATATTTGTCTTAGCGTGCACTGAGCATCCAAGAAGCATGCAAAACATTCAGGACCTGTTATACAGTAAGAAGTCTGTCAAAATTCATTATTTCGTGACAAATGAAAATTCAAACATAATGCTGCAAATCTCCCTGTGTTTTTAATGCGAAAGCAGTTCTTGTCTCATGGGTGGCGGTCACAGGAGCTGTCAGCAGAGGTTGTCATCAGAGCATGTCCTCAAGAAAATTACCATTAGAAAAAAGAAATGCTCCAGCATTTCGGGTTCTAACCCTGGACTTAAGTGTGCCAGGCGGGCACGCAATTCATATGCCATGAAGGGTCTTCTGTTCTAGTGTGTTAGAGGGGCAAGAAGTCAACACGTTTTGGTGTGTGCAACAGTAAAGTGTGTTCCCAATATGTTCTGATGTCAGACAACGATGACTTGCAAGAAAAGTTGCCGACATCATCCAAGGGTCACTCTATAGGTGTCATATGACAACGATGACTTGCAAAAGTGTTCCTGAGGTTCAAATGACTTTGCATTTCTCTAACATAGCAGACTGCAGTGCTCTCCAACTTTTTTACATTCTCCTCATCCTTGTTCTCCTCAGTACTAGAGATAATAAATTCTTGCGTACAAATGAAGATCTAAAGGGCGAAAGCGGATGTTAATGTTCACTGCCATCTGGCTGCATTTCTCGTCATCAGAAGGCGTTAAGGATAATTTTATACACAAACCAAATGGCAAAACAAGCCTGAAGGGTGCTGAAAAAAGGGAAGAAAGCATACTTATTAGTACGGTATTAACAGCACTTGTTGCATTGGCGAACAAACGACTGTGACGACTTGTAATGCAGAGAGGGGGACTCTGAATTTTTTATTTTCCTTTTGATTGTGCTGCTTTATTTTCATAAGGGAAATAACACGAAGGTAGCATGTCATCATAAGCAATGCATAAAGTGAGAAAGATATGAAAGGGAAAAAAGGAATCAGAGGAATGGGCTGACAAGGCTTTTTGAAACCCCTTTAAGCCTTGTTGTTCTTAGGCATAATACAGATTACAAGTGCATAGTTACTCTTAATTTTGTTTTGATTCTTACGCCAATTGCATTATATACTTTTACTCTCCTTTGACTTTCAGTTTGCTTCATAGTGCACCGTGAAGAATGAAAAGATGCAAGATAATGCAAGTGAATTTGATTTACTGCAGGAAAAAAGGAATGGCCTGCGAGTGTAGTCTGTGGGCGCACTCCTGCAGCTCGAAGCGTGCATCTGCGGTGCATTCGAGCCACGCTTCACGTCTGCCTGCCTGCAGTGGGAAGGGGCCTACAACTTCTGACGAAAACTGGTAACGTTTAAGTCATTAATGGCTCTTCCTGAGGTGTTATATGGAATGTGCTTTTTGTGCACTTATCCATCCTCAATGCCAGTATCGTTGTGGCATTACAGAAAAAAGTGAAAATAGCCGCACTCAGAACTAGGAAAGTTCCCATTTGAGGCAGTGTGGAAAGTGCGACAAGAGGAGGTTGTGGAATATTTTTGCAGAATATTGATAAAGGCACAAATTTATGTCCCCTAGCCTATGCTATTAACTGCATCAAGCTTACTTATTGAAAAAAAAAAAAAAGAAAATGAAACAGTGACACAGGAAATAATGTCGCAGGATTGTTTAAAAATAATCTAAGTGAACAAATGGAAACGTAGCATTCAGCTGCATTACCTACTTGCTACTTTTAGAAGTGTTTTCTTTTTGTGTTCTTGTCTGACGCTTCTAATATAATTGTTTTTTTTTAATGCTGGAGGTCTTCTGTGATTCTATTGGGTGCTTTTAGGGTGTGCAGTCTTCTTGTTGCATCTGGTGACAAGTTTTCTGTTCTGTACAGTTGGCTGGCAGTTTCAATAAGAAAAAAAGATTACTTGATGATCAGACAAATGAGGCAACAATTCTGCGAAAGCATTTATTTACCCTAGATTATTACTTTGATGTTTTCATTTTATTGAATGGTTTTGCTCTAAGCCGAGAATTTTTCTGACGGGTGAATAAGGGTGGAGGTGAGTGGGTAGCGGTGGGTGGTTGAGTGGAAGGTGCAGGTGGGGTTGAGAGGTGGGTGAAGGTTGGCTTCTGGGGGGGGCAGTCCCCTAGATAAGGGGAGGTGGCTGTTGAATGGGGCTTCTGGAGGGCAACTGATTTACTCACTGCTTCTATGAATTCAATTTTCCTATTGCATATTTGTTCACCTGCTGCCTAGGCTTCCAGTGGGCTGAGGCCTTGTGGAAGGGGGAGGTAGGAGGGCTGGTGGTGTACAGTGCATCTGGAAAGTAGAGTTCCCTGGTGAATGAGGCCTCTGAAGGGTGGCGGTGGGCGGGGATGGGAAGGATGACCAATGGTGGTGGTGCATACATGGGCTGCACCCTATCTACTGGGATGAGGTGGGGCAGGGTGCTGGTGGGTGTGCTGCCGCCCCCTAGGGTTCTGCCAACCAGATCGGCGTTTTGGTGATGGACAGTAGCACTGCTTCTGCAGTAAAAAGAAAGCTTTATGTCTTCTGTGCGCATTCGATTTGTTGTATTTGGTAATCTTGTAACGGTTACATCATTAATGTCTCATTTGGTCTTTGACAACAAATACGAATCGGTTTATGGGTTTTAACGCCCCAAAGCGGCTCGGGCTATGAGGAACACCATTTTGAAGGGCTCTGAAAATTTCGGCCACCTTGGGAAGAACCCCAGGTGGTCGTCCCTCATAGCCCTCAGAGCCTTAGCGTTCCTCATGGCCCGAGTTACTTTGGGACATTAAATGCCATAACTCGATTAGTATCTTTTGCTAATTTTATTCTGGTGCTGTTTCCTATGGTCAGTATGCATATTTATGTAGGCCCAGCGTAACTGTTAGCACAGAACACAGGACAAGAACGACTTGGACGCAGACACCACTGCGCTTGTGTCCGCGTTTACTTTGCGTCATGTCTCAGCATTTGCACTGAACCCATTATAGATACATGCAACTATTTATAGATATGTGCCACTGTTGTTAAAAGAAACCTGGAGGGGACACTTAACCTCCACCTTAAGGGTATCATGTGATAGTGTTAATCAGGTAATGCCTGTATCCGTGGAATTTGTCATCCTCAACTTTACGTTCATTGATCTCTGGGAGCCCTCATGCAACCCCTGGCGCAGTAGTGCAGCAGTTAAGCTATGCGCAACTGCCCAGCGATGCAAGTGCTGCTACGAGTGGGGCTCGAGATCCAGCTTGCTCTTCCCGAGCATTGTCTTGCGACCAATTAATAATTGAACTGCCATCTGCCACGCTGGGCAATTTTCTCACAGTCCGGTGGGGACGCTGTGATGACACCACTAGGTCACTTGACCTAGGTGGCTCATTTAGGCTGCTTCTCCGAGGAATTTTCACTTACTACGCCACCGCCGCCGCCAGATTTTTTGCAGAATGAAAGCTTAATGTTATTGCTTTAATATACAGCCAAAAGGGTTTCTTTTTAAGCCATGCAGTGTGGCTCTTGTTTAACTTCTTGAAGATCTGTGCTCCGGACCACTTATATCAAGACCTGCGGTCACCTTGGAAAGATTCGCAACGCCCATGAGGCAAAACAAGCTGCGGGCATGGACCAGAAACAAGCCAAGTAGTCTGTATATTTTGTACAAATTGTGTAGCAAGTAGCTCAGCCTCAACCTCAGTCATGGTTCTAATACTGTGGGGAGGTTTTGTGTGGCATTGGGTTTTGTGAGGTTTTTCAAAGGAAGGTTGTGCTCCAACCGATATGTTTTTCATACTGTGGTTCACGACACCTTGTAACCCTTCGCCCTGAACCTCGCCACGACATTCAGGCAAGAGGTATAAAAATCTTGCTGGCTGCCTCTCTATTCAGTGGCTTCTTCAGCTCAAGTTAGTACAGCTAAGCTGGTCATCTTGCATCTCTTGTGCAAGAAACAGCACGAAAAATAATTACAGAAATGGGATGTTCTGGATATGTAGGACCCGCCTCGGTGATGGCCTTGTAGTATCGCCAGTAGCATGCAGAACCTAGCGGTGTTACTGAGTAAGCCAGCGCGGCCTGGCCCGGATCGAACGCTTGGCCTAGATTCCCAGATGTTCCACTGGTGCTTTAAGCTGTGTGCTGGTAAGCGTGTGGAAGGTAAACCGAGTGCTGCTTCGCACATCACAATTTATCGGACCAAAGCAAGTGTTGTGTGGAGACCCCATGACAAATCTTGTTTGTGAATTTGTGTTGCTATGTGTTGGACCCTTGCCGCGCAGGGGCCTCCCACGCTGGACACGGCTGTTGCGTGGCTTCCGTACAGGGACCAGAGGGGAGCCGCCATCGTAGCCGCAAACTTCAGCCCGCAGCAGCGATGGTTTTCCGAGACTTAGGAGCCATGTCGCGCAATTTTCGACCCGGAATCGCTTAATTGCGATGGCGTATTGTGCTGCCATGCACGTTACTATTGCACGTCTTGGCATATTTTGTACTTCTTTGTAGTTTGTTTAGCGTAACATTGATTGCGTGCTAAAAAATTGTGTTTTGTGTGTGATTATTACTTAGCCGTGCACTAAAGCCTGTGGTGTGCAGGCACGATGCAAAATAGTTTTTGTGCAGTTGGCCAAAACCTTAATGAACAGCATTGAATCCCAAGAGGACACACGTGCTGCATCCACTGGTGAAATAAGAGCTGATTGACTGGTGAGGCAATGCAGAAATTTTTTTTCCCGCTAATCGACATATATCTGGAACTTTTGTCTATAACTTTATATTGGGAAATTAGCCACCCAAACCTTGTATTCAGTTCCTCGTACGCAGTTTGTAGTGCCTGATGTATTTGAATGCGTGTTCGGCATTGTACGGCGGCATTGTGTTTTGTACACTTGACTCTCGCGACCTGGCTGGTGGAAAGAGCCACATGTCACTAGCTTCCACCTGCCGTGGTTGTCGTGGCAAAATGGGCAAGGAAAAGGAACCCTCTGCACTTGTAAGTTAGAAGTGAGTCCAGAAGGTGGCTACCATGGGAAGGACAAAAAAAATTGATTGTAAAATTGATAAGAACTAGTAATGACTCTAAACGGTCAGCAAGATTAAAAATGACAAACCACTGAGCAAGGAGTGCGGCGAAGTTGCTCAGCAGTTTGAAAGCAAAGTATTTAAGAAAATATAGAAAAACATAGTAGGATTGAAGAAAAGCAAGGCGCGTACCCAATGCTAGCGCACTGCCACCGCGTAATGATGAATAAGCGCGTTCATAATTCAGTATAAGTCAGTATGAGGACACCAAATTGAAAAACCCGGCCTGAAACCAATTTGACACGGATTCAAGAGAGAATTTTTTTAAATGAATGACATGGCACGGCTGCAAAGGACCCTTTCTACCAATTTCACTTGGTTCGATGTTAATGCAATAGGGCGTATGTTGTCTGAAGTTAAGCCCTCCCCTTGCTTTCTAATCAGTGGAACTATTTCCGCAAGACGCCACTCATGAGGAATACAAGGACCTTTAATAGAATTGTTAACTAGAGCCAACAGGTCTTCAGGAGATTCATTGAACAAAATTTTGATCATAGATGAAGTGATTTTACCGGGCCACGAGCCGCTGGGGATAAGCGCAGAACAATTGGCGACAGCTCGGGCCTAGAGACATCAGTGAAATCACTTGAGGTGAATGTGAATATAGCAGGAGAAGGTAGAGCAAATGTAAAGCGAAGCTCTAGGCCACACGCAATATCCTCTAAGGCCTTGGCGATGTCAGCAGGGGACTGAACGAGGGGTTCAGTGTTGACAGCCGGTGAAATCGCCTTGTTGCGCCTCATGAAATTAAACAAAGCTCGTTTATTTCCTGATTGCGAAAGGATTTCATAATGGTTTGTATTATACTCCTCCTTTGCACGGGCGACAGTGCGCTTAAATGTTGCTGCAACATACTTATAATCCAACCAATTTTGGGGGATTGATTCAGAGAAGTTTCTTCCAATCTGCTTTCTGTCGTCTATATGCACGCGTGCACTTAGCATTCCACCAATTTTCCGCGATTGCACCCTTCGTTCTCTTATCCAAAAATTCAGACTTTTGCCTTGCATGATCCAGTATTGAACATAGATGTTTAGCCTTGCTTTCGGCATTTGTCTCAGCGCAAGGATCTGAAGTGATTTGGAGAGCTAACTTTAGCGTGTCTTTAAAGCAACTGTAATATATTAACGTGCGCTGATGTCGCTCAGGAAGAGTTAATTTACACGCAAACTTGAAACTAATCGGAAGATGATCACTGTTTGTTGCACAGTCAACAGGCGCCCAAGACATAACAGACATTTCTGTGGAGGAAAAAGTTAAATCCAAGGTAGAGCGGCATTGACTCCGAACAAATGTAGGCAATCCGAAATTGTTGCAGATCAAGTTATTGTCAGAGGCCCAATCAAATAGTCTAGAATCAAAGCTGTCTGTTTTAAACCCCCATGTCACATGGTGCGTATTGAAGTCTCCAAGTGATGAAACCTGAGAACGGCTACTAGACATGAGTGAGTCAAAGGGCCGAGTTTCATGCACACCAGACGGGAAATATGCATTAGCTACCGTAAAGGGCTGTTGACCTCGGACACCGAGGTCAACCGCAAGAATTTCACAATAATTGTCCGCATACTGGAAAGAAATGCAAGCCCTGTGGCAAAACGTTGCAGAGATGAGCACTAACAACCCTCCCCCTCGTGATGACCGGTCAAGCCGTAA
Source organism: Amblyomma americanum (assembly GCF_052857255.1). Taxonomy (NCBI): domain Eukaryota; kingdom Metazoa; phylum Arthropoda; class Arachnida; order Ixodida; family Ixodidae; genus Amblyomma; species Amblyomma americanum. The sequence goes on from NC_135497.1 coordinate 278,632,741, forward strand.
CGGACGGTTATTATTGAGATGATAATTGAAATTATAGTTAGCCATGTTTCCTGTAATGAAACTAAATCTGGTAGAAGCTGATTGCATAGGCAATTTAAATCTGTTGAAGCTGAGAATATAGATCGGCAATTTCACTGGAGTACACTTAAGAACCATCTTGGCGGGAGTGCCGCAGCCGCGACTACCTTTTCTAGAATCCTGGTCTTAGGATTTTAACCTGCGTTACATTTCTTTGTCTTTGACTGTGGGGAAGATGGACCTGCAATATTCTAAGGAGACCCACTTCGTTTCTGGGCGCGGAGATCAGACTCCATATCCACACAGTCCATAGAGGATGCGTCCATAACGCTGTTCGAAGGAGAGGCCTGAGAGGTATTTTGTTGCTCATATTGTTTTTGGCCCTGTGGAGCGGAATTGATTACCACAGAGGGAGGAGCAGCTTCCGAAGCCAAAGAAGGCAAGAGCGGAGCGGTGGGCGTCTGCAGCATATTGGTCATCTGCATAACTATTACCTGCGAAATGCACGTGGAAACGGTTTTCATAATGCGATCCATTGAATTTGCCACACCTTTCTCAACTGCCGCTGTAATAGCCTGGGACAAACTGGCATCCATTATTGGTGGGCATTTGGCGGCCACACTAGAGTAGCCTGAAACTCCCTCCTTGACTGTGGCAAAAGCCTCTCTCCGCGTGCATCTGCTTTTGTTTATAAGCTCGAGCACCTGAACTTTTTGTGCTCGTGCAGGACAGTCAGGCGAATCAACAGGGTGAGCACCACTACACAAAAACATTTCTGTTGCTGGTCGGGACATTCCTCTCTGCAATGACGTTCCCCACAAGCACAGCAGCGTAAGGCCAATTTGCAGGCTTTGCCGCTGTGGCCAAATCGCCAGCAGTTTTGACACTGAAGGGGTCGAGAGTTGAAGGCATCTACTCGAAAAACCAATGGCCACACCTTAATCTCTGACGGCCAGAATGTTCCTGCAAATGTGGCAATGACGGACTCCGTAGGAATTTTTACTCCGTCAATGATCCTGCTGCATCGATGGACAGCAATCACTCCTGCAGGCGAGAGGTTCTCAAGTGTTTCCAGAGGTCTCCACCGAGAGTCGACCCCTCGGACCATGCCCTTGGAACACGTTAGATGAGGCGGAATGAATGCGCTCACCGGGTGGTTGGCGAAGGACGTACACTTCAGCAGGTCTTCAATACAGTCCTTATCCGGTGACCTGCACAAAATACCACCTCTTCCGAACTGCCGGACATCGGTAATGCGCATGAAGTGCTTCGATGTGGACTGAAGAGCCGCCTGTACTGCCTCCGGGTTGTTCAGTCGGATCGCGCCTCCATCAGAAGGCACTGAAGCGACCGGAATGCTCTAAACTCCACTGCGGAAAAACAGATCAATTGGGAGCTGGTCTTGAGGAAGAGATGCCGATCAAGGGGAAAACCCCTGGCCGGGAGAAGTAGACATTAAGCTCTCGTCCCGCGCCCAATCACCCTAGAACAGGAGCAAGTAGGCACAGACAAGAAGGAGAAATTTAGCAAGCCAGCGCAACACCGCCAGGTACTTAGCCGCTACCCCGCAGCCTGGCCTGCTTCCAGAGATGTTGTTGCTAGCCTATCAAAAGATGGTACATACCCACACTGTGGGATCGGCCAAGAATCGGGTGGCTATTCACCTGAACGCAGTTAATAAAAAGGAAAAGCACGTGGGAGAGCAACACCGTTGAATTCTTCCTCATGAACAGTAAAGGGATGAGAGTTTTGATTTCAAAATTATATGAATAATAATAAAGAGAGGGATTAACTAATAATGATTAAGTCAAAATGTAATAATTGATAGAAAAGAAAAATTTTGGAACACTTAGCAAGGCAGTCGGTGAGATTCTATCAAGAAATTTAGAACAGCGGTACAAACAGATCTGTGGCTGAACCCAAATGTGGTGGTGCCAAATGATAGCAAGAGCGGGCTGCTCAAACTAAGGCCAAGATGCTGCAAGGGCTCCTCCAGCAACCTTTTTTTTAGAGAGTTGAATCGGCGACAATACAGCCAAAAATGTTCTATAGATTCAGGCTCACGGCAAAATGCACAAAGGGGAGAGAGCGCCAAACCCGACTTGTGTAAATAGAAATTTAGAGGGGGGAGGCGGCAGCGCAGCCTTGTTCTTCTTCTTAGTAAGCATGACGCCTTTCTGTGTCTTCTTCTTCTTCTTCTCCTTAGTAAGCATGGCACGTACATACCCTGAAAGGCAGTCTGCAAGAATAAGAACCCGTGCTACATGCCTGGGAAGTTTTAGAAAAGCCAAACCAATGGCCAGAAACTCTGCGAACAATATAGGAGTATAATCTGGGGTACGCACAGAATAGCTCCAAGCCAGCTCCTGCGAATATGTCCCAACCGCAGCCTTGTCACAGCTGCTGGAAGCATGAGTGGAGATAACAGTATGAAGAGGAAAATTCTGTAGGTGTTCAGAAAGGAGACCATTTAGGATATTTGCGAGCATATGTTTCGCATGGGACGGGAAAATACGGTCGTAATAGAAGACGGGGTCAGCCTGCGTATCTGCAACTTGTTGGTAGGAGATCAGATCAACCTGAAGCGGGGCTAACAGATTCTGCGTGAACCTAACTTGCGGAAGCTGATAGCGTGGCCAATGATTAGTGAGAAACAGGTGTGGTTGGGATAGAAAAATTGGACTAATAATGCCGGGTGCCGGGTAAAAGTACCTGAGGAAAGTACGCACTGTTAGAAGTTGGAAGCGGGAAAAGAGATCGGGGATACGGGCTTCCAGATAAAGGAGAGCGTTTGAAGCTGAATTTGGGAGGCCGAGGCATAGCCGTAGGGCACGCCTTTCCAGAAAAGCTAATGGCTGCAGCTTCTAGTTGGCGCTACCAGAGAATAAGACGCAACCAAATTCCAACATCGGTCTCATATAAGCCTTATACAGCAACAGTAACGTGTCACGACGCATGCCAAACTTTTTATTGCCAACTCGTGTCAACCGGCTTAGATCACGTTTCCCTTTAATAACATTGTTCTTAATATGGTGTCGCCAGTCCAAACTTTCATCATAGTAACGCCTAGGTATTTAACCGACTCCACCTGCGGAATTGGAGTGGAGCGGTAGACTAGCGAGATGCACAAAGGAGTGGCGAGCGGAAATACCAGCGCGCCACATTTGCTGACATTAAGTGATAAATTAATTTGGTTCAACCAGAATTCAATAGCATTCAGGTATGCCTGCAAACACTCGTAGAGTGCATGAATATCATTTGCTGATGCGAAAAAACTATATCACCTGCGCATACATAAACTGTAATGTTTGGATGAATGCGTATGTCCCGAACCAATATGTTGAAAAGCAGTGGAGACAAAATAGATCTTTGCGGCACACCTCTTGATTGAACATAGGTATTAGAACAGAAAGATCCGTCTGTAAGAAGAAATATTTCTTTTAAAAATTCACAAATCCAAGCATAGATTTAGTGCGGCGGATGTCGCCGAGCAAGGTTGTTAATAAGGACCGTGTGCTCAACGCTGTCATAGGCCTTAGCAACATCAAGTGTCACCAAGGCCGCAACTTCTCTCTTGCGCATTGAGAGTCGCATTCGGCTCTCGAGATCCGCATGCGCGGACCTTATGGAACAACCGCGACGAAAGCCAATCTGTGCGGAGCTGAGGCCGTTAACGTGATGAACATGCTCTGTGAGTCGACTGTGTACTACTCTTTCTATTAGCTTTGCTAAATTTGAGGTTAAAGTAATCGGCCGAATATTGTCTAAAGGAAATCCATTCTCTGCAGTTTTCAAAAGTAAAATTTTCGCAATTTTCCAACTGTAAGGAGTCCAAGAGATTTCCAATGACGCATTTACAATATCCAGAAGGTGAGTTGGAAAGTCTTGCACTAAAATGTTTAACATGCCCACAGTAACCACATCAGATCCCGGAGCAGCAGACTGCATCGAGGAAACAATTGGGAGGAGTTCCGACACATCTACTTGACCCTACAGGTAGCAGAACCACCCAGAGGCAGAACCTGCAGAAGCTTGTGCATGAGTATGCAGGCCCACCAGAGGACCTTTTCCTTGAACTTAAAGATAGATATATTGGCAATGCTCCTATCCAAGCCTTCCCAGATTATGCTGGTCCGGAAAACACGCAGCTCGACTCCCCCATTACTGTGGATGAGGTTAGGGCAGAGATTGCCAGGCTAAACTGCAAATCCGCCACTGGCCCAGATGCAGTATCGAACAAGATCCTCCGCAACCTGGATGAAGTGTCGCTACAATTACTAACTGAGTATATGCAGAAATGCTGGTCGGAGGGCTCCATCCCACAAATATGGAAAACGGCAGAGATCATTCTCATCCCAAAGCCAGGGAAGGCACTCAGCCTTGAGAACCTCAGCCCGATTTCGCTCACGTCTTGTGTAGGTAAGCTCATGGAGCACGTAGTTCATACCCGCCTCAACCGGTTTATGGAGGAGAACGAGATGTACCCTCCAACCATGATTGGATTTCGACCAAAACTTTCTACGCAGGATGTAATGCTTCAGCTCAAACATCAGATTATTGAGGCAAAAACGCGGGACACCAGAATAATTCTTGGACTTGACCTGGAAAAGGCCTTCGACAATGTCAGACATGATGCGATCTTGGAGAACCTGCATGAACTCGGGGTGGGAGCCCGCACCTTCAACTATATCCGCGACTTTCTCTCAGGTAGAAAGGCGCATTTTCAAGTAGGAGGTCTCCACTCGCATGACTTCCCCCTCGGCAACAAGGGCACCCCGCAGGGATCGGTCCTATCACCATTTCTCTTCAACATTGCAATGTTGAAACTTCCACACCAATTAGCGCAGGTTCCGCAACTCCACCACAGCCTCTATGCTGACGATATCACCTTGTGGACCGCCGTGGGCAATGATGCCGAAATCGAGGAGAGACTACAGCATGCAATAGATATCGTGGGGAACTATGTAGACCCTAGGGGGCTGCGGTGCTCTCCAGCCAAATCTGAATTTCTCGTATTCCGCAACATCAGATCCCTTGCGCAAACCCCACCGGCCATCGAACTCAGTATTCGCTGTGTCCCCATTCCTCGAGTGCCCAAAATTAAAATCTTGGGCCTAATTCTACAAGAACACGGCTTCAATGGTGACGTAATTCGGAAGCTTCAGGGAACCTCGCAGCAAATTATGCGACTCATTCGCCGCATTAGTAACCGCCACTCGGGCTTGAAGGAAAGCAATACTCTCCGTTTAGTACAAGCCTTTGTGATAAGCCGCATAGCTTACGTATGCCCTTACCTACATCTCAAGTCAGCTGAAAAAGAAAAAGTGGAGGCTATAATCAGAAAATGCGTCAAACAGGCAGTTGGGCTACCCATGCACACAGCGACTGAGAAAGTGTTAGGTCTCGGTCTTCATAACACCCTAAGCGAGATTATTGAAGCGGTAACCGTCTCGCAGTACGAACGACTATCGGCCACACCAACTGGCAGACACATTCTGTCCACACTAGGCATAACATACGAACGACAAGGCGGACCCACAACTGACCTTCCCAAACATATACGCCAGCTTCTGGTCATTCCTCCACTACCTCGGAACATGCACCCAGATTTCCACGCTGAATGTCGTACAGAGAGAGCCAAATCATTAGGCAAACGCTTTATTAATGATACCTCTGTGGTATATGTAGATGCGGCAGATTCTTCGGCTGACCAGATGGTAGCTGTGGTCACCACGGAACGTGGTACACTCATAACTGGGGGCACTGTACGCACTCAGCACACACATGTTGGAGAAGAAACAGCCATCGCTCTAGCCATTGTGGGATCCTCGGCAGAAACCATTGTCAGCGACTCAAAATTGGCTATACGTAACTACACGTTTGGAAGAATCTCCCCACAAGCAGCACGGATTCTGCTAAAGTATCAGCCCATGCGGCGCATTCGCCTAATCTGGACGCCTGCTCATGCTTCCCTTGCTGGTAATGAGGCGGCTCATAACCTAGCTCGAGAACTGTCCCGCCGAGCTGGGTCGTGCAGCCCACCCGCCCTATACTCTGGCAAGGACAGGTTGTTTTCTTACAGAGAAATCCTGCAGCACTACAGGCTTGCAAGACTCAGATTCCCCCCAGAAGATAAAACGCTCTCCAAGCAACAGGCCAAAGCCTGGCGTAAACTTCAAACTAACACCTATCCAAATCCCCAATTGTGTAGCTTCTATTCGGAAGGACTCTACTCAAACAAATGCAAAAATTGTGATGCGAAAGCCGATCTAAATCATATGATCTGGAACTGCCCGCAGTCCTTACCCGCGAGTCACTTCATTACCGACTCTGCTCATTGGGAGGCTCTATTGCTCAGCCCCGACCCGGGGATACAGATCAAGCTCCTCCAGCTGGCTGAAGACGCCGCCGCTGCCCAAGGGATAGCGGCCGCCGTTTAAGCGGGGGGCGACTTCGTGTCGCTCCTCTATATCCGCTGGAAATAAAGTGTCACAACCAACCAACGTCCACGTCAGGATAGTCCGAGCTGGGGGCGAGAGTGTGCAAAGGTTCCGTTTTCTGCACTTGGAAACGTTAAGCGAGCCCCTGAGCGATACGTTCAAGGTGTTGCTTAGCTTCCTGCGGAGACAATATACCATTGACATTATGCGGTTGGAGGCCGGAGAGTTGTTAATTCTGCGCCATGAATCTATATAGAGCCGTCTTATTCTGGGGTTTAGAGAGATAATTGTTTAAATTTTGATTATAATCTAGATTACAGCCGTTCAGGTCGGCTTCCTCTTCCTCTTGACGCTACATAGCACGCGGACTCTGCCGCCTCTAAAGGCACCTACGGAAGGATAACGTTCGCAGCACTCCAAGCGGAAATTGCCCTTTTTTGCCTCAATTTTGACACACGCAGCTCCGCTTGGGTGTATATTACCTCTCCTTCTATCCTCTCTCCCTGTCCCTCACCTCTTTCATTTCATTTCTCCATCCTGCCTGCTATCCTTTGCTTCCGCTGCCCCAGCTCAGGTGCTTCAGTATCGATGGCAGATTCCGGGGATAGCAAAAAGCTTTTCCTTCCTTTTTATTATTATTTAATAAAACCACTACTAGCTCCGCTCGCACCCGGCGCGGTGGCTCAGTGGTTAGAGCGCTCGGCCTATCGATGGCTCGCTGTTGCGACTAAAATTTCGGTGCAACTACTCGCAATGCATGACCGATGACAGCTGCTGCTGCTCAGTACACTGGAATGAAGGACAGCGTCATCGAGATTTTTCCCTGGTCGTTGCATATGTACAAAAATGCAAAGGTTCTTGAACGACAAACATTCATTAAAATCTTTGTCCTCTACTTGCTACTTTCATGGCCTTTACGTTTTTCATATCAGCGGCATGCACTGCTTTGCTGGTCCCGGACCGATATAGTTCTAGACTTCGTGTGATATTTTCTTTACTTAATAAATACGCAAAAACATGGAAGCATTGGTATCAATTATGGCTGCCACGAATGAACGATAAGGGGATAGTTGGTATGACATGATTACAAGAAATAAAACTGAGCATGGAACCAGACACAGAAGATAAGCAAACAGAGCTCGTCCTGTTTCCTTCTATGCTGTGTCTTGTCCCCTGCCCAGTTCTATGTTTTCTAATCATGTCTGCCACGATTTTTAAGACATACGAATGCATTCTTTTATTTAAAAAATACATATTTCACTTGTCTAGACAGTGCGTAGCGTTATCTAATACACATTGGCATTGTCAATGGCAATGCAGTTATTATTGTTGCGTTTTATCCTTCCACAAATTCTATGAGGAGGCCGGGCTGCGACATGAGCCCTCCTCGGCACAAAATTTCTGACTATGCCACTGCTTACGCCAACTCGATAATCTGATTGTTTCTTTTTTCTCTCAAGTTGTTTCGGTTTCGTTTCAACAGCCGAACAAGCAGACGATTTGAGATCACGTGAGTCATGCAAAAACTGCGATATAATCGCTGCTTATTCATTTTGTAGGATTACAACTCTTGAGCAGGCTTGCGTAAAAGTTTATGTGAATTAATAGACGAAGGTAACAACCATGCTGCAGTTTTTCTTTGTCTGGACCTCAACGCGTCGGTTTCGTCACAGCCGCCATTCGGCTGTTGAAGACGAAAGCCTAAACAGCATCTTGTTGGCGCTATCCACGCGGCTATACATGTTTTCTAATGTGCAGCATATGCAGCGCATCATACCAAACAAGTAACTCACGAATAAAATTTGGTGTCACTGCTCTTTTAAATTAATGAGATGAAAATCTGTATTTGCGACTTATTTCTTCAGCTATACTTCCAGGCTGGAGACTATAACATTGACTTCAATCACTATCAACTGCTCTTCGAGACGGAGAGGAAGAAACACCTAAAGGTCATCTCTAAACTGGCGGCAGCTCATGTGCAACGGACGAACCTGCAGAGAATGAACATGTGGCTTGCTGTGTAGGTACACTATTTCTTCTCAAGGGTTTGACTCAGTAATCATTGTATTCTTCGGGCAGGTCATCAAGGACTTCCTCCATCTACTTGATGAAGCAGAGCACAACCACCAACATCGAAACATGCTCCTATTTGCTTCAGAGCAAACGACAGAATCTGTACGAGTCCTTTTGCTGTCGGCTTTAGACATAACTGATGAGCTGCACAAAGCAGGTGTGCCTTATTGCTGATGGCCAAGCTGAACCAAGATCCGTTGGAGGTAACACGTGTGCATAATGATGAAATGGTGAACATAGCTCAATTCTCTTGAAGTAACAGAGTATAACCCAATGGGCACTGGGACTCCCTTCGACATTCTGCGGATGATCTGAACGTCCGTAAGACGTCCATAGGAGTGTTAATGTTCACTGGGTAAGCGTCAGCCTGTTGTAAAGAGCGCAATTTCCTTGAAGTAGCGGCGTATAAGCGGCAGCCTGTTCTAAAGAAATAAATTTGGTTATAAACGGGGGCTATTACTAAGAAATTTTTCGCCTGCTTTCTTCTTTTTTTTTCAGAGATTCTTCGGAATTGTCCGCTCTTTTCACGTCGATGATGACCATCCCACGATTATACAGTTCAGCCAGATTTATCGGCTTTTGTCCCTGTTCCCCCCTGTGAATAATGCAGTTGAAGGGAACTGTTGTGGAGCCGCTGAAAGTGTCCTCGTGTCGTTGCATGACAGCCTCGAAGAAAAGGTAATGGCTGCTGCGAAGCTCAGGAATGCTCTGTAAGAAAAGCTGTGCAAGAAGCTTCTTAGCATCAGCTATCTTTCGGGTGAAAGTATTGACCTGGGCGACCATGGATATGAAAGAGCCGGCCCAAAAGAAATGGTTGCCTATTACTTAGCAGGATATGTGCATAAGAAGATAACTAAGGCAGTGCATTGTAGGATAGCCAGGTCACGCTGACGGCTGCTCCTGAACACGCCAGCCCAAGTGTTGTTGTCCAGGATCATTTGACTGACCTGAAGTCGTTCAAGCCAGGATGCCTTCGCGAGCCACCGCTATGCTGTACACAGTCATTAAGAAGATGGACAGCATTGTTCACAAAGCCCTTGAGAAACGCGTTGTATTTGGTGACCTGCTCAGGGAGGTACTAGATAGGCTTGAGGAGTCCTCTGTGCCTGCAGTCGGTTGTGATGTTCACTGCAGAGAAGTCACTGCTAAAAGCGTAAAGGATTGGGCAAGTTGGTCAGACATGCTTAACGGAATAATGGCTCAGATTAAGTGACAGGACAGCAGGAGAGTACAAACACACACAAGCGCCACTCAGCAACCTTGCTTTTCTTGAGTTCCTCCTTTTTCTTGGTCTTGAGTCGATTCCTTTCTTCATCACTCAGACGGGCCTCTACTTTTTGTTTCCTGTGCAGGCCTTCAGCGACCGATACCAACAAGGGATCCGGATAGCCCGCTGTCTTTAGGCGCATGACCTGCATACTGAAGCTCCTGTCCATTGCATGATGACACGAGTTTCTGAGAGCATCGGTGAAACAGTGTTGCACAATGGCTCTCTTTACTAGTTTGGAGTGGGCTGACTGGTATGGCAGGAGGCCTTTCTTCGCTCTGGGTTCATAGCACCAACTGATGTGGTTGTCCTTGAAGGTCAGACGAAGGTCCAAAAACCTTATAGAACCTTCACTTGGAAGCTCATGAGTTAGTAGCAGAGGCTGTAAGCCTGTCGTGAACTTCCTCAGCGTTCTATCAATGAGATCCTATACCATATCTTCACGCCGTTTCACACAACCTCAAAAAGATCGGAGCTCGTGCGAAAGTCAGAGTGGTATGTTCCGCTCCTGTCAAACTTTCTGCCCTTTGTAAGAAATCCTGCCATGTCAAGAAAGCGAAGCCGGACTGCATAATCAACCATGAGAACAAATTCGTAGCCTGTTCTGAAGGAGTCGTTTACAAGATCCCTCTACCATGTGGTGCCAGTTACATAGGCCAAACAGGAAGGTGCCTCAACGAGCGTCTGAAAGAACATCGCAGGAAGTTAAGTCAACTGGCAATTGAAGGCCATTTAGCCGAACACTGCAGGTCCTGCAAGTGCAGGGCGCTACTCAAGAAATGCTCTGTTATTTACAAGCACAAAGATCAGCTCACCCGGGAAATTGTAGAAGCGCAAGAAATAGCGCGAGCATAGAATACCTGCATCAGCGCGGCATCAATCTGCCTAACGAAAAAAGAATTAACCTTCCTCACCAAACGAGAGCACTCTGGAGGTGGCAGACCTACTTGAAGGGTTTTGTTTTTGTTGTCCTTTACTCTTTATACGGGGCCCCGAGGTCGTGTCAGCATGCTTAGTATGTTTTTTTTTTGCGCTTTTATACCAGGTTCCTTGTTATTCACTTTCATCGAATTTAGCCGTGTTTTTGTTGGCTTTGTAGTTTTGTTTTATGCGTCTTGTTTTACACTGAGTCTTTGCGTGTTCTGTTGACGTTACAGGTTTCATTCTCATGGTTTTAGCCTTTTTAGTCCTCCTTTGTCATTTCCCTGCTTTTGTGACGTGGCCTTCCGTCATAATTTTTCTTCGGTGATATGTTCGTGATTAGTTTAGGTTTTAGCTTGTGTCGTCCCGTCTTTTACCTCTTGTTTTTTTTTTTTGCCAGTTAGTCATCTCTGAGACAGGGATGTTCCACGTGCTGCGGTAGAGCTTTGTGCACTCGTCATGTTGTTTGCCTCGTGCGATATCATGTTTTTCCGCTTCGCACATCGCGTCCATGTGCGTCACTGTTTGATTATTGTTAACAGTTTGGGCGTGTTGTTTTGTATAAAGTCGGCATATTGGCAGCCAAACAGTGAAGTTGTAAGTGGCGCTTGTGTGTGTTTGTACTCTCCTGCTGTCCTGTCACTTGATCTGCGCCATTATTCCGTTAAGCGTCACTGCTAAAGTGATCAAATTTTGCGTTATCATGAGGATACACTTTTTTTCCTGGAAAATGAACTCTGAAATGTTGGTAACTGCTCAAGTGCAGTAAGCGAGAAAGAGAGCAAAACTGCTTTAAGCATCTATATATGGAACGCTTTTTACAGCAAGGTGCTTTTTTTCCCTCTTTCAATGGAAGCGTTTGACATTCAAAATAAATTAGTTATTTTTTTAAATGGCGCAGTTCAACCGTGAAAGCACCGTAAAGAACTGTGTAATAAAATAGTTGAACAAGTTTATCCTTCCTTGTTCATATAAAGTTCAGTTATTCGAACCTAATGAACACAAGAAACAGAGGATTGTTTCGCTGTACAGATTCGGGCGCACGGTGTATGATAGGGCGTTCAGAACACAGCTCAATACTTGCGGACTGAAACAGTTTTGTCATAGATTCTGATTGGTGTGCAGTGCTATAAGCGCAAAAAACAAAACAAACATATATATTGTGACACACCCGAGAAGGTTGGGATGATAGATACCTAAAAGGCTAAGCGCGCCTTGTCTAGTGCCTCGTTCAAATATCGTTCGCCCCAACCCCAGTGGTTGCACCCTTGTGCCCTCCAAGCGGAACCGCTTTTCGCCACGTATCAACAGCAGTTATGTCATATTCTTGACTGCTCACGTCGGGGAAAAAAAAAAAAACGCACAGGTATGGGCGTGGCGCCGCCCGCTTTGACGAGAGTGTAGCGGGCGAGATGTGTAGAAAAACGCGACTGCAGCGCCAGTAGTTCCAGCGACGTCCGCGATAGGCGCGCCCAACGTTACTAGAGAATTACGTTGAGGCGCGTCAGCATTACAGTGTTCTAGAATGTATTGTAGTGGCAAAAGCGCCGTTCTCCCCGTGAGGCTTCAGAAGCGGTTGCCATGACGCGTCGCTGGCGTAGACTCCTGGAGCAGAAACAGCGCGTCGTCGTCACGCGCGCTGCGCGCGCCTACGAGGGGCCTACAGGACATTCGCGCTGTTTTTTATGGCGTTATCGCATAAGTATCCCATCTTTATAATGCATCACCGCTTGGCTGCCAATGAAGATGCAAAAACGAATGGATAATTATTTTACATTTCAAAGGGAAATCAGTGGCTGTGTTTCACTGACGGCGCCAGCGGGAGGCAAGGGATGGCGGCGGCTTCCACGAAAATTTGCCCGGCGCTCCTTTCTGTCACTGGAGGAATTGATTTTGTTCGCTCACAAGCACCTAAACAGCTTAATCTTTGCGTTGCGTTATGTGAAACCAATATATCGCGGTCTCAATTCCGCGATTTGTTCTTTTTATTTTTTCTTGATGAGGAACAATGCGCAAAAATTATCTCCCCCTTCGACGTAAGTACGTAAGCCACCCCCGTAGGATGTCCTGGGTAGCCCTTGGAATGGTAAAACCATAACCTACAACTTTTGGCTGCAAGTTTGCTCTATTTGAAAGAAAGGCAACTGCCAATCTTGGTTTTTCTGGGTTTTGTCTCATTATTTTGTTTTTCAAAATGTCAGGTGGAATATCTTCCAGACGAAATAGGATAGCGCTTGAACGATGAGTCCGCAAGTGCCTTTTACTGTTTCGCTCACTCGTTGAGGTTCACAACACAGGACACCGGATCCTTGATTTTTTTTTCCTATGCAATAATTCACCACCGTTCTGACTGTAGTTTTATTCGTGAACAATTTATAATGCTATTAAAATATCATGCGCTCAAGGCGTTCTTATAACGCTCCTAGGAGAATTTACAGCTACTCCTCCATTGTTGGACATTTCATGGCTGATGAAACGGGCGGGTGTAGCATCAGCTGCATGGAAGTACGAGGCCCACTATTTAATGAAGGCCGTTCATACATTAATGCAAATCACCTTATTGTGCGCGATTTTCTACCCATCGTGTGAGTGCTTATTATTTCTTCAAGTTCACTTAAATAGGTTGCGCCATTAATTATGATGGCCAACCCATACATTTACTGGTTCTTCTAATACTCGCTTCTCAATGCTCTGTTTTTCACTATTAATTAATTAATGCAAACCTTACAATTGAGTTCCATGTCGCTCCTCCCTAATGTTAGAAATGACTGTTTTTCAAATTTAAGTTTAACGTTTACGTAACCACAAGCCAAATAAATGCAGTTTTAGAATTATAAATTGCTAATTTTGATGCAGTTAACAACGCAACAAACTTCTGAAATGAATGCTCTATTAAGAGCATCCATTTCGGGCTTGGACGTACATTATTATATGGGACATATTCACCAATAAAACAACAGCTGTTATGTTCACATGATACATATATGCAGAAAACTTCCCCGTTCCCACTTTGTACTGGTTCTCAAGAGATGGAAAGAGTGACTCAAAGGTACCGTGGCGGACTCCTTAATGGTGTCACTGCAGGGACTGCGGCTGCCTGCCAGTCTTTGAGAGCTGTTTAATGATCACGAATAGTGGCCGCCTTACCAAAGAAATTACTGAAACCGTTCAAATTACTTCTGCCGCATCAGCGAGCCCTCTCTCATTCCCACAGAAAGGGAAATGTTTCTGTCAGCGTCGGCGGTCGTAGGTCTCTTCTGTTTGTCTCTTCGCATAGTTTTATTTTTTGCCTTCTTTTTCCTGCTTAATGAGCACTTGCTTTATTGTATTTTTTTTCGCGCTTCCCTTTTCTTTCGCCGCCGTGATTTCTGACCAATGGTTGTAGTGCGCGCACGGCTGCAGGTCAGAAAGATTCGGGTTGGATCCCGGCCACAGCGGTCGCATATTTAGATGGAAGCGAAGTGCTATAAATGCACACACGTACTTTGCGATGTCAGTGCACATTAAAGAACGTACCCCAGGGCTTCGAAATTATGCAGAGTGACTACGGCGTCCTTCGTAACCCGAGTCACTTGTCCCAATAGCGACTCAGATTACGAGGTTAAACCCCATCCAACCGATCCAAGCGTTTCAGTAGTTTATCTTCTCCAACACCTCCGTTCGTTCCTTTTACTCTTCGTCCACACCCTTTCATTCTTGCTTTACCGTCGTTTCGTGCTATTGCCGAGTGGTATCACCTCCGTTTCATTTAGCCTATCATCTTTCACCTCCTCCTCAAGCTTCACTGCTCATAGCTTGTAATTGTTCGTCAAGTTTGCCCGCGTTCGCTGGCCGCTTACTTGCTGTGCAGTGCACTTTCCCTGCCCCAGATTGTTTTTTTCTTTATGTGCCTTTTTTTGGCGATGCATCCTCAGGATGCCCCACTAAGGCGAAATGTTCGCCGTCGGCTGGGTCGGGAGTAGTACCCGCGTATTCTAGACTTTTTCCATATGTTTATGTCTCCGAGGGGCGCGCTTACCCGCTTTTATTATCCCAACGAGCTTAAAGCGCCACCTTTTCCCAACGACAACGCTCAAACTCGCTGAATGCAACGACGCAGCAACGCAGACGGCCGGCATTTCCCCTCCAGTATTCGGCGGCAGCGCCGCGCGCTGCCAACCGCTTTTTTTTTGCTTCAGCGCCTCCCATCCAAACCCGCTTCGCTCTTGCCACTACAACTCCTTCTAGAACACTACAAACATGGAGGAAAAATATTTAGAAACTCTACGACGATGTAGGCTACAATTTTTTAAATATACCGCAGCCATTAAAATACAACCGCCGGAGTGAAAGTTAAAAAAAATAGTAAAGGGGTTAATTTACAGAAACTTTTTTATTCGGATCATATGTTTCATCACTTTGCATTCTCTATTACTGGCAACTGTTGGCAGTCGCTATGTATGGTGCTGCGATGCAGCAAATCACCGCGCTGCAAATACATTCCAGCTTCCGTACGCAATGTAAAAAGAGCAATAAAATGGTTTCAAAACGAAAACCGAAAGTACATTTCTGCCGCTAGGCGGCTACTGGTACCTTTGGCCATTTGATTTTTCCCGCCTGCTGTGCGTGCTTCAGAGGTTGACATGAACTGCGTTTTCGTCCGCGTTTTTCGAGGTAGGGTGTTGAAGGGAGTGGGCATATATGACTGGAGAGGTGCGTAGGTTCGTTCACTGCTGTCCGAGTACCGTATCTGACGCATAGGGACAGAAACTGCCTTCGGAGCAAAACTTGTTGTTGGGCTAGTTGGTAAGCCATGATCTCGGAAGAACCAGTGCAAAAAATGACGAGGAAGAAGGAGGACGACTCGGAGAGAGCGCACCTCTGTCCTTCCTCCTTCGTTCTTGTCTGTTGTCCTTGTTTACGCAGGTTCTTCTGAGATCACGGCCTTCGGACGCTCTGCCGAATGCGCTTCATTGTTCTAGATTTGGAGAAAGTCTGGCGCTCACTCACATTTTAAACGTTTGAAGTCAGAAAGCATGGCGGAAGTTATGTGCGCGTGTTCATGCGCCAGAATGCATTTGTGAAGTAGCAATCGTTGTCCTGAAGTCGACGTTAATGAAAAATACCAGCGCTGCCGTGATGTGGAGACGGGGAGCTTCTCGGCACTACTCACCTGCCTCGAAAGGTACGCAATCCTAGCTATGTCTCGATACGTGCTGGTGTGCATTTTTCAAAGTATATTTTGCGGAAATAGCAGCCTCCGGGCTTGCCGGCTCTACCTAAGTGCCATGACCAGCAGAGCGACAGGCTCCTCTTTCCGTAAAGTATCCAAGGAAGAGACGCAGCACCGAACAGAGTTCGCCGAAGATCATTCGTCTCGCAGCTGTTATTGTTTTGACGAAATGAGTGTTGCAGAGTACTGGCGCATGCCGCTTAGGAGCTCAAGTATGTGTATTCTGCCAAATTTAAAGTCGTTTAACGCTATTTTGTCAAATTCCTTGGCGTATGGATTATTCACACGCGGTAATTTTTCCGGCCGCGGACAGCGACTGTGTTTTCTGCATAAAATGCATTCCGTATGCCTGACGTCTGAGTTCAAAAGTTTTTCTGCTTCTCAGGCGCTGACCGCTGGTCGTTTTGTGCGTCAGGCCGCTTTGCAGTTGACGCTACCATCTGTTTTAGGTTTTGTGTTTTACAACGGCACCCAGATTAAGAGATCCTGTGCTGTTGAAGCTAGGTATCTTTAGAATGCTTATTCAAGGTTTTAGAAGCTTCATTGTTTGGCTAGAGTGCCCTAATTTCTGAATTTTGGTGGTCTGTAATCGTGATGGTATCAAATGAATGCCTGCAGGGGGAAACAACTACTTCCACATAGGTACCCACAGCCATAGCTTTCACCTTGCTGCCTCTGGGAAATATTCATGAGCAGTATGGAAGCAAAGGTGTGTTTTAGTTCTTGCTGCGAGCTTCTTTTTAGATTGTATGTTAGGTTCTCTTCGGACCATTTTTCCTTCTTTTCTTCATCGAGCTGCTTCATGAAACAGGGTAGATAGCCTAACAATGCCCACATTTATTTCTACAGCCCCTGTCAAAGTATACAGCCCAACGGGGTTTCCTTCTGAGCTGTTTAGCATGGCTCCCTAGCACATCATGCAGTCCAAAGTGTGGGAGGATTGGGGACGCAAAGCCTTTTTTCTTTCGAGAGATTACGGTTGCTGAGGATGCATAACGAGGCATGCTGCAGACCTCGCAGCGAAACCCTTTGAGCTGTATACTTTTGACAGGGACTGTACATCCCTGCTAGTTCGTTGTCAGCATAGGGTTATCGCAAAACAGTGAGTATTGTTGAACATTGTTTTCTGAAATGCTGCATTAAATGAGTGAAGTGCCAAATGTGTGCATGGGTTTGTTTTGTATGATGTGAGTAGGCCAAAAAATGTAGCTTCTCGCGCATCTTCTTTTGGTGTGTCGTGAAGTTGGGAATTTCTAAACATGGTCAGCATCATTTGTTAATAATGGAAATCGGGTTGTTACAAAAAGTGATGCAAAATAAAATCCTTTACTAAATCAACACCTCAACTCACTTGGTGCTCGTTTTAAGACCTGCTTTCATAATTAAATTTATTCTTACAGATGTTCGGGCCTCTGTATGACAAACATAACGCAGGTTCACCCATTTACATAAGCCAGTCACAAAGTCCTAATGCATCAGTAAGTATGAATACTTAGACAATCAAGTGTAAAACTTGAAAAAAAAAAAAAAACGTAGACTCTGACTGTAGCATTAGCATTGAAGCTGGCAGCCGCAGCTAGGATCAAGTAAAAGGCATTTATAAAGATGGCATAGAAAGCCTGGAGGGCTAGTTTGTGTGGCATCTGGCGCCGAGAGCACACATACAGATGTAGGCAAGTGCAGGTTGAGTAGCTTTTTGGTTTTAATAAATCTTCCATTTCCTCTACATTAGAAAGGCCTGTACAGTCTCTTATGCCAGTGCAGACTGTATTTAGCAGAATATCCAGATGTGTGGTTTGTAACCCTACTGAGTCTTTCTTTTTTTGAAGATGTAAGTGTTCATTGGTCTTTTTCTAACAATAGCTGGCATCCAAATTATTTAAAGCATTGGCCACAGTGTAATCAGTAGCATTTACCTGCTGCTCCTAATCCGTATGTCTGTCACTTGCAAGCAGAGGAGGATATTCCACCTCACCGCTTCTTGCATTGCATTAGAAACTATGAGCGAAAGGCAACAGCTTCCAGAAGTGTGCACATGCCCACGGGCCAGTCACAGTTGTGGAAGCTGCCGCCTCACTAGCATAGGTTCGGCTCCACTCTACGAAGTTGTGAGATGGAGTGTACTAGCAGTGTAGGTAAAGTGCCAGACTGGGTGTTTAAAGTGTTTTTTCTCTGGTATAAGCATGCATTGAGGTACCTGCCTGATTTTTAAAAATCTTTTATTATTTTTGGAGCAATCCAGGAAGCCGCAACATTGAGCAGCGGTTAATCCCCGCTCTTTCCATGCAGCCCATCGACGACGAACAAGCGCTCTTGGACTAAACCATTGTAACCGCTTCGCTCGCACATCACTGTGCTGCTGCAAGGGTGGTACACGTGTCGGCGCAAGTTGTTCCTCCTGCACCTCCCACTGCGCATGCATGGCCTGGACTGACGTCGCCATTCAGCCAGAAAAGGCTGCGTTGGTTGACAAGGGTCGTCATTTTGGAGCAATCCAGGCAGCCGCAGCATTGAGCAGCGGTTAATCCCTGTTTCTTCCAAGCAGGTACGTGCTGGCTGTTTTCTTGCCTGTTAAAGAAAAGAACGTATTTCTTTTTGCTGTATTGCTGCATATTTGACGAAAGGGATGTCATAAACCACCGTCAACGATTAAGGAAGTGGAAAAGGCACTGTCTGAGATGTCTGCTCATTTTGATGCCAAGCATGATGAACTGGAAGGTACGCTGAAAACAGTGATTGAAACAGAGTTGCAATCAGTAAAAGAATCTATGAGCTTGAGCGGTGAAAAGTTTGAGGCTTTCAAATCTGAAATCATGGAGACGAGGAAGGAACTTGCTGCTACTAGAACAGAAAATTAGGAAATCGGAAATAACAACTGTTCGACATCATAATTAAAGAAAGTAACGAAGGAGTTCACTGATGTGCAACAATACAGTCGAAGAATTAACCTCCAGATAAAAGGTGTTCCTGTGGTGATGGGCGAGAACCTCATCTCCACCTTGAAAACAATATCGGAGTGCCTGAACTCGCAAGTCGATGAGTCTGACATTGAGGTCATTCACCATGTGCCCACAAAGAAAACAGATGAACAAAACATAATTGCCAAATTTTTTTCTCTTGCTGTGTGGGATAATCTTCTGGACAATGCTAAGAAACAGTCTGAATGTTCCTCACTTGGGGTTTGAGGGCGAGATGCCCATTTACGTGAATGAACACCTATGTCCTGCAAACTAAGTACTCCTAGGAATGGCACTGAAAGCAAAGAAGTACAAAAAGGGGAAATTGACATGGGTATCAGATGGGAAAATTCTGATGCAAAAAGTTGAAAAATGAAATTTTATACTCGTGATAAGTGGAGAAGACTTGCGACAAATTCTCTAACACAATGGCTGTCGGTATTATGCAAATCGAGCGAATCTGGAGAGAAAGAGAAATTATTTTTGTCCTACATTGCAATTTTCGCAGCACACGCAAAAATTTACACCACCCTCTTGTGTATTTATCACTGCACTTCTTCTTCTATGACGTTATTGCAATCATGCAAAAGTGGTTAAAAGAAAATGAAACTGCTGAAGTACCTGGATATGCCATGGCATCATTACGGAGGTCCTGCGCATCATGCGGTGGTGGCGTATCGCTTTTTGTAAAGAAGTTGATTACCAGTGCATCACGGATAGTTCATGTAGTAAGCAGTCTGTCAAAACTCTTTGTTCACCTCAGGTGTGTTCTTAATATTGGGGTAGTATACCGACCTTCCATCCCGAGCATAAAGAAATTTCTCTTGGATATGGAAACTGTCATCAATCCGCTAATTTTTTTAATGCCCCAGTTGTTATATGCAGTGACGTCAATATTGACCTTTTTTATGATGGATGTTCTGAGTGCGAATTCTTGCTTCTTATTTAGTCATTTAACCTTAAAAATGTTATTAGTTCTCCTACTAGAACAACGCAGAAATCTTCAACCCCTATTGATCATATCTACTGTGACAACAAAATGACCGTGCGCATTGGCGTTTGTGAAACAACTATTGCTGATCACTGTCCAACTTTCATGTTTTTACCACACAGTTACATGCATCCATTTTGCAAAATGTACTCTCGAGATATAAGAACTCGAGTGAATTATGCCAGTGCCCCAAACCTCTTGCAGGGCACTGAGTTTGAAAAATTCCACGACAGTGGCGTCAACACAAAATGCGAGAAGTCGAGGGTGAACAAGATAGTGAACAAGGGAGCCGTAGTGCTCCCGAAACGTCTTTTCATCTTTTGACTTTGGCCAGTGACCAGCAATCTGCATCAGAATGCGAGAACTTCATCCATTCCATATCAAACACTATAATGAAATCCACACGCGAAGGCGCACGGCACAACTACGAAGAAGCTGTGCGCCCATAGATTAATGATTGTATACTTTGTGTTCTAAAGAAAAAGATTCCATTTATCACAAATGCAAGCAAAACAAAACAGTTATTATCGCGGACAATTCAAGCATTATACCAACCTTGTCACGAAACCCAGCATTGATTTGAAACAAGTGTGGAAAATTGAAAGGATGTCACAGGACTTGGACAAATAAAACGCATTACCCCTGATGGCTGTTCCGTGCAAATTGTTAATGATTTTAATAGCTACTTTGCTAATATCGCTGAAACCCTTGCAAATCAGTTCTCGTCTTATTCCACTTATACATATTAACCCACCTAGGGCTGTTCACAACAACCTTAATCTAAGTACGATTACTGTCGAGGGCATTGTATCTGTTTTAGGAACACTGCCGGTTAATAAAGCAGTTGGACATAACGGTATTCACACCGCAATATTAAAGTACAACAAACATGTGACTGAGTCTAGATGCTCTCCAAATATTCTCAAAGTAGCCAAAGTTGATCCTGTTTATAAAAGTGGGGCCCAAAACGATCCAAGCAGTTATCGATCGATATGAGCACTAAGTATTATCAATACTATTTTTGAGAAACAATTCGCTGCTCAGCTAAGAATATTTGTTAGAATAACATAATCTCTCTTCAGCAGCATGGCTTTGTCCCATATAGGTCTACCTCTACAGTGGTTCTAACACTTTCCCATTTGATAAATTCAGCTCTCCATAATAACGAAATTGCAATCAGCATTTTTTTAGACCTGAAGAAGGCATTCACAGTGTATCGCATTTGATACTATTAAAAAAATTTGCCGCTTATGGGCTTTTTGATGATACGCTAAAAATTTTTAACAAGTTACTTATCATCTCGACAATAAAAAGTGGTAAATAAAAATTATGAGTCTAAATATAGGAACATAAAATGCCGAGTTCCCAAGGATCTGTCCTGGGGCCTATACTGTTTTCCCTTTATATGAATGACCTTCCATGTGCAGTTTCATGCTCCAAGATTCTCAGTATGCAGACGACACTGCCCTCATGTTCACAGGTAATTCGTTGTCTGCAGTGCAAAATGGCATTATGAAAGATTTATTGGGCATTTCAAACTGGTTCTCTAACAATCAGTGGACTGAGCATCGGCTCTAGCTGCTATTCTTTTCAAGTTGTGAGACATAGGTGAGACAAGTTATGTCTCACAACTTGATAAGAGTAGGAGCTAGAGCTGGTGTGAGTAGTATTCCCTGCTACAAACAAATTCCAAATCTCTGCAAGAGCATCAGTCGGGAAGGGCTGTCACCTGCATTCTACAGTGCCACAAACATATGGTGTACAGAATGGAGCTATCCTGTGGACTATGTTATATCGGCCAAAGAGGGAAATGCCTGACTGACTGTCGAAGAGAACACGAACGCTTCTTAAAGCCACCTCCCAAACGCATTGTGGTCATACATTGGCTGCCATGCAAAAGCTGCACCCCTGTTTTCAGCCGGACAACTTTAGTGTACATGCATAAGGACCACAGAATGTTGGAAATTGTTGTGGAGGCAATTGATTCATCACGAGCAAGACAAGTGCTTTGGCAAACCTTCTGTTGCGCTCACACTAAGAGAAATAGACTACGTCAGCAGCTTAAATGACAGAGTGGTGGTTTTTGTACATTCTTGAACATTTTTCTGTTAGTTTTTATTTACCATTGTTTTTGCCCCATGCAGTCAATTTTTGATGCAGTGCCGCGTGTTTGTTCTGCTCGTTCTTTACTTTTTTATTGTGTGACAGTGATAAAGGTCATCAATCGGGACTCAGCACCGTGTCTATCTGCTTCGTACATCTTGTCGTAATCGTGCTGTGCCTTTACCTGATGAGCATCTACCGACTAGCTCGAGAAAGTAACCTTTTACATTGTGAAGCCATTTTGCAGGCTACATGCAGGAGCAGGAGTGTGGTCAGTGGTATGAAGCCTCATAGAAAAGGAACTTTCATTCATACTTCCAATATTCACAAAAATAAACAGTTTCTTGGCATGACTTTTTCTCCAAAACAGTGTAATGTACTGAACATGCCTCATGAAATGAAGAGCTCATGATTTTTAGATTGAGCATTTCAAGTTCACTGAGAGCAGTATTTCGAAGCAGTTTGTTTAAGAATGCATTAAATTACTAGTGCAGTGCAAGTGTTTCCCATCTCGCATGTTGCTGAAAATTGTTGGTTTTCTAGCCTCAGCTGCGTCCAGAACATATGAACACACTTAAGCAGTGCCAGAGTGTACTACAATCAAGATCCCATTTATGGAATGGGGTTATGCTGCCGCTGTTTTTTCTCTTTTCTACTGATTCATTGAGCCTGGTACTAATGGCATACAGGTTAATTTTTTATTACAATATACGAGCAGTGTTTGTTGACTTGTAAGTGAACAAAAAGTGCAGCAGTAAGGGTACAGTACTACATGTAAAAGTGCTTTTTCTTGCATCTAAAGGATTTTTTTTAGCTATGAATTGCTTTCTCGAAAGTGATCAGAGCCACATTGGCTCTACTGGCATGAGCGCCTGTGGGACCACTGCTGTTCTTTGAAGATCCTCACTTGTTGTCACTAGATGCTAGATTGGAAACAGTAGGTGCATTAGTAGCATCTCTGTTTACGAATAATTAATTAAACTAGTTGAAGCCTTCTTTATTCATTTGGGAGCCCTGGTTCTTCGTTCTCGCTGTAAATTTGCATCTCGGCCTACTAGTTAGTAACGGATACCCCTCAAGAATGAAGTGCATAGGCCCCCATACGAGGCCCTCTAGCCAACAGTGCCAACATACTGCAATGACAGCAGTCAACAGCCTTGTACATATTCACATAGCAATGTAGATGACTAGCACATACAATGTCAACATTTAAAGTGCACTGTCATGAGAGAAGGTCATACTTGACCTCCTGCTTTCCGGTCATGCAACTGAAGGCCGTGGGGGCATATTCATGTGCAAGCATGCCCTCTTCATTATGCTGCTGGGGAGTCAGTTTTGTCTTGTCAGCTTCTTGTGGTGCCACAGGTGTTTGTTCTGATTTGATTGGTCATGTGTTCAAGGTGGTGGAAGTTATATCACTTTATGTCATGGCGGCCTTTTTTTTCTATTTGTTTCTATATAATTTAGGGAAGTGGCTATTTATATTATTTAACTTTGTGTAGCGTATTTTCCTTGCCAAATGATCACACTTGTAGGAATGTTGTTCTGCAATCAGCTGCAAATTTTTTTGAACCGGCAGGATCTCGCATGGTTTGAATTGATGACTATTCAAATCAAAGTAGGCATATTTTTGGAACTGAACAAGCATAAATTTTGTAGGCTTACGAAACTGTTAGGAAGGTGCTTACGTCTGTACCTTAGCATCATGAAGTCTCCTTTGCTGCTCAAGTCTACAGTGGCACAATGCTCGAGATATATGATAATGCAGGGCGTATATCTGAAGTACTGGCAGGAACGATTACACTGTCCAAATGCACAGGGGAGTCCGAGTGCTCAGTGTCATGGTTAAACATCTGCACAATGTAAAGACTCAGGTTGATGTCCTCTTTGTAACTTGCTGTCCAATTAGCATTTAGGTAGGTTTGACCAATTGTTCAGAATAAAAATCGCATTTCAGGTCGTTGTAAAGCAGTAGAGTGAAGCACTTAAAAACTGCTCTGGGAATGTATTTAGCAAAGTAGAATTTTGCACAAGTTGATGAAAAACGGAGGAAAGAATGCCGAGAAGGTAGGACCTGTCAAGTGCTGAAAAAACAATGTCTATTGCGTACGTCCTTCTCAGAAAATGACTGCATCTGCTTACAAGCTGCAATAGTAGGAATGTGATAGAACACGTACTTGCATATTGCAGAGCAAATTTCCTAGTAGAAAACAAAACCTACAGAAGGGTAAAAAATAGCCAAGGAAAGCTCAAAGTAACAGGATACCCACCTTGCAAACAACCAGCATGAAGCATTTTTCGTTACCAGTTGGAAGCATTCTTTTGACACGAGAGCATGAAATGAATGACACGCGAAACAATTTATATTAAAGGCCAGCTCGGGGGGTTTTTTGAACATGTTTTGGTGGTAGTCACATCACATTCTATAGTCTCCTCACTCTGGTTTAAAAAGCCGTTTTTCAAAATACCAAGTAGAAGTATTTCAAAGGATGAAAACCCAGGAAACCTAAATCGTGTTTCGACCAAACAATGACTCCACGGCAGACCGCCACCCTATGACATCACAGATATTTACACAAAGTCTATCTTGTGCTCATTGATTGGCTGAGCTGGTGAGTGCAAGTGCGAGCTTGGGCCATTATTTGTCTGAAATGACCAGAAACCAGCTCTACACTTTTGTCGTTCAGCAGAGCAAATATCGATGGTCGTGCATCCATTGGCATCACACACGCATTGTTGCCCTCTGCCAGATATTGCCATGATGTGGGAAATTTGAAAGTTCTTTGCACTGCAATAGAACACCTGCCCACTGCGAAACTTGGCACAAAGGATCAAAAAACTGTCGAGAACATACTGTGAAAGTTTTAGTATAAACAGGCTAGATAGAAAAAAACGCGAGTTGGGGGGGAGGGCGTGATTAAAGCGGATTTTTAACATTGAGTTTTAAGGGAAACCAACCAAATGGTCTTGCTTTGTTCGTCCTATCTTAGAATTCATCATAACTGAGTTCGTATTAATGGAAGTCTATTGTAGTTACTGCAGTGCTGTGTGAAGGGAGCACGCTGTGTGTTCCCGTTCGAGCCATAATACACATGCGTGAGCCCACTGCAAAGCATGCTGTCACTGTCTGCAGTTCAGAGACACTGCAGTCCTTAAGGGCAACTCCGGGAATTTTTTGAGAGTCATGTATTGTGGTGAAACATTGGCTCCGAGTTTTCCTCCCAATCCTGATTATTTCTTG
Source organism: Amblyomma americanum (assembly GCF_052857255.1). NCBI lineage: Eukaryota > Metazoa > Arthropoda > Arachnida > Ixodida > Ixodidae > Amblyomma > Amblyomma americanum. The sequence continues at coordinate 278,657,964 of NC_135497.1, forward strand.
CAAGTATGGCAGCCTGTGCGGAATTCGTTCCTTTGCCTATCTATATTAAAGTTTGCTGTTTCCTTATCCTCAGTTCCTGTGATTTCTGTGGGCAACAATACATTCGCAACCATCACAAACATTAGGCACACGTTATTACTCTGCCCGCATGAAGAATCAATTTTCGTACTTGTATTAGGTCGCCTAAGGCATGTTATGAATGGGGTCATTGCCAGTCAGTATTTCTTCCATTGAATGCGCATACGAGTGTTCTCTGAATAATGTTCATGAGAGCATTGCTGCATTGCCCGAAGCATCATCCTTGATTGTAAACTGATGTATGTTCGGTTTTCTGCTTTAGATTAGTTCCACTTGGGATTTTGAAAAATTGCTTCTTGTGCCAGAGATAGGAGAGTCCAAGGAATGGGATGCGCTTATTCAGTCAAGATATTGGAAAACTACCTGAAGTTGCCCCTTTGTTGGGTTTTCTCTCTTTAAACTGATCCGCAGCACATTAGAAAAAACACGGAGTGAGCCGCTCTTTTCGCACGCCTCACATTACCAGATTGCTTCTTGTACATTAAAGCTATTGTTTGCCTTTTGAGACCAAAACAGAAAAAAACATGCAAAAAAATAATCAAATCATTCAGTTTCCATAGGTGAATTCCACGTTGTGACTCTCATCACACCAAAGATAAAAAGCGCATTACACGAATGAAAAAAATAGATAAAAAAATTTGACACCTCTACTTTTAAAGAGACAAGGAAAGTTTCCAGGAAAAATTTTGACCGGGCACTAATGCATAAATTGGGAAGTGTCACACATGTCTGCATTGCATCTGTTGCCATTTAGGATGCTCATACTGCTTAACTTGTCACTATCTTTATTGGTTTTCACTGTTTTTTGTTTCAAGTCGTGTTTCCTGTGTATTACTCTTTCGAATGTTCGTCAGATGAAAGGCTATTTTTTTTGCTTCTCTCACATTTATCTTCTAATTTTGTGTGCCACTTGGTCTATAGATCTTGTTTATGTCATTTTTCAGGCATTACAGAAGTTTCTTACAGTCCGGCCAATATTTTGACCCATATAAGTGCTCCTATATACCTGGTGGTAAGTTGGCCGCGTATTTTGTTGTCTTATACTGAATGAGGTCATTCCGCGCCAAACGATCCAGACTTTGTGCTTGACTGAGTTTGATTTCTTAAAAAAAAACTCATGTCTTAGTATGTACTGTCGCAGATTTTCCCACCTTGTTTTTGCCAGAAAAAAAACATTTCATGGAAAGGCCGTCATTTTAAGTTTACAAGCGGTAGCAGAGCCTAATCGTTCGAAATCTTGTAAAAATAAATGTTTTTACGCATGACTTAAAATTTTTCGTATAAATAAACGACATTGTGCTTTCATATCCAATAAATTAAATGAATATTTTTTCTTTCAGTCTTTATATAGAACAAGAAAGAAGGTACAAACATATGAAAATTTGTAATTCTTGTCCAATTTATGTTCTCTTAGTAGTCATTTCAGCTATTTCTCTGATTTTTTCAAAAGGCAAAGAAGCCGATAAAAATTTTTTGAGATGAAAAACATGATGCGTATCAGCAAAAAAGTTGTAAATTTGATAAATTTTTTTTTCAGGCATATGCAGCCGTCAATTGCACAGTGAGTAAAAGTTTAATTGGAACAATTATTGTTTTATGCGAGGAAATAAGTTTGCAAGTTGAGTCGCTGCGTTCAACCCCAGCATTGTTCGCTGCTTGCTTGTACCTGCAGTACACGCTATAGCTGGCATCAAGGACACACATGAGCTTTGCGGCATGGTGCTCCAAGTGGATGCTCCTCATGTTTTGCTTTTGAAAGGTCTGCTGGCATGTTCATTCACATTTTGTCGCTTTTAACTCTTAGGTTGTTGAGCATGACGTAAGTCCAGCATGCACCATTGATAGACAGATGAAGGCTTGATGGGGTGAAACTTTTGTTTTCCTTTTAATGATAGCACTTTTGAAACTGCCTAGTGAGTCCACCTTCATTTTCTTGAAATATTTGTTGGGGCACTCGGAGCGCTACGACACGCTCGATAGTTTTCTCTACTCCACCCACGTAAACAGCTCATAGAAGGTCAGCATTTGTCCTTTGTACGGCCTCTGAATACTTTCTGTTGCTGGCAAGGGCCTCATAGTTCCACCAATGCCGTCGCAAACACGACTACAATGTGACGTGGCGAAAAATCCGTTCCGCTGAACATTTGAAATCATTTTCATGGTAGCAGAGATTTTAACTGATTGCTCAGACTGCAAAGTGTGCTCCGCAGCTCAGTACCGTTTGTGTTGAGGTACAATAGTCGTTCTGCCATGCGTCCACTTCATTTTTACTTTTTGTAAACGGGCCCTTCAGCAGATGTTTGTATTACCAAAGCTGGCTGTATGGAAGCTTAGCACTCCATTGTATTCGAGCAGTGGAGTGCTGGTTTTTTTATACTTGCAGCCGGAGGCAAAATGTGCTGCAGGAAGCACGGAGCAATGTCGATGTTGAGGGCAAAGGCTCAGTTTGCCAAATTGTTTTCTATATTAAAAGAAAATGTGCTCTGATTAAACTTCTAGCAATAGATGCCATTAAATGGTGCCATGCAACTTGCTATATTTCATAATTTCATTAAGATGACGTGATTTTGCAATTGAAAGCTGAATTTATCTCAAAACGGGAATTTTCTCAACTTTAGAATTTTTTTTGCTGACTTGTCTTATGCTTTTGCTCTCTGAAACATTTTTATCTCCTTCTTTGCCTTCTGGACACCTTAGAAAGTTGGAATGACGACTGTAATAGCAAAAAATTTGATAAAGGATTCAATGTTTAGCACCTTCTTTTATGTTTTGTTCAAAAGAAAGTATGTTCAATTTACTGCATATGAATGTGCAATGTTTTTTATATATATAAAGAAATTTTCGCAATCATGCATAAGAATGTTTATTTTTACAGATTTTTTCGCAAGCCTAGGTTTTGCTACCGCTTCCAAACGTGAGCTGGTGTCCAGAACATGAGAAAATTTATTCCGACAAAATCAAGGTGGGATAATGTTTGTCATAGTAATGCAATAAGCCAGGATTTTTAAAAAGAAATCGAATATGTTCGATTGCTAAGCCTGGATCAGTTGGCGTGGAATGCCCAATGACATATAAATGTTAATTGTGTGCTGTTTTGAAGCAGTCTTTATATTTTCGTAGCTCGAGTAATATTCCAGTGTAGGTAGAATGCAATTTGTTCTGCTTTCATAATTGTAATGATTCCATATCGCGGCCTTTAGTTTTGCATCTTGTGTGGGAACTTGCATAGCTTTCTAACTAATTTTTGCTGCAGGCATTCATCCCATATGGATGCTGCTGCTCTTGAGCAGCATACTCAACTGGACCAGTGGAGTGGTATCGCTGTTTGTACCTTTGGTAAATTTCTGGGAAAAATTTATGCATTCATCTGGCTGCTTGTTATTTTCATGGTTCATGTGTAACGGCGGATGAAATGCTCATTGCTCCAAAGGATGATTGTGGCCATTTGTTAACACCATTTTATAATAGCAATATATGCAAAAAGATTAATTCTATTTATCTAGTTAGTACTTTTGCTCACTACGTTTTGCATGTATGCTTCAAAGGAAGCGATGCGCACCCCTTGCGTAGTAACAAATTCACCCGACTTGTTTGCTGTGGATATTGTGATGTCCCAGCTAGCATTTGTGACCTCCAAGTGCACACTTTTATCTGTATGTATTTTTGTGTATTATATGTATGTATACACTGGCTGTTGCCCTTGCACGAGCACTAGGCCAGCAGCCAATAAGTTATCTCTTGTCCATCATTCATCACGCCTGATTATCTGCCTGAGTGCCATGTAACATTTGGTGCAAGTGCTGGATATCGTCGGCATCCTGGTCCTGGAGCTTCGGCATCCTGCGTCAGCTGCCGTCGTTGGCCGTATAGTTCTTGGCCTGCATTTACTGACCGTGCCGCAGCCTATCAGACCTGAACCAACCTCGCCGTTCACCCTAGTCCCGTCCCCTGGTCCGACCAGAAGACATGATGAAATGAAGGCGCTGCTGCGACCAGATCCTATGACCCGCCTGGCTCGAGACGCGGCCCTCGCATGAAGACACCGTTCCCCTGCCCAGGCCATTTGGTGTGTCCTGGGGCCACGGCCGTCGGCTATGGCACCCTGTGGCCCGGAAGCTTTGTTGACCGGAACTCATTCTCTCATCTCATTGTGGGAGCCAGCACTTCACCAACTTGCCATTTCTGTTGTGCCGTTGCTGAAGCCGATCACCATCTCACGCATTCCTTCGTCGGTGTCTTCTTCTGTTTACCATAGGAATTGTTCGGTGGCCCAGAGTAGTGTCATGAAGAAGAAGCTGGCAGTGGTGTCAGACGGAGCACTCGCGCGAGGCTAGCAGCCATGAAATCATCTCTTGTTTATCGTTCATTGCGCTCATTCCTTTGCTGGCTGCCATGTAACAATATGGCATGACATCTACCTTTCATTCTTATTTCTCAGTCTTGTAGGTGTAGATAGGCAAATTTCTCTACCTTGAAGCCAAGGCTACAGATGAGGTCATCGGGGAAACCAGGTCGCGTAACTGTGTCAGTTGGGCCTCGATGCTTACCAGCTTATGGTGAATACTACGCGATCTGTTTAGGGCATGTTTCAATGCACCTCTAGGCACAGCCCTTATTACCAGCTTCGTGGCCGCTGATGAATATGTTAACATGTCTTTTTTCTACCGCGGGGCATAACACCCGCACATATGGGCCGCTCTGATGTACAGCCGTAGAAATTGAAGCAGTCCTCCAATGGCATTTCTTCGGTCAGCTCAAAGTCTGGAATAACTTCAGAGAAGATCTTAAAGATGTTTTCAATAGCTGCCTTCTGCTGACCCTGGTAAGGAAGCTTGTGGATCAGTAGGAAGTCCAGAAGTAGGAAAGTTATGATATTGCAGCCATGCAAAGCTTATTTTATCTGGTGGTCTCAAAAGGCTGGCAGAGGGTTACAGAGAATTGGTGAAACACAGGAACCGGTGCATACTCCTTGCCATTGAACGTAAAGATCGCCATTAAATTTTACAAAGGTAGAATGCAAAAAGTTTTCTAGCAACTCCAAGAATCTATCCATTTTAATTCCGCATTGGTTTGTGTAATCTTACTGCTCCCATGAAATCAATGCCTTCTCTTACAGTCTCAAAAATGGCTGTATGTGGCAGTGTGTAATACAAGTCCTTCTTGCCAATGGAGAAGGTACTCTTTCTGTGCAGCGTTTCGATTGGAATATGGACATTTCTTCTGTCTTCTTTACCAGGATCTTCCATGGTGAGGAAGGAGAATGATTATTGCAGGTACCTTCCTAAGGGTTCCTGCCACAATCCTTGCTGAGACAATTACTCAGGCAGGCCACTTATCCTTGTGTGTTTTTGTTGTAAAAAAGGCATTCAAGCATAGTTCCTCGCTCTTCTTCATAGCCGGCCCTAGTTTGGTCAAGTTGTTTCTACACACAATATTTGGGCTTCGTTCTTCACTGCTTGAGCCTTGATCTTTTTTTGCAACTTACGGAAGTACTTGGCTGTGGCTTGATTTGTTTTTTTTATGACTGTACATCGGAGAGGCCCATATTTGCAGGTGTTATGCCCCACGGTCGAAAAAAGGGCTGTGGCTACAGGTGCATTGAAAAATGCCATAAACACATCGTGCATTCATCGTAAGCAGGAAAGCGCCAAGGACCAATTGAAGGAATGAATGAACAAATGAAAGTTTAATGAAACAGACAAGATACAAAGAAGTTGGTCTGTCTAGGAGGCTGATGAAAAGGCATGGATGCCTGACAAGTGTTAGTCCCCTTTTCTTAAACACACTGCACCCAAGCATTACATGAAGGTTACGTGAAGCTGGTTTCCACATGACATAATCTGCTGCCTTGGCTTCAAGGTAATGAAAGAACTGCAGATTGGGCTAGTTGGTGATGCATAGTGGTGGTTCAACAGTGCAACAGCACACACAGACCAAGTAGGAGACGAGACACACAAACCAGCGCTGAACTTAAACTAATTTTTTATTGGGAAGAAGCAAGTCGTATATACAGTCACGGAAAAAACAGCGCACATGCGCAATGACAACATAGCACATAGTGATAGCACATGGTAAAATCCGCTTTAAAAGCACGTGTGCATCCGCTGGACCGCTCCCCACTATGTAGCATATTGATTTCTCGAGGCGATAATGAAACAGATGGCGTACTCATGCATCCTTCACTTTTTCTGATAATATGAAATGCCTCAGCTACTTCGCGAGTGTGCTGGTCAGGATGAGCGAACAGGACATCAGTGTCATCAAAAAACGGCGTGCATTTGCACGTGAAACAATGTTTAGCTAGGTTAGTTTCTTCGTTAAAGAATTAGCGTGCTCCATGAGCCGCACGTTAACGCAGCGGCAAGTCTGTCCTATGTATGTAAGGCTACAGGACAGGGGAATTTGATACACTACGCCCGTCTTGCAGGGAACATATCTGTTTTCATGGTTTATGCTGCAAGCATTTCTTCTGCGCCCTTCATGCCTTCTTTGAATTGCCGGCCCCACTCTTTCTAGTTTGTTAGGTGCAGAGAACAGAACCTTTACACCATGCTTGCTCCCCACCCTTTTAATCCGGTGCGACAGCTTGTGGACATATGGCATAACCACTACCCTTGTCCCTTCTTCCGAACCCTTCTCCAGCCCCAAGGTACTTGCAGACGATTTCAGGGAACGACGGACTTTGTCTGCACTCGAAACGAGAACTGAGTCCGGGAAACCAGCTTCCCTACATCTGTCTGCCTGGGCTAAGAGACTGGCATCATTTTATGATAACAAGATTTCTTTACTGCCATACCTACGTGGTCTGTGTGTGCTGTTGCGCTGTTGAACCACCACTAATGAAAGAAATTTTTCGATTTACTCCTACTAGGCTGCAGAAAGAAGAATAGAAGTTAGCTGTTAAACTGTATGGGCATGGTGTTAGCCACGTGCTAACAAAAGAGGTTGGGCGGGCAAGACGCGTGTCGGACTGTGAGTGCATTACACATTTCTGACGATGTAAAATCTGAGGAAATATAATCGAAAGCTAATTTGGGAGTGTCACATGTAAAAGGCCAAGAAAGACAAAGAAGTTTGAAGGAGAAAAGAAGACTACGAAGACGGTAAGGATGAAGTGTGCCAATTGAAGAACAAAGAAGATGAATTATTCGACGGGGGCGTAGCAAGAGGTGGTTCACGGAGAAGAGAAGAAGATGAAAAGGATGACATGTATCAATGCCGAGGGTTTTAAAGCTCGAAGGGATGATAATACGCATGGGGGAAACAGAAGTTGAGGCTCCTGATGGTCAGGGACACTTTGGTTGGGGCAGAGCAACGCCGGCTGCTGCTACAGCAGTCCTGAGCCTATTCCGGGGATTCAGCGGCTGACGCAACCACCTCCTGTGCCCAGGGGTATCACAAACGCTGCTGCCACGTGCCAGCTGCATCGCCCTGGTGGTCCCTCCAACGCCAACGTCAACGCCAATGTTGCTTCCACCAGTGCTTTGATCGGGTGTTCATCCGACACCAGCACATCACACTTCGAAGGTCACCTCAGCGTGTGCGTGTGCGTTCAGCTGTTGTCCGGTCTATTCCTTCAGTCCCAGCGTTCTCCTGTGATCCATGACAGCGAGATATTTGAGGCGTACATCATGCATACGAATTGTTCAATCTGCGTAGGCACATCATCACTAACGTTAATGAAAAATGAAATTGACTATCTGGATGAATAATCACAACAGATGGGTCTGATGACGATTCCATGACTTTCCTTTGTATTTTAGATGGTGCTTCCTTTATTTATTACAAGCAAAGCAATAAATTTCTCAGTCATTTGTCAGCGCTGTGCCTGTGTCATCTTGTCTGTCTCCTGTTGCCCTGCGCCTTGTTTTGCAAAGAATCATGCACGGACTGGCCCGGGTGCTCTCCGTGAAGTATTTTAGTGACCTCGTGCAAATTTTACTTGATGGCTTTTTGAATTTAGTTGCTGCGGACACGGGAGATATGTAAACTTAGCACTGCTGCCTACCTTTCAAGATGTCACATGCGGGCTAGATAAATGCATATTTTGTGTTGTGTTGCGGTGGACCACTGTCATGGAAGGGGTTGCGTCGCTCATTTTGACACAAATACTATGTTTTCTACTGTAGCAGTAATTGTTACTTCTGACTTGGTGTCGGTTTGTAAACCATAATGAAGTGCGCTATTATTTTCGTCTTTGTTGTGGTGGTGTTTTCTGCCATGTATAGTCAACTTATGTTCCAGCCAGGTTGGTGGTTTTTGTGCTGGCTTGTTGCAGTTTGTGCAGAATTAATTGCATGGCCTGACCACCTTAGTTCCATTTTCTAAGAGGTAGCATTTTAACTCAAAATTGTTTTTATATTGCCATTTAGAGCTTTTCTCTGAAACCACAATCACTTCTTTGGAAAGGTTTAGGGACTAACAGCTGGCACTGGCTTGCCATATGGGCTGGTTTTTGTTTTCTGTCGGTGTTAGCATGCGTAATATCACCCATCATTAAGGAGCAGTATGTTGGCATTTTGTAAGGATCATTGAGCAAAGAAAACTGATGTGAAATTTTTTTTTTTGTAAAGTGTGGACTCGCACTATGCATGTTGTTCTTGGAAGAAAATGCTGAGAATCTGTTCGTGGGGGGAGGATGACTGCTCAGCACGCTCGCCATTGTAGTTGACTCCACAACTGTCATAGTGTCAGGATTATGGATGGTCAGCATAAGCTATTAAGTTTGTGTACAAGCTATTATATGTCTTTCCTCAAGCTGGTTTATAATGGTGCACAAGCATGAATTTTTTATTGTTTGCTCTGAAAATTTAGGTAGATATAAGTTCAGTTGTTTGAAATTTTTGAATTAGTGTTCATTGGGTGGCATTAAGGAATTCATTGGCGAGTATCTTTGTGCTTTGTTTATGGGTGTGTTTTCTTCTTATAATTAAAATGTTTCTATATTTCTGTACTGTTGTGGTTTGCCTGTAAATAAATGTTTTTCATAGGTGCACACAGCCTGTCTACTGCTATGAAGATCTCGGGTAGTACCGGTATGTTGCATTATGTAGGCGTTATAATGGTAAATTTAAAGAATGCTGAAGAAAAGTACTAGATGTGTACACAAAGTATGAACCCATTGCATGCATTTTTCCTGATGGCTGTTGGGGTGTAAGGAGCGTTAAAATGCCATTTGGCTTGGCGGTAATAGCATGTGATTCACGGCAACAACTTTTGGTCACTTATTTTTATTTTTTTCATTTTCGGGGCGGTTCTTTTGTGAAATACGCAGAGTAAAACCTGTATGAAAACACAAGGCACCCTTTTGGGCCTAATTATGAACACTTGAAACCGGCTTTAAATATGTTTTATTTTACAGCGAGAGCTCCGCTCCTTGGGCTACATTTTCTGATTTCGATGCCGATGACACAGTGGCCTACAATGCCTCACAAGGTCAAACCGTATTTAACTGCGTGGTGGTATGGCTTAAGCTATGTATCAGCACATGATCATATGACAGGCCATTGGGTATTTGATTTTGACATTTGATTTGACAGTGGAGACCATGCTGAACAGAACTTTCGCTCGTGTAACTAGGATCAAGCCATGTTGAACCCTGGCCAATATTTTTTTTGACAGTGTAACTGCATGAGGTGTTTTGGAAGAGTTTATGATGCTGTTACACTGGAGCCCTTTTGACATTAGTCTTCCATTAATGATGCTATGAATTTGGATCCAACAGGCGGTATGCTGTCTTCTACCTTTTCTGAAATGACCTTATGTCTAAAATGATGACTCTATTTTCTCCTCTAATCAGCATCACAATGCACAGATTAATTCCCTAAAGGCGCCCATTTCAGTAACCATTTTTTTTTTGTACGTGCCAGAACGAATAACTCGATGTCACCAATCGCGGACAGCATAATGTTTCAATTACTCAGAAGTGGAGCGCTGCTGTTTCTCCCGGCCAGCTCATGACAATGGGTCACGTCTTGTAACAGTCGAGAGAAAGTGTGCCACGCAGGTTTGGCAAACGACTCCTTTTGAGTGGATGGTGTTCAGTGCAGATTAACAGGTAATTTTATCGCGCCGCAGTGAGGGAACAGTATATATGGCATTTTACATCTTTAACTATTATTAGCGTATGCGGTGGCTTAATTGCATAGGTCATTCACAGATAAGAGACCGCCTCTACCAGCCCACAGGAACGAATCATTCATCGTGAGGGGAGGAGAGGGAGACGCCCCCCCTCGAAACCTTTGTTTCTGAAATTCCTTCCTTTCCTGCTCCAGCTTGCCCTGGTTCCTATTATGCACTCGCGACCCTAGGCTGAGGGTTTTTTTTCTGATTGACTGATGTAATGCCTATTCGGCCAGCAGTTTTCTGAAGAGTATTTTATTTATTTACGCCAGTACCTGCAGCATCAAGGGCATTATTAAAGGGGGGGGGGGACAATTGGAGTAAAATGTACATATGTGACAAAATCTAATACAGCTAAGCCCAGATGGTAAAAGCAAGAAAGCAACAAAATACGTAGCATCAGTAAGTTATCTCGACGGCAAACGGTCTTCAGTGTACCGCGGTGCAAAATTACGACACAGAAATGGAAACGGTACACTATCGCATGAAGCGCAATGCCAGCCAAACGATATGGAGTAAACGGGATATTAATCTATGGCTTACTGCTTGACAATAAAGACAAGCTCTGAACACGTTTTACATTCATCAATACTCATATCTTCGATACTAAATTTTTTTTTTAAATTAGCCATTGACATTTTTTATTGCTTGTGTTTCAGCGGTGATTTTATACCCCAGCACGTGACGAAAAAAAGACGACGCGCGCGTGACAGCGCGCCACTGCGCTCTCGGAACGGCAGACATCTTGACGTAGCGAGTGGATGAGGTCGTGGCCAGCGGCTGCTCTTGGACGGACGTTCGTGTTCTGCGCGATACGAAGGAACGGCTTTCAACCAGCTTGCTTGACAGCCTAGAGGTGAGCAGTGCTCGTCTATTTTATCGCATTCACCGTCAAAACTACCGCACAATGTATGTGGCCTTGACCACATTGTGCGTCCCTGGAGGACGCGGTGGTATTTTCTGTAATTGGCTATGCCTAGGTCTGATTCTGAAAAACTCTGTCCTGATGACTCATCATCCCGCAGGAGCTACCGAATGAGCGTCATGTACTGTAGTGCGTTGTGGGCAGAAATTGATCGCTCACGTGGAGGCACTCTGTCATCGACGGCTTCGCAACCATTCCTAGGATTTCGAGTTCGGTCGTTGAACGCAAGTGTTTCTACGTTGCTTTTCAATTAAAATGTTGCGGCCATGGCCAACACTGAAGCTGCAACTCCGTACTGTGGATCTAGACGCCATAGGCACTTAGGCCCGTTCCTCGTGCTGCGATTAGAACGAAAAAATTCAGGGGTGCACTTTGTTGACCTAAATTGCGGTGAGGCAGAAGCCTTTAGCGCGGTGTTGCTGGTTGTGTCGCTGATGTGTGGTGAAGATGTTTAAAGACTAACTACAAAGAGCATTTAGGCGGCATATCGTTCCATATCTGCGTTCAAGAGGCGTCTGGATTGGGATGCGATAGCGTGTTGCAGCACTGCCATGGAGTCAACGGAACACCACCGCCCGTTCGGCGCGACGCCTTGCCCGTTGGACAATTTGAGGAAAAGAAATGACGCCTGTCTCACATCTCGGTGGACACCCTATCCGCGCTGTAAGGGAAGGAAAAGGCTTTCGTTAGTTGCTGGACCCCGCCGCGGTTGCTCAGTTCCCGGAGTTCCCGGGATCGAACGCGACCACGGCGGCCGCGTTTCGATATAGGCGAAACGCAAAAGGCGCCCGTGTGCTGTGCGATGTCAGTGCACGTTGAAGATCTGCAGGTGGTTGAATTTATTCCGGAGCCCTCGACTACGGCACCTCTTTCTTCCTTCTTTCACTCCCTCCTTTATCCCGAATTTCCTTATGGCGCGGTTCAGGGTTCCGCCTATATGTGAGACACAATTGCGCCATTTCCTTTCCACAAAAATCAATTTTCAATTTCAGTTGCTGGATGTAACGGACACATCCATGGCCTCGATTATAAGCCATTGAAGGCTTAATTTCGCCTTTAAATGGTCGGCCTAGTCGGTGACGCCACGGCGCGATTTTCGGTCAGTGCTTTCACATGCAACGCGCGCCCAGCGAATTCGGTTGGAGGGACAATTTTGCATATGCAAGCCGTGATTAAACGCGACGGAAGCTTTACACGAATTATGTTACTGATACTATTACCTGCATATTTTTGCAAGGCATTAATATTTCATATGTTTTGATTAGAAAAATGAGCTGCAGTTTAACTACTGCTGAACCTTGTAAGAGAGCGAAAGGTGTGGTGTATCGGGCAAGTAGACGCGTCTTGGCGTCTGTGCGTTCCGCACACCGGATAGGCAGCGTGCCCAGCCTGGTGGCAATTAAATTAATGGCTGATCGCGAGAGGTTGGTCTCCCAATTAATGCTGCGGCCTATTGCTGCAGTGCCTCGTGTCTGCCACAACGTTGTCAGCGCTATTACATGTAGGCCACATGTCTCTCACACCATCGCCACGTGCCTCAAAGCGCGATTGAGGCGTCCACTGACCCAGGGATCCAGTTATATGCACCCTTCCTTTCCTTGAAATCATCGGAGTCCGACGCAAACAAACATGAACGCCGACGGCCTATAAGCGGTATTCACATGGGGACATCGGCATGGATGGATGTGGGAAGGAGTTGAGCGACGTCACCGATCCGCCCAAGTCCACCCCAGCTCTTGGATTCACGATTCAGTGGGCGCCTTAGCGTTTTTCCTCCACAAAAACGCATCCGCCGCGGTTGGGTTCGAACCCGTAGTTCCCGGGTTCGAACCCGACCGCGGCGGCTGCGTTTTTATGGAGGAAAAACGCTAAGGCGCCCGTGTCCTGTGCGATGTCAGTACACGTTAAAGATCCCCAGGTGGTCGAAATTATTCCGGAGCCCTCCACTACGGAACCTCTTCCTTCCTTTCTTCTTTCACTCCCTCCTTTATCCCTTCCCTTGCGGCGCGGTTCAGGTGTCCAACGATATATGAGACAGATATTGCGCCATTTCCTTTCCCCCAAAACCAATTATTAATTATTATTCAGTGGGGCAGCAGGGAGACGCCGACATGGACGAGCGAAGCGCTGCCGGGCTGCGGAGACAGAGGGGCAGGGGTCGAAATGGAAGTAAGGGGCCAAAACAATGCTCCCTTGTGGGGTTGTGGCGAAAAAAAGACAGAGGGGAAACAATAGATGCTCGATAGGAGGGATATAAGAGAAAAGAAAGCAGAGGGGGAACAGCCAAAAAAATTGTGGATTATCCCAGATAATCCCGGATATACAATGCGAAAGTGACATAGAGGTATCCACTGGCCCACAGAGCCGGTTGTGCGCCTTTCCTTTGGTGAAAATGAACGGTGTTTGCAAAGTTGTCAACGCCAATGAACTCTATGAACGCTGTCGGCTCACTTGTTTTGTTTGGTTTTTGAGGAAAGGAAATGGCACAGTAACCGTTTCGCATATCTCGGTGGAATCCCGAACCCGCCGTAAAGGAAGGGATAAAGGATCGAGGGAGGGAAAAAGGAATGAGACAACTGAAAATTGAAATTTGGATTTTGAGGAAAGGCGCGGCGCAGCGCAACAGCGGAACACCTGTGGCTCGGTGGTACTAGTGGCGCCTGCGCAGTAGTGATAGGCAGCGATAGAGGAACAGGCGACGGGGTCGGCGGCGGCCACCTGCGCCGTGCGTGACGTCACTCCTGCTCCGACATACGCCGGCTGGCGCGAAGCGCGGAGTTGACTGGCGTAGTGAAGCTTTTCGCTTCAAAAAGACGGCAGCGGGCTGCACCCCACGCATCACCGAAGGCCACATCTCCCGGGGAGAAGGACTGAACGTACCGGCCGATCGAACGGTCCCTTACTTGATCGGCGGCGGCCGCCGGAGCAAAACCGGAAGCTGCGTCGCCACGAGCACTCTCGAAGGCAGGACGTGTGAATACGCTCGGTATCGGCGGCGCCTGCTGAGTGACGTCATAGCTGACACGTGGTTTGGTCTTCAAACTCGCGCACGGCGAAGACGCTGCGCAGGGGTGGTGGTGGTGAAAGCCTTAATAGACAGAGGGGAGTTTAGGACACGCAGATCCTTGGGCCCGTGCACGGCCACACTGCACTCAAACGTTCATGTACCGGAGGCTCATGACGCTGCATGGTAGCCTGGCCTGTGGCGGTGGCTTGCTTAGCCGCGGGTCCTCGGAGCGCAGTAGGGTTTCCCAAGCCTCTAAAGTGGTAAGTGCTCCAGGCACCGTGGGGGAGGATCCGCCGAGCCGAGGAAAAGGATATGATCGAGAGTGGCTTTGGGGTGGTGGCAGAGAGTACAGGAGGAGTTTGTGTGGTCTTGGGGATAGCGCGAGCGTATATATATAAGGGGAGGGTATCGCGCGTGTTTGGAGCCGCCTCCAGAGTGTCTGGTGATAATTTTCGAGGGAGAGATGGGGTGGGGGGTAGAGCCGACACCCGGCTTTGCAGGTCTGCATCTGTTCACTTAATGAATACATATGCGCTCCCGTGAGAACCCTAGATCGGAGGCCGCCGGTGCCCGGTTGAGGAACCCCGGGCTAAGCGTTGGTAGCCTCGTTTCCAGGATTCCCGGAGTGGGCAGGCACCCATATGAGCTCCATGTGGCGGGGTGGGTGTGCGGCAAGCGACTTCAGTATGTGAAATGCAGGGGCGTGAACTCTCCCATGAGCAAAATTTAATATGGCAGTTTTAGAGTCCGATAGCTATATACCGGGCCTCCGTGCGCGTGATGGCTAGGGCAATGGTGGCCTCTTCATCCTCCTCCGAAGTGGCAGTGGGGATATGTGAAGAATGGCAATCGGTTGTAGGTAGGGGTTCGTGATGGCCACAAACACGTCCGCACCCGTGCATGAGGCATCCACCCGCATGGCATCCGGTTCCGTGCCATAGTGTTTGTGGAGTGCACGTGCGCGAGCTCTGCGGCGGGGTTCGTGGTTGGTGGAGTGCATATTTTTGGGGAGAGGTTTAATAAATATAGGTCCAGGTGAATTTGGTGGTGGACCTGGAGCTGTATGGGATCCGTGGCTGGTGTCTTGATACTAAGGGTGTGTAGGATGTGTCGGCCGGTGGTGGTTCTCATGAGACGTATGTATTGTACCTGTCGGTCGGTGGGCCTCGATAAGCTCAGCTATCGTGTTGTGTAGGCCTAGCTGGAGGAGTTTTTTGGATGAGGTATTTAGGCGTATGTGCAGTGCTGTCTTAAATGCTGTTCGGATCATGGCATCCGGGTTGGAGATTTTTCTGCCCTGGAGTTTCAGGTAGGGCAGCATGAAGTGAAGGCGGCTGAGAACGGAGGGGAGCATAGTAAAGCTTTTGCTTAAATAAATACTTTTGCTTCCACCATGGCAACAGCTCCCACGTGACCCCATGTCGCAAAGCCGTCTGCAGTTAGACCGATGTCCCTCCCCAGTCTCAGACCGACAGAAAGCGCAGCGCCACAGGTGAAAATCGCATGCTCGTGAAATGAGCCTCTTTTAGCCGCCAAGGCACACCGTAAGGGCCTGCCTTTACGGTGTGCCTCAGCCTTCACTTGGATGAAGGCCTTCACAGTGATGCTTTCATTGTAAAGGTCTTTCACGTAAAAGCCTTATGCTAAAGGCATTTAGGGTAGATGCACTCCAAGTAAAGACCTCAGGTAGACGTTCTTTAGGCCGAAAGACTTTATGTTAAAGGCCTTTTATGTCAAATGGCTTTTGCACGTGAGGACCTTAACTCATAATTATATACTGCATGATATTTTCACAAATGGGTTTCAGAATCAAAAAGTTAGGCACAGGCCGTAAGGAATCAAGCAATGTTCCAGCTCCAAAGAGCACGCGCGTCTCACTTCTTTGTCCTCAAGGCAACGCCCGGGGACACTGCCAGCATTATTCCCCCTCCGTATCCAAAAAAAAGGAAGCAAAAACGTGGGCGCACTTGGGGCGACGTACCGGTGTCCATACCCTCACTTTGTCATCGAGATGGTACTCGACGAAGCGATGTTGTTGGTTGTAGCGTTCTGCATCCGTTGCCTGCTGCCGGTGGATGTGCATACGAGCCAGTTGGCGGGCTTCCTCTGCGTGCTGGGTAAATTCCTCGGCGTCTGGCGTGAGCGCCTGGTTGTGAGGGGGGCACGGAAGCATGGCATCGAGCATTGTTTGGAGATCACGCCCGTAGACGAGGCGAAACGGCGTAAATCGAGTCGTTTCCTGAATCGCCGTGTTGTAGGCAAACGTCACATATGGGAGGATCTCGTCCCAAGTCTTCTGCTGTACATCGACGTACATTGCGAGCATGTCTGCTAAGGTTTTGTTGAGGTGCTCCGTGAGCCCTTTTGACTGCGGGTGGTATGCAGTAGTCTTGCGGTGGTTTGTGTGACTTAGCTGGAACACCTCGTGCATGAGCTACGCTGTAAACACAGTGCCCCTATCGGTGATGACAAAGGACAGAGCGCCATTTCGTAAAGCAATGTGGTGTATGAAGAAGCACGCGATTTCAGAGGATGTACTGCGCGGCACCGCCTTTGTTTCCGCATAGCGCATCAAATAATCAGTCGCAACTATAATCCACTTATTGCCAGAAGACGACACAGGGAATGGGCCCAGAAGATCAATGCCGACTTGGTCAAAAGGTGTGCGAGGTGGCGCAATTGGTTGGAGCTGCGGGCTTGAGCGGTGGTGACTTACGACGCTGGCACTCACGGCAACCTCTGACCTAGCGGTGGATGGTCTTTGCAAGTTTAGGCCAATAATAGCCCTGATGCACTCGAGCGAGCGTGTGTGCAAATCCCAAATGGCCAGAGGTGGGCTCGTCATGACGCGGCGAAAGGATGTCGCGGAGGTCTGATGGCAGGACTAGGAGGTAGGGACGGTCACCGTTGCTGGAGTTTTTCTTGAACAGTACGCCATTGCGAATGCAAAAAGAGGACGAGTGGCGGGAAAAGTGTCGAGGTACGTTAGAAGCATGGCCCTCCAGGTGATCCATGACAAACCGCAGGTCAGCGTCAGCACGCTGCTTTGCCACTAAGTCCAAACTGCTGATCACACCTAGGAAACGATTGTCATCCTCTGCGCTGTCATCAGCTTGCTCGACGGCTGCGCATGAGAGCGTGTTGGCGTCTTCGTGTTTACGTCCGGACTTATAGGCAATATTGTGTAATCAAATTCTTGAAGGCGAAGGCTCCAGCGTGCTAGGCGTCCTGATGGGTCCCGGAGATTGGTAAGCCAGCACAAGGAATGGTGGTCGGTGACCACTTTAAAATGATGACCATAGATATAAGGTCGAAGTTTCATCGTGGCCCAGATGACAGCGAGGCACACCTTTTCCGAGGTGGAGTAGTTGATTTCGGTGCGCGAGAGTGTGCGACTCGCATACGCGATCACACATTCCAAGCCTTTTTGATGTTGAACGAGGACGCCACCAAGCCCGATGTTGCTAGCGTTGGTGTGTATCTTGGTAGCAGCCTCCTCATCCAAGTGAGCCAGCACAGGGCTCACTCACGTCTCACTTCTTTGACCTCAAGGCGCCGCCCGGGGACACCTGGCGGCATTATTCTACACGGTGTCATGCTAAACTGTCTGCTATTCTTAAGGCATAAGCCTTTCTTGGCTCTGCTCATGAGTGGCGTCAATCATAAGTTGCACAGTAATTAAAATAAAATGTAAAAGTTGATAAGCAACATTTGCTAAGAAACATATATGTAATCATAGTTGTGACCGTAAATAGATTGTAAGAAATTGTGATAGCGATAATGACAATTACTGATAGTGAGAGTGCTGGAGATAATGATAGTGATGATAGCGGTGGAGAGTGATAGTTCTAGAAATAGTGAAATGATAGTGGTAGAGATAGTGATAATGATAGGTACTGATAGTGCTAGGGATAGTGATAGTGAAGATGACAGTGATGATGATAGAGATAGTGATAGTCTGTGATACCAATGGTGATAATAGTGGTGACCATAGTAATGAAGGTGATTGCAATAGAAAAATGAAAATGGAGGGAGAAAAGTAAGAATTGAAATAAATAATAAGAAACAAAAATAAAAACAATGAAAAAGGGAGGGAGAAGGAAAGGAAAGAAAGGCTATTAATAGCATTTCTGCTATTAAGCAGACATAAGTGCAATCTTGTATTTTTTTACAGCAGCACTGTATGCTAATACAGAATTTTTAGTGGGCCATACGTGATGTTATGCATGCACAACACAGCTTCTAATTCTAAAATTACTTATTTACTACGTAACATTTCCTACGGTATACCTGAATGCAGCACTCCAAGATGGCTATTTGCAAGCGGCATAAAGAACGCCTACACGGGAGTATCTCAACGCCGCAACTTGGCTTAGCCCCAAGGCTGGCGCTCCTGCTGTTCCTCATCGGCAAGAAGCCGCGACTTCAGGAAGCCGTCATGCTGGCGCCCCGAGCGGACCCGGTGGTCATGGTGCCCAAGTATCGGCTCAACCTGTCCGGCTTATTCACCCCCAACTGGAGCGACGCGCCAGGTGAGTGTCTACAAACGGCACCTGTTTGGAATAAACTTTGGGGCATTAAATATGTGTAATAATTTTTCAAAACATATCCTCATTTTAATTTAATATTTTTCTTTTATTATCACCAAAGGAGTATTTTTCAGCGTTTCTAACTAATACGCCACAGCTACTGAGTTGCCATATAGTGTGCTGGGCCTTGAAGGTATATGCAAAAGCGTTATTCGATTCAATGCCTGGAGTGCACAAATATTCACTCATTTCTACAATGTGCTCTCAGCACAATTCTCAAGCAACATTACGTAGAAAAATAATAAAGTAATTATTTTAGAGCAAGCCCAGTAACCTCTTTAGGTTACTGCTATAAACATCCTTGGTTTCTCTCTGACTTATTTGAAATATCATATGCACTGCAAGATGAGATTGAAGGAAATAAACACGAGTAGCTACCCTTGGAAGTGACGCATGTTGAACACAGACCTCTGGAGTCATATGTCGAAACAAAATAAAATATTTTAAGGCGCTTTAACAGGCTGACTTGTGTTTGTCGAATGCGCCTTGGAGATGAAAAGTGGCTGGCATCGCTAATTTCACTGCCTTCACGATCGCTCAGTTGGGCAATGCGCCAACTTTAGTGGCACATTTTTAGAGCAAGAAGGGAGTTTATTTTGTTCACAGTTTGGAGACATGTCACTGTAAGTATAGGCAGTATAAAAGGACACATACAGGAGCCAATTTAGACAGGAAAAGAGTTTCACGGGCTGCACTGATGTAGGTGCAACTGATGATTCTGCTTTTGCACAACTTTCATGAAATGCCACTGTGCATCTTGTAATGATGCCTTTGCAGTATTAAAGGAGGCCTAAACGTAGTGGTACAGATGCACAGAACTTGTGATTGTGTTTAAATCATCTTACTCACTAGCACTTTCAACCCCGGGAGCTATTTCGTGAGGTAAACCAACTTTGCAAACACAGGAGAGAACAGTTGGTATGTGAGCAGTGAGCTGATGCCTGCCTTCTATTGCTGAAAGACAGAAAGAGAAAAAGTAGGGAATTCATCCAGCCATGTGTGGCTCGATTCTTTGCTGTCACAATTAACTTTATAGGGTTCACGTTTAGTTTACCTAGTATACTCTTCCTCACAGCGGGTTGGCACTGATGTGGAGGCTGCATGCCATTCTCATATCTTAGAGTCTCTGCTCCAGGAGTGTAGTGCCGGAGAGGAAATCTCGTGTTTCCCATGCTTTTAGCTGCTCTATCGTTTGCACCAACGCTGTGGTCTTAGTCCCACATGTCGGGAAGGCTGTTTGGTATTCACAAATTTATTGCAGGCCTTTGTGGCTCTTGTGAAGAAGATGATGACCCAGACAAAGCAGATAAGTCGTGAAAACGAAGAAGATGGCCCGCGCGTCAGCCATATTGCTACCGCCACGTGTGTCTGTGCCCGACCTGGTTGCCCTCGGATTGTTCTCGCCACTGCTCCCTTCCTCCCAGGTCTTTTAAATAAACTCCCGCCTTACATTTGGTGGAGGTGCCGGGTAACAGCCCTGGAATTGCGCAACCGTACTCTCCCGCCACCTGCGATGCCTCACGACGTTCAACATCAAGCCATGCAAGTGGGCCCAGCTGTTACCTGCGCCGGCTCCCTTCACCAACGGGATCTGGCCATCTTCAGTGGGACCGATCAGCAGGATGTCGAACATTGGCTCACGTCTTACGAGAGGGTGAGCCTTTACAACAAATAAGACGATGCCACCAAACTATATAACGTAATTTTTTATCTCACCGGTGTGGCTAACCTGTGGTATCGGAACCGCGAGGTGGACATCCGCACCTGGTCTGCTTTCAAGACAACCTTCTCCGAAGTGTTTGGTCGTCCTGCTGTTCGGAAACTCCGCGCCGAACAACGCTTGCGTGAACGGTCTCAGCAGGTCGGCGAAAGCTTTACCAGTTACATAGAAGACGTCATTGACCTATGCAAGCGTGTCAACCTCAACATGTCAGAAGCTGACAAGATTAAACACATTTTGAAGGGTGTTGACGACGACGCGTTTCAGATGCTGGTAGCGCGCGACTTGCGCACCGTTGCTGAAGTCGTCACACTCTGCCAAAGCTTCGAGGAGCTGCGGAAGCAGAGGCTCCTGACTCGACATCACCCTCGAATAATTTAGTCACTTGCTGGACTGACACTAGCAGCTGACACCTCATCGCTGCTGCAACAAATCAAACACTTTGTTCGGGACGAAGTGGCGCGTCAGCTTTCTCTTCTGCCGAACCCTACAGGGCAAGCTCCAGAATTGGCTCCGGCCATTCGACACGCCATCCAAGAGCAGGTTGCCGAGGCTCTTCCACCCGCCCATCCGCCACCACCTGTCGCCACTCCACTGACATATGCCGACGTTGTCGCCCAGACGCCACCCCCTATGGGCGCTCCGCTGACATACGCGGACGTCGTCGCCAGACCTCGACCGCCTACCTATGCTTTGCCTCCAACACCTGCGCGAGTGGTGGCTCCTTCTCTTCGGCCGGCTCCGCGAGTCAGGAATCCCTGGCGCACCATCGACAACCGGCCTATCTGCTACAATTGCGGCTAGCCTGGTCATGTGGCCCGGCTTTGCCGCCGCCGTCTCCCAGTCTACGCGCCACCTCCTCCAGCTCCCGCGTATTGGCCTTCCACGAGTCAGTACTCCGGATCTGCTGAGCCGCTGTCTAGTCGTCCTTTTTCTCCTGACCGTTCAGCCCTTTCTAGACGCCGTTCACCTTCACCGAGGCGCCGCTCCGTTTCTCCTATGCGACGTCGCGCCAATCTTCCTCAGGAGGAAAACTAGGTGCTGCAGATCCTGAGGCGAGAACTGTGTCCCTGTCGAACTTTCCAAGGCCTCACATATCCCCTGCTAATCTGATCGAAATTTCTGTCAAGGGCAATACTGTCTCGGCCCTTGTGGACACCGGTGCTGCGATTTCTGTTATGGACGAAAAGTTTTGTAGTTCGTTGAAGAAGGTAAAGACGCCGATTGCTGGACTGTCGCTGCGTACGGCCAGCGCTGAGCACATCAAGCCGTCCGCAGCGTGTACCACTCGAGTTGTGATTCAGGACTCCCTCTACACGATAGAATTCGTCGTGCTGCCTTCCTGTTCCCATACTGTTGTTCTGGGCTGGGATTTCCTTTCCGTCCATGAAGCTATCATCGACTGTGCTCGAAAGGAAGTCGGGTTCTCTTCTCTGCCCAATCCTTTTCTGGACGCCACTCCTCCTGTTGCCAGTGTTAAAACCCTCGCCGCCAAAGGCATCGACATTCCCCCGTGCTCTTCTGTTCTTGTACACTTGTCTTGCGACTCTATGGTGATGACACTGTCCTCTTTACTCCAGGCCATACTTTTCTGCACCGCAAGTGTCTCCCTCTGCCATACGCTGTACTGACTGTCTCCGCTGGCCTTTCGATACTTTTGGTTTCTAACCCGTTTTCCTGCCCTACCGCTCTGCGCCTTGGTGAATGCCTCGGCAGTGTGCAGCCCATCGCATCTCTGCTCATCCGCGAGGAGACCGACGATACATCGCTCCTCGCCATGAACGCGCTCAGACCTCCTGCCTCTATGCCAGATCTCTCTTCTACCGAATTGTTCTTGTGCTCCATCAACGCTGATCTTCCCCTGCCGCACAGAACACAGCTTCTCGCCCTCCTTCATCAATTTCGCTCCTCCTTCGATGCTCACCGGACTTCCTTGGGCCGAACTTCCACCGTCACCCATCGCATCGACACTGGTGCCCACGCGCCGCTGCGGCAGCGCCCCTATCGTGCGTCTCCAACCGAGCGCCAGACTATTACAGAGCAAGTCGACCAAATGCTTCAAAACGGCGTCATTCAGCCCTCAAGTAGCCCTTGGGCATCGCCTGTTGTCCTTGCGAAAAAGAAAGATGGCTCCATACGCTTGTGTGTCGATTACCGCCGCCTTAAGATAACGCGCAAGGATGTCTATCCACTCCCCCGCATAGATGACGCTCTGGACTGTTTGCAAGGGGCGGAGCTCTTTTCCTCCCTCGATTTACGTTCTGGGTACTGGCAGGTCCCCATGGAAGCGGCCGATCGTCCCAAAACTGCTTTTGTGACCCCCGACGGATTGTATGAATTTACTGTGATGCCATTCGGCCTTTGTAATGCCCCTGCTACCTTCGAACGGATGATGGACACCATTTTGCGTGGACTCAAGTGGAAAATGTGTCTATGCTATCTCGACGACATTGTCGTCTTTTCCCCCGACGTTGAAACCCATCTATCCCGCCTGAAGCACGTTTTGACCTGCCTTTTTGACGCTGGCCTGCAGCTCAACTTGAAGAAATGCCGTTTTGCTGTGCGTCAGCTGACTATTTTAGGACACGTCTCTAAGCAAGGCGTTCGTCCCGACCCAGCTAAACTTCGCGCTGTCGCAGACTTTCCCAAACCCACTTCCGTCAAAGACTTGCGCAGCTTCTTAGGTCTGTGCTCTTACTTTTGGAGATTTATTCGCAACTTTGCTTCGATTGCTGCGCCTTTAACACAACTGTCTGGCAGTTCCGACTTATCGATGTGGTCTCCAGCATGCAAAGATGCGTATAACACCTTGCGCCGCCTCCTCACAGCGCCGCCCATACTGCGCCATTTCAACTCGACCGCTCCTACCGAGGTCCACACGGACGCCAGTGGTGTCGGTCTCAGCGCTGTACTCGCCCAGCGCATCTGTGGTTTTGATGAATACGTTGTTGACTACGCAAGCTGCACACTTACGAAGGCTGAAACTAATTACTCCGTCAGTGAAAAAGGGTGGCCATCATATGGGCCCTTGCCAAATTCCGCCCGTACCTCTATGGCCGCTCTTTTGACGTTGTGACGGACCAACATGCGCTTTGTTGGCTTTCTTCCTTGAAAGACCCATCCGGCCGCCTTGCCAGGTGGGCTCTTCGTCTGCAAGAATATGACATCCGCGTGGTCTATCGTTCCTGCCGGAAGCATCAAGACGCTGATGCCCTGTCCCGCTGCCCACTTCCAGCCAAGATCGCCAGCCTTTCCACCTCTGACGTCTCCCCGTTGTCCCTTCACATTTTGCGACATGCCCCCAGTGCAACGTACTGACCACTGGATCGCTTCTCTTCTCGACTTTCTCTCCAACCCCACGGCTGCTTCTCCATCCCGTGCTCTCCGCCGCCATGCTTCCCACTTCGTGATTCGCGATAACCTCCTCTATCGTCGTAACTACAGCACCGACGGCCACAAGTGGTTAGTCGTTATTCCTCGCCACCTGCGCACGAACATATGCGCCTATTTCCACGCTGACCCACAATCTGGTCACGCGGGAGTTTTCAAGACATACACCCGCATCCGGCTGCGCTATTACTTGCGCGGCATGTACACCTTCGTACTTAAATACGTACGCACCTGTCTCACCTGTCAACGTCACAAGCCATCTCCTCACCATTCTGCTGAAGAGTTGCAGCCACTCCTTTGCCCACCACGCCCTTTCGACCATATCGGCATTGATTTCTATGGCCCGCTTCCGTATACTGCGGCCGGCAACCATTGGGCTATCGTTGCGGTTGATCATCTCACTAGATATGCCGAAACCGCCGCCCTTCCGTCTGCCACAGTGACAGACATTGCACCTCGTGAACTGCTTAGCGACCGCGGACGCGCCTTTTTGTCCGATGTCTTCACCGCCCTGCTCTGCCAGTGCAACATAATCCATCATACCACCTCCGCCTATCATCCGCAGACAAACGGCCTCACCGAGCGATTTAACCGCACCCTCGGAGACATGCTCTGTATGTACGTCGCATCCAACCACTCGAATTGGGATCTCATCCTCCCTTATGTGACGTTCGCCTACAACACCGCCCAGCAGTCTACTACTGGCTTCTCTCTCTTCTATCTTCTTTACGGCCGTCATCCATCTGCTACCATAGACACCATTCTGCCTTACCAACCTGACGCCTCCGAATATACCCGTTTCCGAAGCCGCGCAACACGCAGAAGATTGTCGCCAAATCGCCCGGTCACTCACAACTGACGCCCGTCATCGCCAGAAATTCTGCCACGACAACGCTCACACAACATTGCACTTCTCTCCTGGTGCGCTTGTGTGGCTCTGGATACCATCTAGTACTCCTGGACTCTCCTCGAAATTTCTCGCCAAGTATCACGGTCCCTACCGTGTCCTGGAGCACACATCTCCAGTTAATTACGTCGTCGAACCCCTCACGCCATCTCCGGATCTCCGGCGCCGTGGCCGCGAGACAGTTCACATCCAGCGTCTCAAGCCTTACTACAACCCCTCTATATTGCAGTTGCCATAAGTCGCCAGGATGGCTCCTATTCGCCCCGGGGGTGATTGTGAAGAAGATGATGACCCAGACAAAGCAGATAACTCGTGAAAACGAAGAAGATGGCCCTGCGCGTCAGCCGTATTGCTATCGCCATGTGTGTCTGTGCCCGACCTGGTTGCCCTCGGATTGTTCTCGCCGCTGCTCCCTTCCTCACAGGTCTTTTAAATTAACCCCCGCCTTACAGCTCTATTTAGTTGACTTGAGGTTGTTTTCTAGTCACTAGCATGTTGCTTAGCTGAAGACACCAGATGTTTAAATTCCTTGGATAATATATAGCTTCATGCGGAAAACACAGGACATGGAAAAAAAGCTCTGGGGGAATAAATTTTCACACGTATTGCTGACACCTTTTCTTGAGAGCCCAAGTTAACTGCACAACATGTTTAAATTCTCCTTACGAAATATCCACTATGTTTGCAGAATCGTTTGCATTGAGAGTTCGTTTTATATATCCTCTACCTGTTAGTTCTCGGAGCAGGTTAATTTGTGTTTGTACTGTAATTATTTGATTTAGTTGTTGGAATCATTTGTGCACTTTTTGTCCCCTAACATGTTGACTCCAGTCATCTTCGCGTTTCCTAAAATTTATATGCTTGGCACGCAACGTGGCTTTGCTAGACCAGGGACAAGGCAGCCATGGCTGCTGGTGTGCGTATCGTCCTTTGGCGGCCACCCAAGCTCCCTGGAGCCGCAGGAGTGCGACCCTGGAGCCACATCGCATGGCCATCAATTGGTGAGTCCGAAGTCCTGCTGGGTGCAACACCGCTTCCGGAGGCTAATGCTTAAGAGGGGCTCGGGGCTGCAGCCTTTCAAGCATGATGTCACTAAAATGCTAGAGCAGCTCGGCGCCGTCGTGGGACTCCCATGCAGGCCCAGTGTGGCAGTGAGCGACGTCGCATTGAGCATTCAGGTTGTGGCGGTATCATATATTAGATCAGAATAAAGCACACTAGCATACGCTAGTGTACGCATATTTGTCTTAGCGTGCACTGAGCATCCAAGAAGCGTGCAAAACATTCAGGACCTGTTAAACAGTGAGAAGTCTCAAAAATCATTATTTCGTGAGAAATGAAAATTCAAACATAATGCATCAAATCTCCGTGTTTTTAATGCGAAAACAGTTCTTGTCTCATGGGTGGCGGTCACAGGAGCTGTCAGCATAGTGTGTCATCAGAGCATGTCCTCAAGAAAATTACCATTAGAAAAAAGAAATGCTCCAGGATTTCGGTTCTAACCCTGGGCTTAAGTGTGCCAGGCGGGCACGCAATTTATATGCCATGAAGGGTCTTCTGTTCTAGTGTGTTAGAGGGGCAAGAAGTCAACACGTTTTGGTGTGTGCAACAGTAAAGTGTGTTCCCAATATGTTCTGATGTCAGACAACGATGACTTGCAAGAAAAGTTGCCGACATCATCCAAGGGTCACTCTATAGGTGTCATATGACAACGATGACTTGCAAAAGTGTTCCTGAGGTTCAAATGACTTTGCATTTCTCTAACATAGCAGACTGCAGTGCTCTCCAACTTTTTTACATTCTCCTCATCCTTGTTCTCCTCAGTACTAAAGATAATAAATTCTTGTGGACAAATGAAGATCTTAAGGGCGAAAGCGGATGTTAATGTTCACTGCCATCTGGCTGCATTTCTTGTCATCAGAAGGCGTTAAGTATAATTTTATGCAAAAACCATATGGCAAAACAAGCCTGAAGGGTGCTGAAAAGGGAAGAAAGCATACTTATTAGTACGGTATTAGCAGCACTTGTTGCATTGGCGAACAAATGACTGTGATGACTTGTAATGCAGAGAGGGGGACTCTGAATTTTTTATTTTCCTTTTGATTGTGCTGCTTTATTTTCATAAGGGAAATAACACGAAGCTAGCATGTCATCATAAGCAACGCATAAAGTGACCAAGATATGAAAGGGAAAAAAGGAATAGAGGAATGGGCTGACAAGGCTTTTTGAAACCCCTTTAAGCCTTGTTGTTCTTAGGCATAATACAGATGACAAGTGCATAGTTACTCCTAATTTTGTTTTGATTCTTACGCTAATTGCATTATATACTTTTACTCTCCTTTGACTTTCAGTTTGCTTCATAGTGCACCGTGAAGAAAGAAAAGATGCAAGATAATGCAAGTGAATTTGATTTACTGCAGGAAAAAAAGAATGGCCTGCGAGTGTTGTCCGTGGGCGCACTCCTGCAGCTCGAAGCGTGCATCTGCGGTGCATTCGAGCCACGTTTCACGTCAGCCTGCCTGCAGTGGGAAGGGGCCTACAACTTCTGACGAAAACTGGTAACGTTTAAGTCATTAATGGCTCTTCCTGAGGTGTTATACGGAATGTGCTTTTTGTGCACTTATCCATCCTCAATGCCAGTATCGTTGTGGCATTACAGAAAAAAGTGAAAATAGCCGCGCTCAGAACTAGGAAAGTTCCCATTTGAGGCAGTGTGGAAAGTGCGACAAGAGGAGGTTGTGGAATATTTTTGTAGAATATTGAAAAATGCACAAATTTATGTCCCCTAGCCTATGCTATTAACTGCATCAAGCTTACTTATTGAAGAAAAAAAGAAAATGAAACAGTGACACAGAAAATAATGTCGCAGGATTGTTTAAAATTAATCTAAGTGAACAAATGGAAACGTAGCATTCAGCTGCATTACCTACTTGCTACTTTTATAAGTGTTTTCTTTTTGTGTTCTTGTCTGACGCTTCTAATATAATTGTTTTTTTTTTTTAATGCTGGAGGTCTTCTGTGATTCTATTGGGTGCTTTTAGGGTGTGCAGTCTTCTTGTTGCATCTGGTGACAAGTTTTCTGTTCTGTACAGTTGGCTGCCAGTTTGAATAGGAAAAAATGAGGCAACAAATCTGCAAAAGCATTTATTTACCCAATATTATTACTTTGATGTTTTCATTTTATTGAATGGTTTTGCTCTAAGCCGAGAATTTTTCTGACGGGTGAATAAGGGTGGAGGTGAGTGGGTAGCGGTGGGTGGTTGAGTGGAAGGTGCAGGTGGGGTGAGAGGTGGGTGAAGGTTGGCTGTTGGGGGGGGGGGGGGGGCAGTCCCCTAGATAAGGGAGGTGGCTGGTGAATGGGGCTTCTGGAGGGCAACTGATTTACTCACTGCTTCTATGAATTCAATTTGCCTATTGCATATTTGTTCACCTGCTGCCTAGACTTCCAGTGGGCTGAGGCGTTGTGGAAGGGGGAGGTAGGAGGGCTGGTGGTGTACAGTGCATCTGGAAAGTAGAGTTCCCTGGTGAATGAGGCCTCTGAAGGGTGGCGATGGGCAGGGATGGGGAGGATGACCAATGGTGGTGGTGCATAGATGGGCTGCACCCTATCTAGTGGGCTGAGGTGGGGCAGGGTGCTGGTGGGTGTGCTGCCGCCCCCTAGGGTTCTGCCAACCAGAGCGGCGTTTTCGTGATGGACAGTAGCACTGCTTCTGCAGTAAAGAAAGCTTTATGTCTTCTGTGCGCATTTGGTTTGTTGTATTTGGTAATCTTGTAACGGTTACGTCATTAATGTCTCATTTGGTCTTTGACAACAAATACGAATCGGTTTATGGGTTTTAACGCCCCAAAGCGGCTCGGGCTATGAGTAACACCATTTTGAAGGGCTCTGAAAATTTCGGCCACCTTGGGAAGAACCCCAGGTGGTCGTCCCTCATTGCCCTCAGAGCCTTAGCGTTCCTCATGGCCCGAGTTACTTTGGGACATTAAATGCCATAAATCGATTAGTATCTTTTGCTAATTTTATTCTGATGCTCATTCCTATGGTCAGTATACATATTTATGTAGGCCCAGCGTAACTGTTGGCACAGAACACAGGACAAGAACGACTTGGACGCAGACACCACTGCGCTTGCGTCCGCGTTTACTTTGCGTCATGTCTCAGCATTTGCATTGAAACCATTATAGATACATGCAACTTTTTATAGATATGTGCCACTGTTGTTAAAAGAAACCTGGAGGGGACACTTGACCTCCACCTTAAGGGTATCATGTGATAGTGTTAATCAGGTAATGCCTGTATCCATGGAATTTGTCATCCTCAACTTTACGTTCATTGATCTCTGGGAGCCCTCATGCAACCCCTGGCGCAGTAGTGCAGCAGTTAAGCTATGCGCAACTGCCCAGCGATGCAAGTGCTGCTACGAGTGGGGCTCGAGATCCAGCTTGCTCTTCCCGAGCATTGTCTTGCGACCAATTAATAATTGAACTGCCATCTGCCACGCTGGGCAATTTTCTCACAATCCGGTGGGGACGCTGTGATGACACCACTAGGTCACTTGACCTAGGTGGCTCATTTAGGCTGCTTCTCCGAGGATTTTTCACTTACTACGCCACCGCCGCTGCCAGATTTTTTGCAGAATGAAAGTTTAGCGCTATCGCTTTAATATACAGCGAAAAGGGTCTCCTTTTAAGCCATGTAGTGTGGCTCTTGTTTAACTTCTTGAAGATCTGTGCTCCGGACCACTTATATCAAGACCTGCAGTCACCTTGGAAAGATTCGGAACGCCCATGAGGCAAAACAAGCTACGGGCATGGACCAGAAACAAGCCAGGTAGTCTGTATATTTTGTACAAATTGTGTAGCAAGTAGCTCAGCCTCAACCTCAGTCATGGTTCTAATACTGTGGGGAGGTTTTGTGTGGCTATGGGTTTTGTGAGGTTTTTCAAAGGAAGGTTGTGCTCCAACCGATATGTTTTTCATACTGTGGTCCACGACACCTTGTAACCCTTCGCCCTGAACCTCGCCACGACATTCAGGCAAGAGGTATAAAAATCTTGCTGGCTGCCTCTCTATTCAGTGGCTTCTTCAGCTCAAGTTAGTACAGCTGAGCTGGTCATCTTGCATCTCTTGTGCAAGAAACAGCACGAAAAATAATTACAGAAATGGGATGTTCCGGATATGTAGGACCCGCCTCGATGATGGCCTTGTAGTATCGCCAGTAGCATGCAGAACCTAGCGATGTTACTGAGTAAGCCAGCGCGGCCTGGCCCGGATCGAACGCTTGGCCTAGATTCCCAGATGTTCCACTGGTGCTTTAAGCTGTGTGCTGGTAAGCGTGTGGAAGGTAAACCGAGTGCTGCTTCGCACATTACAATTTATCGGATCGAAGCAAGTGTTGTGTGGAGACCGCATGACAAATCTCGTTTGTGAATTTGTGTTGCTATGTGTTGGACCCTTGCCGCGCAGGGGCCTCCCACGCTGGACACGGCTGTTGCGTGGCTTCCCTACAGGGACCAGAGGGGAGCCGCCATCGTAGCCGCACACTTCAGCCCACAGGAGCGATGGTTTTCCGAGACTTAGGAGCCATGTCGCTCAATTTTCGACCCGGAATCGCTTCATGGCGATGGCGTATTGTGCTGCCATGCACGTTATTTTTGCACGTCTTGGCAAATTTCGTACTTTTTTGTAGTTCGTTTAGCGTAACATTGATTGCGTGCTAAAAAATTGTGTTCTGTGTGTGATTATTACTTAGCCGTGCACTAAAGCCTGTGGTGTGCAGGCTCGATGCAAAATAGTTTTTGTGCAGTTGGCCAAAACCTTAATGAACAGCATTGAATCCCAAGAGGACACACGTGCTGCATCCACTGGTGAAATAAGAGCTGATTGACTGGTGAGGCAATGCGGAAATTTTTTTTCCCGCTAATCGACATATCCAGAACTTTTGTCTATAACTTTATATTGGGAAATTAGCCACCCAAACCTTGTATTCAGTTCCTCGTACGCAGTTTGTAGTGCCTGATGTATTTGAATGCGTGTGCATTTGAAGCCCCACCATGAAAAAGTGTCCGGCGTTGTCCGGCGGCATTGTGTTGTGTACACTTGACTCTCGCGACCTGGCTGGTGGAAAGAGCCACATGTCACTACCTTCCACCTGCCATGGTTGTCGTGGCAAAATGGGCAGGGAAAAGGAACCCTCTGCACTTGTAAGTTAGAAGAAGTGAGTCCAAAAGGTGGCTACCATGTGAAGGACAAAAAAAATTGATAAGAAGTAGTAATGACTATAAAAGGTCAGCAAGATTAAAAATGACAAACCACTGAGCAAAGAGTGCGGCGAAGTTGCTCAGCAGTTTGAAAGCAAAGTATTTAAGAAAATATAGGAAACGTAGTACAATTGAAGAAAAGCAAGGCATGTGCCCAATGCTAGTGCACTGCCACCGCGTAATGATAAATAAGCACGTCCATAATTTTTAGTGTCAGTCTTATTGGCGGGCCGTCGGAGCTAGTGGGAAGCACCCTTGTATATCTCCTTAGATGAGAGCGTGTCTGTGAGTGTGATCTGCGAAGTAACTGTGAAGTCCAACGTGGAGCATCTTCAGTTTCGCTACACTTGATTGATGCCAAAAGCATTGCAGTGCGCATTGTGCTTTCAATCGTCCATGCATCAGAGAGGCCTCACTGTGTTCTCAAAGGGGAAAAAATTTTCTTAGGCTGCTGGATTAGCAATCCCCATAGATTGCTGGGGAGTTGAAGACAATCTTGGGAGGACAACTCGGTTCTTTTTTGCCAGAATGGTGATGTAACTCTTCTAAAAGAGCCTAGCGTTCCCAACGGTTGCATTGACGATAGTGGGCTTGTACAATCATTCGTTGATGTTATCATGCCTGCAGCTTTGTGGCAGCATCACCATTGTAGAGTGAGTAGCAGCAATGTGCTGCACCATTCTAAAACCAGGAATGTAAAGCCACAAGGATAGTGAAATATTCTTAAGAAATTAGGGTGGTGGGCAGAATACAGGAAACTGATGCTCAAATAAATTGTCAGTAAAACAATAATAGCTGTAGGGAGCAGTTGCTGACTGGCACTTGAATGAGGATAAGCCAATTTTCAGAATGGCCTTGCACCAGGGCCTTGACGAGAAACTGAAAAAAAAAGCATAACAATTCAGGGGCCACAATGTTGACTTCGTGGCAAACCTTTCAAGCTGTAGAAGGTTAACCGGAGTGAGTTTTGGTATACATGTCCAACGCTCTTGTACAATAGTTCTGAATATTGAAAAATTGTTAAATGCTGTTATGGAAATATTCAAAATAATGGTTCAATCTTCGGATGTGTAACAAAATCTTTCTTTTGGTGTGTTTCCATCGATCGCATTGAACACTGCCGTAGAAGACCAATAGGAAACTCTTTTTGACGATAACAAAAACGCTAGTAGCAAAAGAAAATTCAATACTGCCGTCGGGTGGTCGGCGGGTGTTTTGATCGGTATGCTGGAATCCTAATTATATGAATAAACTGCATTCGTAAACTGTTTCCCGCACATAAGCGCTCTTGTCCAGAATTGTTGGGCATGAATCCAGTGACTGATTTTTAAAGCCTGCTGTGAAGTATAACGACTGTGGACGATTTTTGGGAGGAAACATTTTGAACTTATGAACCTCACCCTTAACGCCCTTGCTTATGTAAGCGGGTAGATTGTCTTGAAGGCTGTGCCTGCTTGACCCCTCTAATAATCCCGTGGAATATGCATGGTTTAAGCAAGTTTATTGACGTAGTCGCCGCTCTCACCTTTCATGCGCCTAGCTGCAAGCAGTGCGATTACCGCGTAAACGCGTGTAAGGGTCGCACCTATGTATGGGG
This sequence comes from Amblyomma americanum, assembly GCF_052857255.1. Taxonomy (NCBI): domain Eukaryota; kingdom Metazoa; phylum Arthropoda; class Arachnida; order Ixodida; family Ixodidae; genus Amblyomma; species Amblyomma americanum. The sequence continues at coordinate 278,690,559 of NC_135497.1, forward strand.
CGCATCCCGTTTTCCCCAAGGAAATATTACCAAAAATATTATCCTTGTAAAGGCCGCACCCAAGCTTTCCGTGACCCATGCGGGAATAGGGACCCCAACCTAAATTTTGCCGCGCGACGACAGCGCCGTGCTCCTCCCGTAGCGGCGGAATTCTGAAGCGTCGATAGGGCACGACGGCGCTGGGGCGCTCTGACTGGCCGTGTTCGCGTGCTGCGCGCGCTTTCTTCCTCCGCATGCTCCTCGTAGCCGTCTCCTCGCGGGCGCGGCGGATGCGAGCACAGCCTGACGACTGCACAGTGCGCCGTTTATGTCCATCGCTGGGCAGTTTTTACGCGGTGATCGAAGTGGCACGCGGCACCGTGGTTGCATAAAGGTGGGGAAGCGTCTTGCTTGACTTGTGGGCTTCTATGGAATGACGCATTTGCTTACTGACGTGTGTGCTGTCAACAGAAATTACCCAGGTGGCAGGAATCGTTCAATGCGAAGTACCGGTGCATTATCGCGCGCTGCAGTATTGATTAAAAATAGTACTACTTATCTATCACCGGCAGCAACAGGAGAGTGTGCTGGCGGGCACTTAATATATGTGCACTTACTCGGCCGACACCATGTGAAGTGGCAGCGCATACAACTGCGAAGGCGAAGATGGCAGACACGATTCCACATGTGAACTAACCTTGTGTCTCTGTCGTACACACGTGTAGCAGTGTGGCTCTGCAAATTACACTGTAGTTAGACCATTGTTGTCCGTAACGCATTACAAGTAATGGCGTTAACGGTAACGCATTACTTTTTTCGGTAAATTAGTAACATAGTTGTTACCAATTCGGAACTGTAATGGGTAACGTACTTACGTTAACATTTTTCGGTAACGGGAGGTGCCACGTTGCTAGTTACTTTTTGTTTCAGTTGTGCCCCACTCCGCCCCATTTTTTCGAAAAAGAAGCGCAGAGCACCTAAAGTGATGTAAATAAACAAAATGCACAGGTGCTCCCGACAACCCGTGTTGGGGTTCGCATGCATGCCAGAAAACAGCTGCCCTTGACAATGCACCCTACTAAAAAAAGACGGAATAGCCATAAAGCACAAAACACCTGCACGAACACGCATTCACACACTTGCCTTGACCTACCTCCCCTTCCCAAACCACTCTCACACACAACTTTCTAGAGAGTGGAAGCATGCCGATCATTTTGGAACATCACATTTTTCAGAATTACTTTAATTTTGTTGAGAGTAGTGATATTTTCTTTGTGAAGTTAGAATTGATGATGGAACATCACATTTTTCAGAATTACTTTAATTTTGTTGAGAGTTCAGTGATATTTTCTTTGTGAAGTTAAAATTGATGATGGAGTGTCATTTTGTGTTTAATGCCACATTCATAAGATGGCTTCATCATGTAATACACAGTTAGAATCGAACACATGTAACTCTACAGGCATCTTTAGGCTACTGTAACATTGCTAATCTCCTGCACATTTGTGCAAAGTATTCTCGTTAAATCAGGATATCGCGTAAAACCGTTGTTTAGGCTAGTTGTTATTTGGGAAATGTGAGCTTTATAAAATTGTTATCGTAAGTTCTTAAGGTGACGAAAACTTAACATTTATGGCTGTGAAGTAACGGCAAAGTAATGTACGGTACTTTTTTTTCGGTAACGATTACGCGCTACCTTTTTGTAGGTAATGTAGGGCGGTAACGCGCTCCTTTCTTTACATAACCAGTAACGTATTTAGTTACTTTTTTCGGTAACGCCAGCAACACTGAGCTTGACCTCGGGCGGCCGCGCAATAGTGTTACGTGCCCCGTCGATGCGCATCAAAACTGAGTTGTGCCAGCGGTTTGTGAGTTTAATGTCCTAATTCTGTACGTAGATTGTGCGCAAAGCCGTTTCTAATTTTTAGATATCGGTATGGTAAATACGCCATATGCTGTAAATACGACCATATGGCAGAAGCGCCTAAGCAAGCGCGACACCGGTAGGAACGGCAATGCGTTACCATATTGGTGGCATCAGCCGCACGCACATGCTAACACTATCAAAGCTCAACAGAATGGGATTCATTAATGCGCACCTATATTGCGAAATACGCTATCGTATTTCGCACAAATCTAAACGCGGTGCGATTTGATCTGTGACACTGGGGTGAGCAGCATAGCGCCAAATACATTGAAACACCGCGCAAATGGAAAAGGTAGCAGAAGCATGTCACCAGCACGCACGGCGGAAGCAAGCAGATCGAGACGAGCTAGCACTATTTGAAGACACGAAGAAAAAAAAAACGCGAAACGCATTCTTGCCGCAGCTTCGTTGGAAGGTAGGCTAAATTTCAGTTTTCACTTCGTACACCACGTGGTTATGCGCTCTGGGCACAAAACTAGGGCGTGACGAAAGCAACGCCCTTTTGGACTGTTTGCTTGACGCCGCGCACACGAGCTGCTCCCTCTACCACGAAAGCGCGCGCAAAATTTTCGTAGCAGTGTCAAAGCGTGCGGAAAACCCTCGAGCGGGCGTGCTCTTCTCTCACAACGGCGTCCATGCACGAGCGGAGCGAGCATAGCGCGCGCGAACCAAGCTCCACTCAACGGCGCCGAAGCGCGAGCCAGAAATAACGAGTGCGCGCGCGCGAAACTCGTTTCTTCACTTGCGGGCCAGGCAACACACACAAGTCAGTGGCGAAGCTCGTCGTCCTGCCCGACCAATTAGGAGTAATCGCTCGGAGAGGGCGCTGTTCACTGGCGTCCGCCGCGCCCTCTGGCCCAGGTTGTGTCCCCTATAACCTTCGAAATGCACGCGCCGTGGCCTCTGCGATCAGCTCCGGCTGCGAGCACCGGGGCGCATGATCGCGGAGGCTACGCATGCGCAAATGAGCATCCATGTACCGGCCACGGATGGCGCCCGAGGCGGCGGCTTATCACGGGAGTTATCCATATCGGCATCAGTATCACTAGCTCCATTGTGGCTCTCAGAGGCATGGGGCTTTCGTGTGCTGATGCCGAGCGTTGCAGTTTTTGCACAATAAGGCATGACACGGCTGGGTGTTGTCGAAAACGGCAAGCGTGCGGCGGGCAGGAAATTCGATGTGACCGAGAAGTGCGTCTGATGATGGTGCAACCACTGATCTCCACTAGGTGGCTGGATGCCACATTCCCGCTTTCTGAAGTGGGCGCACCCGCCGCGGTGGCTCAGTGGTTAGGGCGCTCGACTACTGGTTCGGAGTTCCCGGGCTCGAACCCGACCGCGGCGGCTGCGTTTTTATGGAGGAAAAACGCTAAGGCGCCAGTGTGCTGTGCGATGTCAGTGCACGTTAAAGATCCCCAGGTGGTCGAAATTATACCGGCAGCCTCCACTACGGCACCTCTTCTTTCACTCCCCCCTTTATCCCATCCCTTATGGCGCGGTTCAGGTGTCCAACGATATATGATACAGATACTGCGCCATTTCCTTTCCCCCAAAACCAATTATTATTATTATTATTATTATTTTAAGTGGGCGCAAGTGAAGCCACCGGAAGTTGGATGGCATGTCTCGGATGTTCGGTGTCTGCTGTGTATTTCAATGCAAAAAGTCGCGTCTTTCGCCCTTCCGTCCTCAGTTTTTCGCTTTGATTTCGTGTAACGTCTACTATAACATCAAAGGAATAAGCAAGCTGAACGTGATAAATGTGAGCATTGTTCGGGGAACATTGTAATTTCAGAGGAACCGAAGTGAACAGGCGTGCATGTCTCACCATGCCGCGGTAAAGGGGTACGTGCATTAAACACTATTTTGTGACCTGGTTCTTGTCTTCTGAGCGTAATTAGGAGTAGTAGTGGAATGAAGATGACCCTAGGTCATCTTAAAAACAAATTTTCGTGTAGCAAAGACAAGGCAATGGCACGGAAATCCTGACACTCGAAGAGCCACTCGTTATACAGCTGCCGCTGTTTCAATTTCGGGTTGGTGGCGGACGATGTCTCTTCTCATCGATGGCAGGTGATGTTTATCGCTTTAGTGTGCCATTTACCTTCCATACGTGCTTTTAATCTAACTCTATAGCACAGCCACATTTCATCTACACAACACGAGAGAAACGACTGACGAGAAAGACGAATGCAGCAGCGCATGTGACAAGCGCTGTTAGAAGTCAACTGCACCAAGCATCGCGAATAAAAGCCCATTCAGGCATAATTTGCGACAGTATGAAACAGTACTTGATACGCTCCGTCGAAAAAGCAGTACCATATACACTTTGGACGCGCTAATGTGAACCAGCAGAACACCGACGGCAGCTCACTAGATTGTGGCCCCGCCCTAGCTCGTTCCGGTTCGGTCTCAACATAATTCGGTAAAATGGTCACTGCAAACTCGGCTGCCTAATGAAGGATTCCACCTAGTCTTTCTTAAATTTATCCCCCATTGATGGCATAACTTGGGCTTAGAGCACGACAACGTGCATCACAACAAAGAGCAGAGTTGGAGACGCTAGCGCAACAGGACGACACAGTTGAGCAGACGAGGCTCCGTACGTGCTGTGTGCAGCGACTTTCTGTCGTCTGCTAGTGTCGTCCCATAGCGATGCAATGGACCCTTATTTTTGGAACGTCTTTCCCGAGGATTTTGCTGCTCTCCTCACCCAGTTGACGGCGCAACAGGTAGGCATTGTCACGAAGAAAGACAAAATGCTAAGCGGAAAACGAAAACTAAAACTGAAAAACCGTGCTGAGGTAGATTTCGTGCACTGCCAAAGGCTGACTTCCGGGACATGCCGACCAACTTCCGGTGGCTCACTTCGAGCGCCCGATGCGGCATCCAGCCCCCTAGTGGAGATCAGTGGTATCATCATCAAGGCGATTCGAGCGTTTTTGGTGTTTTGTTGTGATTAGCGCGAAGTTTAAATTCTGCCGACTTGAATGGCGTGGTGGTGGTGTGCTACAACTTCTTTGCCACAAAATGGAAGGGATTAGTTGGGGCTGGGGCGAGTCCAGGGTGGCCTCCACTTGGGGGCGACCTCTTGAGCTCGCGTGATGAGGGCCAGCTGCGTTCTTTTTCTTGAACTGGCCAAGAGCTTGTCCCATTCCTCCGCCGAGGGAGCTGGCAAGAGTTTCGTCGGAACGGGTTTTCTAGCGCATTCCCATGATATATGGCCTTGGGTGGCGTGCGTCCCGTCACCGCAGTTGGGGCATGCAGGGCCATATTCACCGTTTGTGATTAAACATAATCGGTAGGGGCTAAGAATGGCCTTTGTTTGTAGGCGTCTGAGTGTCGTGGCTTGCGCCCTGTCCAAGTCGGGGTGAGGGGCGGGATACGTGCATCTTAGCTCTCCGCGTACGAGCGAGGCGCCTCCGCGGGGGCGCCCGTTCCTGAGAGGTCTCCCGTCCCCCGGTTGGTTGGTCGGGCTAGACGGTCGACCCCCTCGTTTCCGGAGTTACCCGCGTGAGCCGGAACCCATACGGGATTGATGTTGGGATCAATAGTTCGGTTGCACAGAAGTCGCACTGCGAGCGCGCTTACCGAGTTTTTGGCGAAATTTTGAATGGCGCTCTTAGAGTCGCTCAGAATAGTTTTGGTGCGGGGATCCGCGATGGCCAGTGCGATAGCTACTTCCTCTGCCTAGCGTGAAAGGTTGTACTGGTAACTGTTAGCGAGGGCTGACTTTGGAGTGGCTATACATGCCACGTATGTTCCGCCTTTGATGTGTTGAGCTGCATCTGCCTACACTGCTCGTGGTTCGCTCTCGTACTGTTTCTCAAGGGCCTTCGCCCTTGCTTTCCTGCGGGTGTCGTGTCTGCCTGGCAGCATGTTCTTGGCTGCTGGTTTAACAACTAGTCTAATAGTAACGTCGACAGATAAATGTGATGTTGCACATACCTCCTCAACGGGGTGGATGTGGAGTTTGTCGAGAATGACGCGTCCCGCAACAGTGCGCGACAAGCGGGTCACTTGTGCCGTCTTATGGGCTTCGATTAGCTCAGCGAGCGTGTTAAAAATTCCCAACTGCAGCAGCCGATCGCCAACTTGATTGGCGTAGACCACCACTCATCCTGCCGCCAGAGCACCAGGAACCACCCGAACCTGCGGTTTTCTTCAAAGTTTGATATGCCCAAGCATCTTCTCACCATGTCACTCAGGCAGAAAGAAATCGTCTGAGTTTGCGAGCTATGCACGCAAAACTACAAAGCATAGGTGGTGCATGCCCAAACTACGGCGGACATTGCGTCACGGCGAAGATTCATCACGTGAATTTGGACTTCCGGGTCGTTCCTGCGGTTTCGATTGTATAGGCGTTGCTTGCAGACGTGCGGTTTCGACGTTTTTTTCCTTAATACCAACGCTCACATCGCTGTAAAAAGGGTGTTTTGCGCTGCCTCAAACTGCACCAACTTCACTGCAACGGAATACAACATGTTCCGAGTGCTATCAAGTAGTGAACGGCGAAAACAGTACGCCGTTGCGATCCGCTGGCAGACTGCCTGCTACGAGCTCCATGGACAACTCTTGGCATTGCTTCGAGCATTTCGTTGGTGGTATTAAACGTTCCATAGCGTTGTAGAAGTTTTGGAATTTGGTTAAGTAGGCTGTGTTCTCTCCTTTAGGAGCACCAATTTCTCGGACAACTTCCCCACGTCCGTTCTCGCATGACGGCGGTAGAACCGCGCGGTCGTAGGTGTGCAGATATGTGCTATTCGGCCTCCGTCACCACAGCTCGACAAGATGTTAAAGGACAGGACGATTTATTCCTCAGACATTGTGCTGCATGCGAGTTGCTGGAATTGATAGCTAACACTTCAGGCCTATGCGATCGCAACCATCAGCTGCTGAAACGGCGACACCGGCCACGTGTACGGCGGGGTCCCGTTGCCTGACATTGCTGGTCGCAGTATATGTTTACGAGCACTTTCAGTATTTATAATTTGTTATATGAGAATATATTTGCTAACTTCATGCCCAAAAAGAAACATATTTTCACCAGCAGACCTGTCGACATGTGCACAGAGCAGGTATGGAAAAATTATACGCGAGCTGTTACGTTAAAGTTCCCCGTTTGCGTAGACCCGCATGTTGCAGGTATGTTTCTTCATTCCTGTGTGTGGACAGGCAGGGTGACAGACAAGCTAATCGCATTACAAAGTGAAAAGAATTATTCACCACCATTCTTTTCATACTCAGAGGCAGTAAGTTATGAGAAGCTTCACTTCAGGATAACTGAACTTAAAAAAAATATAGCATCCAACATAGTCTAGCTGTTTATCACCTTTCATTGCACAGCCCGTAGGAGAATTGACATCTGAGACAAATGTTATAAAAACTGAACTGTCGCTGCGCAGCAAAGCATCATTTGAAAACTGTTATAGGTGCTGAACATGAATGTGAAGTAGATAAATGTCTGCGTCTCTAGCTTACGTGTGATGCATTGCATGGTTGCATATAGGAATATTGCACTGATGTTGCACTGACGTGACGTTGGTGATTTCAAGAAGTGCAGAATGCTGCAAAGACGGCAGAGGCTGGTCTGGTGGTCAGCCGGGTCAGTTATCCATAAGCATAAAGAGTAATAAACATGGTATAGAATTGCTTGTTTTAAAAGGCCAAGGAACACATTGTGTTCACAAGCATTCCAGATTTTTTGGTATCACTAGTGCCTTAGGCACGGTTTACCAAGGTCAGTTAACATACAATCTATGCCGCAGCTGTTCATGCCAAAACTAAAACTGGACAGGAATGCCTTTCGTTCAACAATGCACAAGGCTTTGGTCAAAGGAACTTGTAGAAAATGCTGAAAACAACTCTGAAAAAGCCTCTGTGTGTGCTGAAAAAGCCGAAGCATGATTTCTTTAAGTTGTACCATGCTATTTATTATAATTTACTATTTCTCACTCAGATCTGCATTAAAATCATTACATGCTGTGCTGTATAAAATGTGCGTGCAAGAGTTATTGCAAGAGAAAGGTTATATCAGATTTTATTAGCCACAAAACAAGAAGAGTTTCCAGTTAACAGCCAATGAACTTTCTCATTTTGCAGTTCAACAGTAAAGCTGCCTATGTGAAGAGTTAGTTCTGCTTTTGGCTGCGGTCTGCTTTCTGTTTTGTCTTTGTGCCTGACTTCGTTTGTGTTGTAGTGCCTGTAGCGAAGCTGTGTAGCAGGCTTTGATGCTTTGCTTAGGCTTGAGGTTTTCGTTAAGAAAAACACAAGGCAAGCTAATCTTGTGACCAGCTGTTTGCGTTATTACTTATCTACCTTACCTTGAACACCTTCCGTACAATGCATAAGTTTTATATTTCCACGTTTATGAACATATGCATCAACAGCTGAGGTGTCCGAAATTGGGGGCATCTGTCCGCACATTGGCTGGTGGTTCTTCTTTGACTAGGCTCCGGGCACTAAGTACACGGCAGCAAAATGGCTGCCTCTGTCTTGATGGGAAGCCACATTGATTTACTTTCCGAAGCTAGTGAACATTCAAGAGATGCCATAAAACAAAGCATTTGTTTTAGTACTTCTTTTCCATCTACATAATGCAGCAACTAGCAATGGGAAATCAAGCACAGGAATTCCACCATTCAGAGCTGCATGTTATATGTAAATGGCAGGTCATGTCCCACACCACCATATGCACGCTGTGAAATGCATTGCGTGATTATTTTTGTGTGTGAGTGAGGTTCTTGTGCACGCACCAAAGCCTCAGTAAATGGGTGCACCTCTCTCAGTGCCGGAATACCTGCTATGTCACTTGCCTATATTCATGCCCTTGACGCACATTAGTAGAGGTTTTCAGCGACAAAGTCTCGGCGCATGCTCACTGCAATTTCCAGTACTGGCAGAAAGAATACTGTAGGGCTGAAAGTGCAACACATTTGTCATGCAGTTGCATTTTTGCATTACAGACGAACTAAAATCCAGTTGCTTGAGATAGTTGTTATGCATGCCAGCTTGTGCAGTAATTATTCCATAAGCCATAGCAAATATTCTACAAAGCAGTTGAGCTGACAAGAACATTAATCGACAGCAAAACGGAATGTGCACCTTTGCTAAGGTTTTGGGAGGAGCTCAACGCGCCGCATGTGCCAATTTTAGCGCAGCAATTAAACACGGTCTACCTTGTTTGCAGGCAACGACAGCTCCGGTGATACCGCGTGGCAAGAAACACTTGCAGCTCCGATGCAGTGCACGTGAAAGCTTTTGTAGACTAGAAAATCACAAAATATTGCAAATCGTATGGTGTTACGTCTAGAAGCGCCCCGTAGTCAAAGGCTCCGGATTAGTTTAGACGGGTTCTATCACACAGCACATGGGCGCCTTTCGCACTTCGCCTCCATCGCAACGCGGCCGCCGCGTCCTCCGGTTCGGTAGCCGAGTGCTCTAACCACTAGGCCACCGCGGAAGGTGTAGAAAAAGCACCGCAAGTAATCAGAGGATTTGCATTATGCAAGCTCTTCGCCGTCGTAGCCACTCTGCTACAATGTGCGCAGCAGTGCGCTCGTACGTAATGCTAAGCTACGGTTGCTGGTCGTCGAAATATTCAGCGCCTGGTAGCGTCAAACCTCTCGGAAATATGTACCCTAACATATGTGAGATCAATGTAGCAGTCTTATGATAAGAGTAACAACAGGAGAACTTTTTAGCGAGTGAATGAAGCGCCCTAAACTTCTGCGCGAACAGACGACGCACGCCGAAAGGTTCGTTTTTTTTTGCAACGCTTTTTAGCCATTAATTCAAATACGGAACGTCGAGCGCGGACAAAGTAATGCACGTACAGCATGCTGACCTTTTTTACGGCTTCATTTGCGCGTACTAACGCATGAAGAGCCAGATTCAAGCTTGTCAGTTCCGGCTTTCAAGCGAAGCGCTGTACACACGCATCTCGCCGAACGACCCGGAAGTTTGAGTACCCAGCATGCCTTGCAGCCAGTTAAGATTGGGCACCCCCTAAGTATTGCAGCTCCATTCGCGTTTACCAGAAGCGTAATCAACCTGACGGTCCGCTGAGCAGTGGCGTCACCATAGGGGGGTGCGGGGGGTTCGGTCCGGACCGGGCTTAGAGCTCTAGGGGTTGCAGCTGCAACAGAGGAAGGGGGACGCAGTGACTGGGGCGGTGACGCTGGGCTTGTTGAAGAGCCTTATTTTTCTCGGAATTAGCTCGGTGTGGTAGAGGAAGTAAATAAAGCCTTAGGAGCAATGCAAAGGGGGAAAGCAGCTGGTGACGATCAGGTAAAAGCAGATCTGTTGAAGGACTGAGGGGAGATTGTGCTTGAAAAAATAGGCCTTATGTCCTTGAGCGTACCAGAAGCTTGGAAGAACGCTAAAGCCGTCGTAATTCATAAGAAAAGAGACGTCAAGTCAAGGACTTGAAAAATTACAGAGCGATCAGCTTACTGTCCGTTGCCTACAAGGCTTTTACTAAGGTAATCGGTAATGGAGTCAGGGCAACCTTAGACTTTATTCAGCCAAAGGATCAGGCAGGCTTTCGTGAAGGATATTCCACTATAGATCATATTCACACTATCAATCAGATGATAGACAAATGCGCACAATATAACCAACCTCTCCATATATAGGCTTATTTGATTACGAGAAAGCATTTGACTCAGTGGAAACCTCAGCAGTCATGTAGGTATTGCGGAACCAGGGTGTAGAAGAGTCTTATGCGAAAATACTGGAATATATCTATAACGACTGCACAATACCATAGTCCTCCATAAAGTCAGCAATAAAATTTCATTAATGAAGGGTTCCAGGAAGGGAGACACGATCTCGCCAATGCTATTCACCGCCTGTTTACAGGGGGTGTTCCGAGGCCTGGATTGGAAGCAGTTGGGGATAAGAGTTAATAGAGAATACCTAAGTAATTTGTGATTCGCTGATGACATTGCCTTGCCCACCCAGGAGATGCACTGCAAAACATGATCAATGAGTTAGTAAGGCAGGGCAGAACGGTAGGCCTAAAAATTAATATGCAGAAAGCTAAAGCATTGTTCAACAGCCTCGCAAAAGAACAGCAGTTCACGATGGCAGCGAGGTGTTGGAAGTAGTAAGGGAATACGTCTATTTAGGGCAGGTAGTGACCGCTGATCCGGATCATGAGAAGGAAATAACTAGAAGAACAAGAATGGGGTGGAGCGCCTATGGCAGATTTCCCAGATCATGAATGGCATGCAGTTTACTAATATCACTCAAGAGAAAGCATACAACAGCTGTACATTACCGGTACTCCCCTATGCGGCATAAACGCGCAGGCAAATGAAAAGGGTTCAGCTTAAGTTAAGGACAGCGTAGCGAACTACGGAAAGAAAAATGATAGGTGTAACGTTAAGAGACCGGAAGCGGACAGAGCGGGGGTGGGAACAAACGCGGGTTAATGACATCCTAGCCGAAATCAAGAGGAAAAAATGGACCTGGGCAGGGCATGTCATGCGAAGGCAAGATAACCGCTGATATTAAAGGGTAACGGAGTGGATTCCAAGAGAAGGCAAGCGTATAGCAGAGGGCGGCATTACGTTGGGTGGGCGGATGAGATTAAGAAGCTTGCAGGCATAGGGCGGGCGCAGCTGGCAAAGGACAGGGTTAATTGGAGAGACATATGGAAGAGGTCTTGCCCTGCAGTTGGTGTAGTTAGGCTGATGATGATGATGCTAATAAAAATGGCAATTCCGGAACTCCCAGCCTTCTATGACTACAGTCAGGTACAACTCAAGAACAAAGGGCAAATGTCCTTCAAAGGAGTTCCTCCAGGCAATAGCGTCGAGCGATTCTCCCTCTCAACCGATCCCCTTGGATCTGCTATAGCGTGAAATCGCACGAGGTGTCAGATGAATTGGGTATATCCACTACTTAATCTGACTAACCACGGCGTGATGAAAATCGGTCGACGCCATTGGCTGGAGGGCCTTCTTTGAGGGGCATCTGCCGCTGCGTTTTTGAGTTGCATCCGACTATAGCTGACTGGCAGGGCACTTTGCATCTAAGTATCTTGTCTATGGAGGCACCTCAAAGCAACTGGCATAAACCGTGAAGAGGCAAAGCATTGGTCCGCATTGCACTTCGTCACAGTCATCACTGAGTGGGATTCTATTGTCCCGCACAACATTTTCACTAGACCTCCAAATATTCCTGAGCATATCTGTCGGTGGCATCATGAGAGAGGAAGGGGATTGTATTTTGAAACCTATCGGAATCTGCTTGGCATCTAGAATTGGAAAGCCTACGGTCTCAGGTCTTGCAGCATCATTAGTTGCTGAAAGTGAACAGATAAAAGCATTAGCGTTGAAGAAACGGAAAGGAAGTCCGGAAAAGAAGATTTTGATTTCCTGTTATTTTTCTTCCTGCATACATGCCTAGTGAGCGATTATGTTCACCATGTGCGTCCGAACTTTCTACATCCTTTAATTCGTGACCAGGACAATACAAGGGGTGTTCACTAGGTGGTCTACTTGAATACGAATACAAAGTTTTAAAGCAGATTAAACTTACTACATATCAATGTAATCCCTCTTGACATCAACACACAAATTTCCACCGCGCTTGCTTCATAGTATGGTTACCCTCACAACAGCAGGATACTTCTTGCTGTTGCGGGAAGCCTGTTTCTGCTTCTGTGACTGCATTATTGTCGGGAAATCGTTGGCCGTGTAGAAATTTGTTCAGAGTACGAAACAGAAAATAATCCCCTGGACGCAGTTATAAACAGCAGGAAGAATGGTTAAGCTCCATGAAGCCGTATACCCTGGTAGCAGCTTGTGATTTGCTCGACTTGTGAGTTGGCGCATTGTCGTAAGGCAGCAACACAGTTGTCGACAACTTCCCAAGGTGTTTCTCTTTGACTGTTGACGCGGTGCCTTCATTACTGAATAATAGGTGGTTCCAGTCATCGCCTTGTGTGGCATGCACTTTAGTAACAAAACGTCTCCTGTATCCTAAAAAGCTGCTGCCATAATATTTCCAGGTGACATCTGCACACGAAATTTCTTTACATTTATTACCAGTCTGCTTCCATTGCATGGACTCTTGTTTGGACTCCGGGTCGTCAGAGTGGACAGACGTTTCATCACCCATAAGAATTCGAGAATAGAAATCTGCCGGATTTTTTATTATAAGTAGGCCTAAATTCTCTAGGCTATATTTCTGGCGACATGCTCTCTGTTCTTGATAAGGGTAGTTGTTTGGGCGAGTTGGTTTTCTCATGACGGTAAATGTAGCACTCGTAAAACACATAGCCCATGTGGTGTCCTCTTCGTTTGGTCCTGTGTTACGAGCGGTTTATCGTCATAAGCTTTCTGTGCAGGCGTCAACTTTTGTAGAATCTGTCGGGAACTGACCTTTGACACCATCAAAACATCATGAATAACACTGGAAACCATGCCTACTGAAATGTCTAAATCATGAGCTATAACACCGTCGAGATTTCAAAATCATGTCCTCCACATTATTGCGATCATCTTCAATTGATTCCCTACCAAGTTTAAACTGCTTCCAAAAATTTACTTGGTAGTAGGAAGTTGTATCATGGCCATGCGCAGCAGTCATTCTTCCATGGATTTGTTCTTTTTTTCTTTCGTTTCTAGGGATATTAACCGTCAAACAAAGTTCGAAATCCCTTGCTTTCTTTCCCACACTTTACTGCGCCTGCCATACTGACACTTCCCGTGGTTTAATCATGCTGAACTGCTGCTATGTGTTCATTCCCGGGATTGTTTCAATCTGTACAGACAAACTCAGCTCTAACACTGGCAGAATATGCTCAAGTAGAAAACTCACTCAACACCCCTCGCACATGCGTCAAGTGACGTTCTGAATGTACGTGTTTAATTTGTCTTGTTAGATATTTGTACCTTTCCATTCTTGCCAAATATACTTTAAGTGTTTTCCGGTATCTGGGAAACTTTCCTTATTGGTTGCTCGCACACGTAAAGTGACGTTCTGAAAGTGTTTGTTTTGCCCAATAAATATGAACGCGATAGTGTTAAAAGCCCCATTACTCAGCAAATCCGGCGTCGGCGGTCAGCGAAAAATCACGAGCATGGCTCTGGCAGCTGACATGGCCGGGCACAGATTGGTCGTAGATTTGTGCGACGTCACGCGACATGGCCGATTTGGGAGGAGCTGCCAGCTTGGGGTTCTCAAATCAGATTGGAGTCTGAGGGGAATCGAACCCTCCAGCACCCTTCCATCCTGAGTCGTATACATGCTCCCCCTAGGTCACGCAGGCACGGTCGTATGGGGCTTTATATGGGCGTTAAACAACTAAAGCTATCGCGTCATACCCTTAAGGCGGAGCTTGAGTGTCTCCTCCAATTTTTTGTACCTTTCCATTCTTGCAAAACATACTTTAGCTATTTTCCAGTACATAGGAACTTTATTTTTTGGTTGCTTATTTGTTTTTGGTATTTTCCATGGATATGTTTTCAATTGTTTCCTGCATGTTCGAGTGGGCCTTGTGCCATTCGCCACTTTGGTTGTCCTTGATCATTCCTGCGCAATCACTTCATGTGTTTTCACATGCTCTGGCGTTGTTTGCATTAGTTGATAACTGGTTTGTCTGTAGCCATTTCACCGGGTACCAATTAAGTTTTTCAGTTAATTTTCAAACAGTTTTTGGCTGGATGCCGTTTCAAACTCTTCCTAAATATTTATATTCCTTTGGTTGAAACCTTTATAAATACTGAAACAGTATGTCGAAATCTTAAATACTGATTTGTTTTTCTTTGCTCTGCTAATTTTCACACTGTTAATTACCACATTCATTCATATCATAAAACATTGTTGTGCTTATCTCTTCATTAGTGCTTCTTTGTTCTCTGAACAAATTTCACGCGATTGTATTTCTGCTTGTCCTCATATGAGTATGGAAATACATTCATGAGATGCTAATTAGGTTTCCATATGGCTGTTTAGTGAATTATCTGCTCTAGGGTATGTAGCGAGCTCCACATTCATGCAGAGCAGGCGAGGGTAGTGAACTGTGCTTGTAGCTGGGCTTGGCGCATATTCAGGAAAGATCATCAACCTGACAAAGATCTCTCCCATATCTTTCCAGTTAACGCGGTCCTGTGCCAGCTGCGGCCACCTTATTCCCGCAAATTTCCTAATTTCACCCGCACACCTGACTATATGCCACCTCCTGCAACGCTTGCTTTCTCTTGGAATTACCTTGAGGGACCGTCGTTCATCTTGCCTTCGCATTACATGGCCTGCCCATGGCCATTTAGTCTTCTTGATTTCGACTAGGATGTCATTAACCCGCATTTGCTCCCTGACCCACCCTGTTATCATTATGTCTCTTAACGTTACACCTAACATTTTCCTTTCCATAGTTCGCTACGCTGTCTACAACTTAAGTTGAACCCTTTTCGTTAGCCTCCACGTTGCTGCCCCATCGGTGCGTCAGGAAAGGTACAGGAGCATCCGCTCGCTTCGTCCGTGTCCCTTCTTTGCGCGCCTGTATTTTTCCTCAATAAAGCAGTGAATTGGAATGGTAGGGGGAAGAAGGGCAAGGGGGTGACACGGAAGATACGCACTCTTTTGCAGCAAGGCAACACCAGCCAGAAGTCTATACACATCGCTATAAGGGAGAAATGAGGCAGTACCTAAACACGAAATCGAGCTTCAACACCCGGGCGGGCGGATTAGGAAAAATTGGGGCCCTGTAGACCCCCTCGCCCTCTCCATTTCCCCTCTCTTGTCACCCCCCACCCTCTGCTGCACTACCGGAATGTAAGCAAAGTTTCATTTTAACGGCGCCAAATAAAAAAAAGAACAAAGCGCGATCAATGGGATTCATGCGACAGTAATGCCTTAGCTTAGTTTACTTTAGGGGGGTTTAACGTCCCAAAGCGACTAAGGCTATGAGAGACGCCGTAGTGAAAGGCTCCGGGAATTTCGACCACCTGGGGTTCTTTACCGTGCACTGACATCGCACAGTACACGGGCCTCTAGAATTTCGCCTCCATCGAAATTCGACCACTGGGGCCGGGATCGAACCCGCGTCTTTCGGGCCAGCAGCCGAGCGCCATAACCACTCAGCCACTGCGGCCACGCCATAACCACTCAGCATTATCTCTTTATTCTTTATTTAAATTCAACACAAGCATCAGAGAGCAGGAATCATTTTACATTTTACACAATACACGAAAGATTCGTGATATATTCAGTACTTAAGGCAACTCAAACACGATAAAGTGGGCACTAGATTGCAGATGCAAATTGCTAACTCTAATTACAGAACATATTTGAAAATGCCTTCGTTGAAAATAAGACAAGCAAGGATGACAGAAAATAAACGCGGTTCTGACAAAAGGCCCTTTGTAATGAGTTGAAAAAGAAATGCCGTGGAGTATCAGCAGGCTTAATACCACAAGAACAACAACCAAGAGACAAACAACGAAGATTTTTATTTTTTGGACTACAGCTCAGAGTTTCATTGACACCATGGAGGCTGGAAGACGCCACATGGAACAAGCTCATTGCAAAGCTTCATGTATAGCGTAGACGGTCCTCTTTTAAAATAGCATCTTCCGCGCCTTCACTTTGGCGAAATCAGATATAGTTAGTTCGAAATACAGACCGTAGAGGTCACTTTATTTATTTATACCCTCAATGTATCCAGCACTGGAGAGGGAAGTAGGTTGCGTGACAATTGGTACATCATATTGCAGCATGCAAGTTATAAACGAGATCGCACAGAGAATAATAATAATAATAATAATAATAATAATAATAATAATAATAATAATAATAATAATAATAATAATAATAATATAATAATAATAATAATAATAATAATAATAATAATAATAATAATAATAATAATAATAATAATAATAATAATTTCGTCCAGGAATTTCGTTATTGCATCGTTTTAATCTATTAACTGAGTGCAGTTTTTATAAATAGTAAAAAGTCAATAATTATGACGACGGAAGAGGGAAGGTAGTTTCAGTTTCTCGTCATATGTGGGATGAATGAATCGGATGAGGCGTTTGTGCGCTTCGGAATTGTGCCTACCTTGTGTGTATGTGGTAAACACATACGCAGGTGGAATGAACAGTTCACTGCGCAGCTTGCTGCGATGATAAACCTTATGAAAGAGGCACAGACGTGCAGCTTTGCGACGGGAATGCAAATGATGTTAAGCCCAAGTTGGATTTCATGCTTGATACGCTGGATGCGCGATGACAGTTTCAGAACATGAAGCGTGCCACTTTATTCTGGAACGCCTCTAATTGGGTAATAAGAATGGCAAGCCCCCAGGTCCCATAATGATTAGGCGTACTCTAGGTGTGAACGAGTGATTTTTGTGCTAGTAGGAGCCGAGTGAAAGTTGTGTTTTAGGTACCCTCCATATATAGAGTGCGATTAGCCTTGTTAACGACGTGCTCGTTGTGTGTTTTCAAGCTAAGGTTAGAAGTAATTTGAATGCCGACATACTTGTAAGAGTCAACAATGTTCGTATGCTGGTCAACAGTATTGTATTGCTCAAGTATGTTGGTAAGCTCTTAGACCTGCGGGAAATGCGCATGACTTTAAATTTTTAAACAATTAATTCCATTTGCCACGTTTCGCACCTCATGCAATGGCATATAATATCGGACTGCAGTGTGTCTGTGTCAGTGTTGCTTGCTATTTCCCGTGAAAAAAAAAACTGTCGTCTCGAAAAAATGCATCGGAGAATAAACGCCGGCAGCTCATTGGGGACCCACAGGCCGGGTAGGCGTACTACGCATTGCGCGATGTCGAAACCGACGGTGTTGCTCGCCTACAGCGGCGGCCTGGACACATCGTGCATCCTGGCCTGGCTCATCGAACAGGGCTACGAAGTGGTCGTCTTCATGGTGGGTCTCCTTTGCAGTAGCGCGCGCATTTATGGGCTTTCCCTCTCGTCCGCTTTCAAGAATGCGTGTGCAACGCGGTGTGCCTGAAAGAAAAATGCGTGACTGGCGAACAATGCTAATGGTGAGCGCAGCAATGATGACAGCTGTGTTTTTCTGTCCCTGACACGAAAATTCTGAAAATGGGTATGCTGAAAAGAAAAGTGTAAAAGCGGACCAAGACTTGCGTGCGGGAAGTTGGTGCATTGTTACTGAAGACCAGAAAGGCTCGGAAAAAGACAGCATGCTCTTATCTTTATTCGCACCTTTCTTTTAAGAAAGGAGGCCGTCTGCTGTACACGTCTAAACAACACGAAAGAGAAACGTTTTTTGCGTGCAGTCAACAGTTATCTCCCATTCATGCTTGAAGCGTGCTATATTTTTTAATTATAAAGTTATTCTGCAGGCGCAAGATCATTTCCACGATTTCTGACGTTGGATGCGCAGGAAAAATGAATGTTGTTCTTGACTGCGAGCTATTTTTCGTTTTTTTTCGTGTTTCTAGCAACTCATACCCAGGAATTATGGACAAGAGCATTTTTCAACTGTAAAAAACTTATGAACGCAATTTTTTCGTGTATTTTAAGATTTCACCATAAAAGTGAATATATCCGTTGACCTCCCGTCCGGCAGGCTTGCATTTATTCGCTATTAGCGTTTTTCCCTTTCGTTTTCTGCGGCAGTCTTCCTGCTTGATGCGAGCGATATTTTTCCATCGCTCTGAAATATTTTGCTACGCATCGGAAGATGAGGTCGTTACCTTCAATATTTACATAAGAGTACCTTATAATTTTCCAGTATTAATTTTTTTTTCTTCAAAAATGCTGAAAATGGTAATGTATGCGACATGCCACCCCAGTATACCGCACCGCAATCAATTCAAGTGAGTTATCGCTTTTCTCGAACAATATGCGAAAATTTGGTTACGTTCCCAAAGGCATGGTTATGCAGAAGTCTGTGGCACCCTGCTCTTTCGCTACGTCTGTCAAATCCGAAAAGCGAGAGCTGTGCAGGTTGGTTTCATGTAACTTGAGGGGTGTGTGGGGGGTTACCTACCGCCAACGTTAAAAATAAACGGCAATAATGATAGGTGGACACGAGAAACATTGTACATCTCAATCGAAGTTCATTAACGTCAAGGTTGAACAAAACCGCACTACACGGCACTATACAACTGCAGTGAACGAAAACCTGAGACAAGCAGACGACGAAATAAAGACCGACTGAAAATCACACTTGGCGGAAATTTCGTTTTCGCTCTGCAGCCGGGAGATATTTGAGACACGTTGCGTTTTAACTGAAATAAATAGCTGCATTAGTGAGACTTTTGCCACGCTTTCCGAAGTCGAAAGATTGCCGTAAGCAGTCTTTGCCCCGCGCCCTCGCCAGATAAGGAAACAAAAAAAATTCTGGCGGTTTAGCATTGCTAACCACGAAATATTGTGCGAAATCAGGTTCTTGCAGGTGGACACCAAAGCCACGAATACCGACTTTGTCAAGAGCGGGAGCGCGGTCGAGAGGTGGCATTGCGTTCGACGACGCTTGTTGGCGAGCGCTTGCTCCGAGATTACCGCCTGGTGTTACGTCTCGCCTACGACGCGCGGTATAGCCGGCGCGGATGCAACGGACGCCGCGGCTTTGTTCAAAGCGGCTGTCATTTAGACCCGTTCTTCGCTGCCGCAACGCCTCCCGCCAAGCGCGTCCAGGCAGGTTTCAGTGCCACGTGTCGTCGTGCGTGCGTGTGTGTGTGTGTGCATGTTTTGCCCACGCTTGTCAAAGCGCGGCAGCCGGGGAGAGGAGCTCCCCAACTGGGAGGCGAGGAGGTCCGACCGGCGCCGGCCTGGCGGACGCGCCCGTCACGTCTGGACATGTTCAAGCGTCGCCGTATCGGACGCCTCTTCCCAAGCCGTTCCCTCTTGCCCTCGACTCCGAGGGTATAAAAACGCCGCTGCCCCGGACGCCGAGAGAGACTTCGATTTTGCCCTTCGAGTAACGTGGTCGCCCTGACCGGCTGCTCTTTTGAGATGCCAGAATAAACAAGTTGTTCTGTTGCCAGTCGACTCATCCTTTGCCGGCACCTTCGGATGTTTCCAGCTTTGCCCCAGGCCGCCAGGCCAACGCTACCCTTGGGGCTTGCAACCCTTTTGCAACAACTGGTTGCCAGCGGTGGGATCCCGACAACGGAGGCCAGCAGCGAAGATATGCGGTCAACTGTATGCTGAGCAGCACAACGACCATCCGGGAGCAGTGCAACGAGCCCTGTGTGATGACTGGTTGCCTGCAGCGGAACGACTGCGCTGAATTCGTGGCTGCGAGGTTTGGTGAGTGCGGGACTTTCTTCTTCTGAGTTTTGCCAGGCTTTTGTTAGTGTCAGAAACAGAGCTGGTAATTGTGTTGTCGTTGCTGCCGGGTTAGTTTGCGGCAAGACAATAGTAGGCAGTAGAGAAAGCAGCATTCGGAGCAGCCATGGATTTGAAGTCGTTGCGCAAACCGAAATTGCTGGAGCTTGCAAGAGAGTTGGGTCTGGATGTCTCAGACAAACTCAGAAAACCAGAACTGCTAAGGGCTATTCTTGAGTTGGAGGCTGAGGATGACGAGCTGTCGGAATGCCTTGAGACCATTGAGGAGAGGGAGCAAAAAGAGAAAGACGAGCGCGAACGTAAAGAACAAAAAGAGAAAGACGAGCGCGAACGTAAACAACAAAAAGAGAAAGAGGAGCGCGAACGTAAAGAGCAAAAAGAGAAAGAAGAGCGCGACCACGCTTTAGAAATGAAGCGTCTCGAGGTAGAGATGGAACGCGCTCGTAATGGAAGTCAGGCACACGGTGCAGGAGAACGGGTATCGTTCAAAATGACTGACCTGATGCGGCCGTTTAAGCTTGGAGAGGACATTGGTTTGTTCCTGGTTAACTTTGAGCGAACGTGCGAGAAGCAGGGGTTCTCTCGGGAAACGTGGCCACAGCGCTTGCTCACTTTGTTACCCGGCGAGGCGGCCGACGTAGTCGCTCGCTTGAAGAGAGAGGAGGCAGAGGATTTCGACCAAGTGAAATCGAGTCTGCTAAAAAAGTACAGGCTGTCAGCGGAGGCGTTCCGTCGGAAGTTTCGGGAAAATGAAAAAGGCAGAAATGAGTCATATACAGAGTTTGCCTACAGGCTTATGTCAAACATGCAGGAGTGGCTCAAAGAAGAGAAAGCGTTTGGTGACCACGAGAAAATTCTGCAGTGTTTCGGGCTGGAACAGTTTTATAGTCGGTTACCTGAGAACGTGCGGTACTGGGTCTTGGATAGGCCAGACGTTAGTACAGTGGCTAAAGCCGCCGAGCTAGCCGAGGAGTTTGTGACGCGTCGGGCTCGCGGAGCTAAGGACGGTCAAAAGGGTGAATTTGGCTCCAAGTCTGAGAGGCCGAAGTTCACACCCATGAGAGCAAGGGGGGAGACACGTAGTGCGGATGCGAGTGAAAGCAGTCCGACCGAACGTAAGGAGACGGCGGCAGCCGAAGCCGAACGCAGAAAGCGGTTCGAGAGGAGGCAAGCGCGCGTGTGTTATACGTGCCAGAAGCCGGGTCACTTTTCGGCGCAGTGTCCAGAAACAAAAAGAGAAGTCGTGTGTTTGTCATTATGTAGCACTGACGAGAACATGAAGCTTCTCGAGCCTTACATGCGAGACTTCCTCGTGAACGGGAAAGAGTGCCGAGTGCTTCGTGATTCCGCAGCTACAATGGATGTAGTTCACCCCTCTTACGTAGAACCCGATATGTTCACGGGCGAGTGCGCATGGATCAAGCAAGCCGTGGAAGCTCATAGCGTGTGTCTGCCCGTAGCAAAAGTGCTTATTGAAGGACCTTTCGGAGCACTTGAGACGGAGGCCGTAGTGTCATCTATGCTGCCCCCCAGTACCCGTACCTATTTTCGAACAGGTCCGATCACCTCCTGCGCGAGAAGGGGCTTTTGTTTGGTGAGGCTAGCGTTCAGGCCTTAACCAGATTGAGAGTTCGGGAGCTCGCTGCAAAGGCGGTAGTTGCGGGGCCGACGTTGTCGAACAATAAAAAAGGGTCGGAGGCGCAGCAAGCTGATATTCCGAACACGTCAGAACTGGATAAAATTGAGCCTGTAGCGTTGAAGGCACCAGGTACTGGAGAGGAAATGCCCGACAAGGGAAAGTTAGAAGAGCTTCCGGTCGAGCTTCCGGGACTAGGCTCAGTGACGAACAGGGAAGACACTGATCAGGTCATTAGTGACTTACTCAGTAAAGCACAGCTGTCGCCTGAGCAGAAAACCGAACTACACCAACTCTTACAAGAGTTTCAAGGTCAGTTCTCTGAGAGGCCTGGTAGGACTTCTGTCCTTACTCATGATATAGAACTTACCTCCCCAGAGCCAGTACGATCCAAGGCGTACCGGGTGTCACCCCGCCAGCGCGATATTATGGAGGCTGAGGTAAAGAAAATGCTACAGCTCGGTGTTATTGAGGCGGGTGAGAGTGATTATACCTCCCCTTTGATTTTAGTTGAGGTACCGGGCAAGGAACCTCGTCCTTGCGTCGACTACCGCAGGCTTAATTCCCTTACTAAGGATCAAATTTATCCGATCCCTAACATCGAGGAGCGCCTTGAGAAAGTTAGTAGCGCTCAGTTTATTTCCACCCTAGATCTTGTCAGGGGTTATTGGCAGGTTCCACTTACAGAAGAGGCTAGTAGGTATGCGGCGTTCATTTCACCAATGGGAACATTCCGTCCTAAAGTTTTGAGTTTTGGTTTGAAGAACGCGCCATACTGCTTTTCAAGCCTCATGGACAAAGTGTTGCGGGGACAGGAAGAATTCGCTTTACCGTATTTAGACGACGTAGCGATATTCTCCGCCTCCTGGTCTGAGCATATGGCACACTTGCGGGCAGTGCTAACCCGCCTGCGCGAAGCGGGCTTGGCAATCAAGGCTCCCAAGTGCCAATTAGCACAGGCCGAGGTTGTCTACCTCGGTCACGTGATTGGACAGGGTCGTCGCCGCCCCTCTGAAATAAAGGTGGCCGCTGTGCGAGACTTCCCGCAACCGCGCACGAAGACCGATATTCGGTCGTTCTTAGGTGTCGCCGGCTACTATCAGAGGTACATCCCCAGGTACTCCGATATCGCGGCTCCCCTGACAGATGCTCTAAGAAAAACAGAGCCCCAAACAGTCGTCTGGGGCGAGACAAAGGAAAGAGCTTTCAGCGCCCTAAAGAGCGCCCTAACAAGCCAGCCTGTGCTACGATCGCCAGACTACACAAAAGGGTTCGTTGTTCAGTGCGATGCTAGTGAGCGAGGCATGGGCGTTGTACTGTGCCAAAGGGACAATGGAGAAGTGGAACACCCCGTCCTGTATGCTAGTCGTAAGCTGACCTGTCGTGAGCAGGCGTACAGCGCCACCGAGAAAGAGTGTGCGTGTCTCGTGTGGGCCGTTCAGAAATTGTCATGCTACCTAGCCGGCTCGAGGTTTATCATTGAGACGGATCACTGCCCTCTCCAATGGCTGCAGACCATATCTCCCAAAAATGGCCGCTTCCTGCGCTGGAGCCTCGCTTTGCAACAATATTCCTTTGAGGTGCGTTACAAAAAGGGGAGTCTCAACGGTAACGCCGATGGCTTAAGTCGAAGCCCCTAACGTAGGAATCCGCCTCAAAGTTGTTGGTTACTGATGTTTTCTTCCTGAGGCAGGATTTTTAACATATTGCTTTTGTTTAGTGCTTCAAAGTGATTATGTGCTTTCTAGTGCAATTTTCCAATTTGTGGACGCGTTCTGAGTGCTGCTTGACTACTGTAAGGAACTAGGCAGTAGTATAAAAGGGGAAAGAGCCTGGCAGAGCTTAGTGAGGGTTGTCTCGTGCTTGCTGACTGAGCGGTTGCGTTTCGGCGTAGTTCTAACGCTTGCTGGGAACGAGCACAAAAATGGCAACTCTCCCGAAGTGACTTTGCAGTGTCCTATGTGATCCTGAACCCGAGAACGAGGCCTTCTCTGTGCGCTGCGCTCAAGCAACGTCGAGGGACGACCGGTTTCGATTACGAGCATCATCGAGCGACATCCCTCTGGACAGCGGATGCAGTCCCCTGACCATCGGGATCTCCTTCTCCCGGCGGGGCGGTCTGTTACGTCTCGCCTACGACGCGCGGTATAGCCGGCGCGGATGCAACGGACGCCGCGGCTTTGTTCAAAGCGGCGGTCATTTGGACCCGTTCTTCGCTGCCGCAACGCCTCCCGCCAAGCGCGTCCAGGCAGGTTTCAGTGCCACGTGTCGTCGTGCGTGCGTGTGTGTGTGTGTGCATGTTTTGCCCACGCTTGTCAAAGCGCGGCAGCCGGGGAGAGGAGCTCCCCAACTGGGAGGCGAGGAGGTCTGACCGGCGCCGGCCTGGCGGACGCGCCCGTCACGTCTGGACATGTTCAAGCGTCGCCGTATCGGACGCCTCTTCCCAAGCCGTTCCCTCTTGCCCTCGACTCCGAGGGTATAAAAACGCCGCTGCCCCGGACGCCGAGAGAGACTTCGATTTCGCCCTTCGAGTAACGTGGTCGCCCTGACCGGCTGCTCTTTTGAGATGCCAGAATAAACAAGTTGTTCTGTTGCCAGTCGACTCATCCTTTGCCGGCACCTTCGGATGTTTCCAGCTTTGCCCCAGGCCGCCAGGCCAACGCTACCCTTGGGGCTTGCAACCCTTTTGCAACACTGGTTACTTTTGACAAAGACGGTATACCTGAAAGCGCGATTGAGAGCGCGTTTCCTTTCATTTCGTGACTTGCAC
Source organism: Amblyomma americanum (assembly GCF_052857255.1). NCBI lineage: Eukaryota > Metazoa > Arthropoda > Arachnida > Ixodida > Ixodidae > Amblyomma > Amblyomma americanum. The sequence continues at coordinate 278,715,172 of NC_135497.1, forward strand.
ACAGATGGAAGTTGCTGAACACGACGATGCACAGCGCGAGAGTGTGTTGCAGTTTAACACGAGGCGTGATCGGCTGCGGCGATGGCATAGGGCTCTCGTGCAGTGACCAGTGAAGCTGATGTGTTCGCGCCGCCGCGGGTTCGAAACCCAGTCGCGGCGATACGCATTTTATTAATACGAAAGCATTATATGGCTCATGAGGCGGAAAATCCGGCGTTGTCGTTGCCCACGCCAGGCGGTCAGAAAACACACGTGACCTTATCAGGAAAAGAAGAAAAAATACCTCCCGTAGTGGGTCTCAAACCCAGGGCGGTGCGAACAAATCAGCTTAGCTGGCCACTACATTAGAATATTGCGCCATCCCCGCAGTACAACGCCCCACTCGATAAACTGCCAGTCTCTCTCTAGCTCTCGCGCTGGGTTTGGGTATCGTCGTGTTCATCAGCTTCCATTCGGGCGGCGCGAATTACAGATCAGCTTTGCTGGCCACTGCGTTCGAGTAATTTTTTCTCCAGGTTGGCCAAGGTCACCCTCATTCAAAGTCTCGTTTATTTCCCGCCACTTTCCCGCATCACGTGACGAACTTCAGATGCTTCACCACACACCGGAATTTTCCAGGTCAGGAGACCAATAGTGCTCTTGCACTAAAGACCGATTCAGGCCTCAGTGGGACCTTTTCGTCGTCCTCTTCTTTGCGATTCTCCCGCTCGGACCCTTTTTCACTTGTTGTGTTAGTTTGATGCTGTGTCATGGATAAATTCGCAGGTAATAAAACTTCACAACCGGATTCCCCGTTAACCTCCGATTCACGAGTAAATGGAGTATCAAGAGAGTCCAAAACCGAGTAATAACATGTCCCAAACGTAGTAAACAACAAACACCTTCAACAACGAGCACTTTCTCGGTGGTGTTTTGCCACGAAAGGTGTCACCGACTCACCATTTATCGGGACCAAACCTTTTTCTGGGATACCGACAGTGCGCCAACTACGTCCCTCCTGGAATTCACTGCAGCGACCGACGTTCTGAGATTAACACGATCACTCGCCCGCTCTCCTTGTTTCACCCAAGCAAACCACGGTCCATTGTTTTGAAGTATTTTCGGATAAAGCTTTAATCGGACATTCATTTGGCGCACACCGTGCTGGCCACATGCAGCGCTGTAGTACCCCCCCCCCCAGTCAAAATTTTCCAGGCTCCAAAATCTGCTTTTAAGCATTGTACTGGGTCATTGACGACACCTCTGACGCTAAAAAAATCTCTGGTAGGGGGGGGGGGGGGGGAGGGGGGGTAGGAGTACCACCCCTGGGATCCTTAGTAGCTTCATTCGCATTAAGTGTAAGAATGAACTGTTCTAAAGCCCGGGAACTTTTTGCGCACCCTTTGCGTCTAACCACGTGTTAACGTGAATGGAAGGGTTATATCAGCCGATCAGCTGACCAAACTGAACTCCCTCTCTGCGAAATGATTTTTTTCTTTCGAAATAATGCTTTTTTTTTGTAAACGGTGCGAAAGGCGAGACACACGCTCGCATAATCGCACACGCACGCAGAGACAGATACAAAGGGCAAGTGCTGTTCCAGGGTTCGTGGTGCTTTTAATTTTTCATGCATATAGTTTCACGCTGTTTACCGTAGAATGCACTCTTAGCAACTTGACGATAATGCAGCAACTCGCAGACTCGCCATCATTATGGACGCATTACCCTATGGTTGCACATCAATTTTGAAATCCAGGGTTCGACGGAAACCCGTCTGGTCGGGTATGTTCATGGCGGAAAATCTTCAAGCGCCGACCTGTCACAAGATGTCCGTTGTTGCCTCGCTTGTCCGCCGATCGGAGAACCTCTGCTCTACGTTGGAAGAAAAAAAGACAGATCTGGACACCGTTCGCCGCGACCTGATGGCTTCGGGCTATCCCAGTTCTTTTATACAAAAATCCGAGAATCGCCTAGCTCACCCGCCGCCGCAGCAACCCCAGCGAGAGAAGAAGAAAAGGATTACGATATCCTACGTCCCCGGAGTAAGTGAAAGTTTATCCCGCATATTCCAGTCGTACGAAGTCGACGTCGCACATGTACCCACGCAAAAGCTGCGACACGCGTTGGTTACAGTGAAAGAGAAGATAAAGAAGTTCCCGGGCATCGTGTATAGGGTTCCCTGCGCTGATTGCGAGCATGTCTATATCGGTGAAACAGGTGATTTTCGGAAAAGATTGCAGCAGCAGCACAATGATGTCAAGAACAAGTGCGTGGCAACAAACGCACTGGCTGATCATGCTATCTCCGAGGGCCATGACATCGACTGGGACGGCTCGAAGATAATCGGAAAAGAAAAGAGCAAGACGACAAGGCTTTACCTAGAATCTTTTTATATTCAGACGACGGCAAACACGCTTAATCGCAACGAAGGCAATCTACCCCCGGTATACTCCCGCTGCTTGCGTCATACCATGAAACCTATATAACTTACCTTCACTCCTGTCTTTCTTTCATTGTGAACAAGGCCCCCGTAAGCCGGGGCCGAAACGTCCTCTTTTTTAACGATTGGTCGGCGCTTGAAGATTTTCCGCCACATCGATTTTGGTCCAAATCGGCTAAGGTCAAATTTGGGGTGTGGCCAGGGCCAAGTTTTGGAAATGGCCAGGACCAAATTTGGTGTTATCTGTGTGTTATGTTTTATTTTTAGCTTAACATGGCATCGCTGTTGCTGGGTATCGGCACAAGATCGGACGGCCAAGATTCGGCATTAAATGATGGCCAAACTTCAGTACCAATGTTGTCAGACTGCATGACAGATTTCGTGCAGCCGAGTTTGACGACCACAGCGTTGCTGTTCAGTCAGTCAGTCAGAAAAACTTTATTTCCCACCGATATAGGAGACACGCCTACCTTCCCAGCTCAGGTACGCAGACCCGGGAGGGAGTAGGGGGCTCCGCGACTAGAGGCCTGTGTGGTGAACCTCTTGGTTCTTCGAGGCCTCGGTCGCCAGGCGGATGGCTTCGAGTTGGTCTTCGAGTTTTGAGCTTCGAAGGAGAGACTCCCAAGCTTCCTCAATAGGAATGTTTACGGCAGCCCCAGGTGAGTAGGGGCATTGCCAGATTATGTGGTTTAGTGTCCCTCTCTGGTCGCATTGTTTACATCTGTCGTGTTCTCTTGCGTCTATGTTAAGGAGGTATAGCCAGTGTGGGTTCGGATAGTTGCCCGCCTGGAGTCTTCTCAGACACCTGGCTTGTTCGTTGTCCAGTTGTGTGTGCGGTGTGGCGTAGGATCTTCTACCCAGTTTATAGTAGTCGCAAAGTCTCTGAAGGTGGTCAGCCGCTCCTCGTGTACTGGGTCGTCGAGCCGCTCTGCGCTCGCCCGGTAGTAGACGTCTCGAGCGAGCGCGTGTGCGGCTTCATTCCCCGGTGCCGATTCGTGGCCAGGAGTCCAAATAATTCTGACCTTACGAGAAATCTCCCTGGATTCAAGTATTTTCTTCGTTTCTGCCGCCACCCGTCCTTTGGCGAGGTTCCAGATGGCGGTCTTGCTGTCACTAATTATGGTGTTGGCTTGCGTCCCGACACACGCGAGTGCAATAGCCACTTCCTCTGCGATGTCAGCATTTCTTGTTTTGATCGATGCTGCAATTAACGGGATGCCTGCCCCATCTACCACCGCGGCGACCGCGGCCCCAGATTTTCCGGTGGCTGCGTCCGTGTATGCCACTGTTTCCGGTGGTTTCGAGTCCATTTCTCTAGCTATGGCCTTGGCTCTGCTTTCCCTTCTTTCCTTGTGGTGAATTGGGCACATGTTTTTTGGCATCGGCGGGATGTAGAGGTTGTCTCTGTACCCGTTGTCGAGAATAACTTTCGGGGTGGTGCCCCTGTCGTGTTGAAGCCCCACCCACCTCAGTATTTGTCGCCCGGTGTCAGACAGACTGAGCCGCTCTATCTGTGTGGTTCGTGTGGCTTCCGCCAACTCGTCTACTGTGTTGTGCATTCCAATGGCCAGTACTCTTGTAGTCGAGGTTGATTGAGGGAGACTGAGTGCGTTCTTGATACTCCTTCTTATTACGGATGCTTCGATCTTTTCTTTTTCCTTCGCATTTAGGTGCAGGTAGGGGATGACATAGCAGATTCTGCTGGTGATGAAAGCCTGCATTATTCTGGCTAAGTTCCCTTCCTTCAGACCTCTGTTTTTGAGAGAGATTCTTCTGATGAGCCCTGTTACTTGCGCTACGGATCCTTGCAGTTTGTTTATCATGGTCGTGTTCCTCCCGTCGGCCTGGATGATGAGTCCGAGGACCCTGATCTGGCTGACTGCTGGGATCCTTAGGCCTTTGACTGTAACTTCGATGTCGGGTTTCTGTCTGCTCTTGGTGTAAATCAATAGCTCAGATTTTTGAGGAGAGCAACTGAGGCCGATTTTCGCCGCGTAATCGACCACAGCGGCCGCCGCTAGTTGGAGATTCTCTTGAATTTCTCCGTCTGATCCTCTGTTGGTCCAGATATTAATGTCGTCGGCGTAGAGGCTGAAATTGATGTTTGGGATGGTGCCAAGTCTTTGCGGGAGTTTGATCATCGCAATATTGAAGAGCAGGGGGGACAAGACGGATCCTTGAGGTGTGCCCTTCCCAGCTATCTTTATACTCGATGATTTTGCTTCCAAGAATGTCAGGATGACCCTTCTCTCCGAGAGGAAGCTGCTGACGTAGGCGAAGGTTTTAGCTCCAACGTCCATGTCTCCGAGGTTTTCAAGAATGGCCGCGTGGTGAACGTTGTCGAAGGCTTTCCGGAGGTCAAGCCCCAGAATAGCCTTCGTGTCACCTGAGTGCCACTGATCGACGATGTCATGCCTCAGTCGCAGCATTACGTCTTGCGTGCTGAGGTGTTTCCTGAAGCCGACCATTTCGTGTGGCCAGAGCCCTTTGGACTCCATGTAGTTATAAAGCCTCGTATGTATCACCTTCTCCATGAGCTTTCCAACGCAGGAGGTGAGAGATATGGGTCTCAGGTGTTCGAGCTTGTACGGTTTACCAGGCTTGGGGATGAATATGACATCCGCTGTTCTCCATGGCAACGGGAGGTTTCCTTGTTCCCAGACTAGTTGCATGTAGTCCGTGAGTTTAGTGATCGAACTGTCGTCTAGATTTCTGAGAATCCTATTGGCTATACCATCTGGTCCTGGAGCCGTGTTGCGTTTTAGGCTGAGAATTTCCGCTCTCACCTCCGCCTCCGTTATAGGCCTGTCCAGTTCCGGATTGCTAGCTCCAATGTAGGGTGGGAGGTCCTGGTTCACACTGTCGCCAATGTATGTCCTTCTGAGTTCCTCGAAAAACTCTTCTTCGGAGCCTTCGAAGATGTGTTTGATCTTTCGCTGAGTTACTTTTGCCTGCGTTTTAGTCTGCTCCGGGCACAGCAAGTGCCTAAGTATGTTCCACGTCTTGGGGAGGCTCATCTGTTTCTCCATGTCGTCACATCTCTGGAGCCAATTCTGTTCGCATACTTTGAAAGCCTGCTTCTCCATTTCCTTGTTGTGTCTGTGTAGTCGCCTCCTAAGGTTCCTGTTCCATCTTTGTCCTTTCAGTCTCTTTTCCATGCTCTTCTTGGCTTCCCACATATGTAGTAGGCGTGAGTCCATCGGGGCAGGGGCATCTTCGTCCTCGATTTCCACCAGTACCGATTCTATGTCTTGGAAGGATGTGTCGTGCCATATGGCCGTGATGTCCTTTCGAATTAGTGTAACTACCCTGGTGTCATCCCCTCTGTTGCTTCCATAGGCCTTGAAGTGCCTCTGTTTTGGCCATTCTATATTTGTTTCTTGAAGTGCGATGGCTAGAGGAACCTCGCCAAGTAAAGAAATGTAGTTTTCTAGCAGCGCTCTTTTTTGTCTGTAACTCCTGCAGTTCCATTGTAGAATGGTTGTGGGGGTGCGAGTGCTTATCCTGAAACGTGGTGGGAGATTGTTGTTTACGTGACTAGCCATTATGGGCCTTCCAGACGTACTGCCGCTCCACACCCGAGCTTTTCTTGGAGTCCCTTGATTTCGCTTGCTGTGCACTGCATTTGTGCATACATTGCTTCCATGGCCTGTCTCATTTCAGCCACGATACTTTCTAGCTTGTTGTTGATTCCCATCATGGCGACTTCAAATTGTACCTTCGTAACGAAGATGTCATCCATTTTTTCCGCGCATTTACGCTTGCTAGGCGGGGACTGTGCCTCGTTGCGGCTCCCTGCCCCTTCTGTTAGCGGTATTATTGTAGGTTGGGCAGTTTGTGACAGCGGTGTCTCTTTGAGCAGTGTGGCCGCGGTGTTTTTGGGGGTGTGTACTTCCTGTTTAAGTGTTTGCACTTCCTGTTTGAGTGTCATAATGACATCATTAAGTTCTTTTACTGCTTCTCTGAGCTCGTGGTTTTCTTTCTCTATCTTTTTTATGTACTGGTTAGGCTGGGAGTCTCTCCTATCGAAGCTCACCTTTTTTTCTCCGTCCGAGTCCTTCTTGAGGCCCCAGGGGTCTCCGGGCGTTCTCTTGTTCTTGTCTGGCTGGGTGGAACTGGACTGGCCCACTATCTTCTTTTCCCCGGACGCGGACCGTGATCTGGACCTGTAAGTCGAACGTTGAGGGGGACAGAGGTGGGAAGTGGTTTGGGGATCTGCTCCTGCTCCTGGCCTTCCTCTTATGGGATGGTGTCTTGAGAATTGGCACTAAATTAAAATCTTCTTCTTTTGCTAGCATTTCCTCCGCAAGCTTCCTTTCCCAGAAATTCTTTACCAGGTACGGTGTTCGAAACATGGCCTTGCACGTCTTGTCGCCAAGGGGGTACGCCTTGCCACACAGGGTGCATCGAGTCTCCTTGCAGCTGTGACCCTTCTGAGGGTCTTTTTCACCGCAGTTTCTGCATCTCTTGATCGAGGTGGGGTTAGGGCACACGTCCATCCGGTGTCCCAGGTCCGCGCATCGATAGCAGACTTCGTAGCGTTTCCTGTACAGGAAACATCTCTCGTAGCAGCCGAAGAGCTTTATAGTCCTTGGGACCCGCTCCTCTTGGAAGACGAGGAGGATCATAGTCGACTGGGAGCTAAGTCTTCTGACCGCGATGATTTTCGGGTTTATTCCCAGACTTGCGTTAAACTCGAGTTCTGCTACCAGTTCGGCGTCGGAGACGCTGAGGTGGACGTTGTGAATCACTCCTTTTCCCCTGCTCTCCGGGATTGTCATATGTGCCTTGATTTCCGTCTTGCTTCCTTCTTCCGTGGTGATGGAAGTTATTTGCTGGTATTTTAACGCCCTTTTCTTGTCTTCAGTAGCGATTAAAAGGGTCTGCTGGGCTTCGTTGGGCGAGAGGATGTCCCTCCGAGCGTCTCCGTAGGAGATCCCAGTCTCCCTGCACACGTAGTACAGCAGCCTGGCGGCTCCGAGCCTTGTAAGGGGAGCGAGGCCCCCTTGGGGTCGCAGAATTATCCGCGTTGCGCCATCGGGGATGCGCACGTGCTGTTTTCCAACTGATTTCCAGCTTCTTTACCGCGGCGCGTTTGAAATTATTCGGCCTCTCCTGCGTGGCGGCGCCACTGACTTCCGGTTGCCGCTCCTCGCGTTGCATTGGTACAGCTTTTCCTCCTTTCTTGACCTTATACCAGCTTTCTGGCTCGTAGTCTTCTTCCGCGGAGGTTCCCCCGACTTCCGCGTCCATTTCCGCTGCTTCGTTGCTGTTAGCGGCCGTGCGTTATTGCCGCATCCTCTCCGCCCGCCTCCTCAGATACCGAGTTTCACGCTACGTAATGCACGCGGTATAGAGTTTGCCGCTACGTAAGGCTGCACTGCTCTGACACGACTGAAACTTTCGCTCTTCGCGGCCGCTATACAGCCGGCATGCATACGTCTCCGGCAGGGGTTGCATAATTCTAGCACGCTTGCGACAGCCTCGGAAGCGTCCAATCCCAGACAACACAAATACATCCTCAGGACATCCCGAGGAATAATTTTTCAACACGATGTGTTGTTCTGACGATGTCCTCTACTGATCATCTATAAGTCCTCACATAGTCCTGTTGTCCAGCCTCAGTACGTCCTCAGGACATCTTCCAAATTCATCTCAAGGACCTTCTTAGTATGTTTTCAGGACGTCAGATGAAGATTTAGCCCCAGAGAATGTGGGTCATTATATTGCTTAATTACTTTGGGAGTGTGCATAGAGGCTGTCAAACAGCTTTCTTTTTCCTTCATTTGTCTTGGATTCTAACAAACGAATTATGCAAAGTTTCGCCGGGATCAAGACTGGTTAGTTTGCCACATTTCTTGGTACATACAGGTTGTTTTTCCTGCAATATTTTCATACAGCGACGACTACAACTCTTTCAGAAATTGAACTCTGCCATCTCATTGCAAAAGGTTTCTGGACTAATGGCCCTTAAAGCTAAACAGTCCAACCCCACCAGAAGCATGCAGCACATAAGAATGGGTTTAAAAGCCAAAAGAGCTTAAAATAGCTCCTCAAGGGTATATAGTTTTGTTCAGTCAGAATGGCTTCCTTCATTATGTTGGTATTGTGCACAAGTAACTTTTAATAAACCGGTAGTTTTTAATCAATGAAAACCAGGTGCGAGGGATAAATTTTTTTTAAATCTCAGTTCAATGCCACAATATTGTACTGTGATAGGTCGTTTGCAGGACATCTGAGGAATTTTCATCCTCGAGTCGTCCAGCGATGTACAAACTGAGGACATCTTCATGAGGAAGTTTGGTTGTGACGCACTCAAAAAGTACTCGGAATGTCCTGTTAGTAATGAGGACGTTCTGACCATTTGAGGACGTCCTCAGCACGTTTGGTGTTGTCTGGGATTTCAGCTGCACTGCTCTGACACGAATGAAACTTTCGCTCTTCGCGGCTGCGATAGCCGGCATGCATACGTGTCCAGCAGGCGTTGCATGATTCTAGCACGCTTTCGACGGCCTCGGGAGCGCCCAATTTCAACAGCACTGCTCTGACAAGACAAACATTCGCTCTTCGTGGCCACTGCATCCCAAGCCTGCAAGACGTAAACGGAGCTCCCCTGAATCTAGACTGGAACACGGTTAATCATAGCACCAATTTCGTGGACCCGGTGACAGGGGCCAACACTCAGTGGACTTAGAGTGCGTGGCAGAAGGTCAAGCGCAAGCTTGTCCGGAACGGGCAGAAGGCCTCCTGGTCCTTGCTGCAGTCGCACCTATCCTGGCCGTGGTGGCAATCCATCAATGGTTGCACCAAGTTCCAGGACCCGTTTCTGCTGCTAATGGAGGCCATTGCACGGCGCTACCCGCTCTAAACCATCACTACGCAGCCGCTGTCGTCGATCCACACTCCATTTTGAAGTGGAGTGTGCAACTCCGGCTTCAGCGAAGGCACCCGCTGTAGCTTTTTTTTTTTAACTGCTCCTATCGGAGGCACCAAGAGCTGCCTAGGCTGAGGCGCCGCTGTCCGCTCCGCCCGAATTCTCTCTCATATCACAGTGATAATTTCTTGCGGGTCTCAGTTATGAAATCTCAAATCAGAGGCGAGTAAAACACTATTATTTTACTCTTAGTGCCTTGCAGGCTCGTTGGAATGGAGTGGGTACCCACGGAGAAAACATTATAAAATCACTGAATCATGCATTGTATGCAATCTTACCTAAGCATCCACGAAACAAGCTGGCTAATAGCGCATACAAAATTTCCTGCCTTTAGCTGAAAGAGTGGTTAAAATGCCGTATTAAACGCGGCTCTTAGAAATACATAAATTTTGATGGCCACTCTTGTTCCTAACAGGAAGCGGCACCCGTATGCGTATACCGGATAGCGGCCGCGAATAGCAAAAGTTTCAGCCTAAAATTGGGCGCTCCCAAGGCCGTCGGAAGCATGCTAGAATTATGCAACGCCTGCCGGACACATATGCATGCCAGCTATAGCGGCCGCGAATAGCGAATGTTTCAGCCGTGTCAGAGCAGTGCAGCTGAAATTGGGTTCTCCCGAGCTGCATGTCTTATAAATTGCGACGCGCGAAATGCAACTGAAGTGGGCAGATATTGGATTTGTTATGATACTGGCGCAGTTTTTCTAAAGCATGAAAGCATAGTGCTAAGCAGGATTACTGTGTGTAGGGCGTGTAGAGTGCGGAAACACACTTCTATTCCAAAAACTTGAAGTGCACAAGCAGACGAAAGCGAAGAAAGACGACGTGACACACACGAGCGCTCGTGTGTCACGTCTTCATTCTTCGCCCTCGTCTGTTTGTGCGCTTCCAAGTTTTTGGAATGCCTCACCTACACGCCCAAACAACCACTTTGCCAAGCTTGGTTGCAACCACGAGTATTGGCACGAAGCTTGTTTTCCTTGAGAGTGTTTCTTCAGCGGCGCGCAAATATTTTCGTGTGCAAATGCTTCCGCCGTTCACAGGAAAAGCGGAGCGAAAAAAAAAAACTAAACAGGGGTTTTACATCGCAACCGCTAGCTCAGCATCAACAGTGGCTTGATTCCCGCAATGGACTTGCAGCAGGGCCGGTATCAACGTTGGCAAGAAGCTGTGGCGATCCAGTCGTGTCGATAAACTAATCTCGAAAAGCTCTTGCTCTTCGGAGCAGTAAAGCTCCGACAGAACTCTACGAACGCAACAGAGAGACGAGGAATAAATGACCAAGCCAGCCACGCTCCAGTAGCTCGTCTTCTCTGTCCTTCTATGTGATTACTCATTTTGAAACCAGGTGGCAATGGGTGCCATATTTCGGCGCGCCCCCTCGGAAGCGCAGGTTCCGTATACCTGGACGCTGCCTCGCGTCGGGAGCTCGTTCGAGTTGACAGGTATGAGACCCATAGCATCCGAATTAACTAGCGCGTCACAGCATAGACTTACAAGGGCGTTGGTCGGGAATGGGTTGGCAGTTCGAATTGTTATCCATATTTCTGAATTAACAGGGGTCGCACTAATGAGCTTTTACTGTATTGAGTAACTGGAGGGAGGTTGCCTTGGGAATCACTCGGGGATGGTTACCATGGAAGTGTAAGGAGGAGGGTATGGCAAGAGCATAAGAGTGTGCAATCGGAGGGCGGTTACGTAGAAGATGGAAGGAAGATGGTATGGTAAGAGCATATGAATGCGCAATCGGAGGGCAGTTATCGTAGGTGATAGAAGGAGGAGAACCTGGCAAGATCATAAGAATGTGCAATCGGACGGTGGTTACCGAAGGTGATGGAAGGAGAAACGTATGGCAAGAGCATAAGAATGTGCAATCGGAGGGCGGTTACCGTAGAAGATGGAAGGAAGATGGTATGGTAAGAGCGTATGAATGCGCAATCGGAGGGCAGTTATCGTAGGTGATAGAAGGAGGAGAACATGGCAAGATCATAAGAATGTGCAATCGGACGGTGGTTACCGAAGGTGATGGAAGGAGAAACGTATGGCAAGAGCATAAGAATGTGCAACCGGAGGGCGGTTACCGTAGGTGATGGAAGGAGGAGGGTATGGCAAGAGCGTAATAAAGCGAAATCGGAGGGCGGTTGTCGTAAAAGATGGAAGGAAGAGGGCACTGCAAGAGCATAAGTATGTGCATTAGGAGGGCGGTTATCATTGAACGAGCGGTATAGCGAGGGCGAGGAATACGCAGCCGGAGGGCGGTTACCATAGATTATAGGCGGAGGAGGGTAGGGAAAGAGCATAAGAATGTGCAATCGGAGGATGTTTACCGTGGAAGGAGGGGTATGGCGAGGAATGCGCAGCTGTAGGGTAGCTTCAGTGGCAAGCACCGGCTGGGTGGCAACCGTGGGAGAACATTTGGCTTCCCAACCTCAGGCTAGTTATGAATACCGGAATTAGCGCTGTTGGCTTAACGTGCGACTGAAGGGGCTCAAGCCGGTATTGCTAACGACATTGCTAACATATTGCTAACGACATTGCCCTGCTTGTCTCTTAATGCATACATCTGGTTTTTACCTATGCCTAGTTTCCTCTTCACTGCTTTTAGGCTACCTCCGTTCTTTAGAGCAAGCTCGATTCTCTCCATATTAAACTTCCTTATGTCGGTTACCTTGCGCTTATTTATTAACTTTGATAGCTCTGTTAGTTCTATTCTATCGGTAGGGTTAGACGCCCTCATGCTTTGGCGCTTCTTAATCAGATCTTTCGTCACTTGAGATAGCTTCCCGGTATCCTTTCGAACTCTCCTACCGCCTACTTCTACTGCGCACTTCGTAATTATTGATGTCGGAATATCGTGCATTGAATGAACATCAAGATCGCCTTCCTCATTTAAAGCCGAATATCTGTTTTGCAGCGCTATCCTAAACTCCTGTGCTTTCCCTCTTACGGCTAACTCGTTAATGGTCTTCTTCTTCACTAGCTTCTTCCGTTCCCTCTTCAAGTCTAAGCTAATTCTACACCTTACCATTCTGTGGTCGCTACAACGCACCTTTCCGATGACGGCCACATCCTGAATGATGCCAGGTTTAACGCATAGTATGAAGTCGATTTCATTTTTGGTTTCACCATTGGGGCTCTTTCAGGTCCACTTCCTGTTTTCTCGTTTGCGGAAGAAGGTATTCATGATCCGTAAATTACTTCTATCCGCGAATTCGACTAATAACTTTCCCCTGCTATTTTTAGAGCCTATCTTATAGTCACCTACCGCGTGGTCGTCAGCCTGCTTCTTGCTCACCTTCGCATTGAAGTCGCCCATCAGTACAATGTACTGCGATTTTACTTTATTCATTGCCGATTCGACGTCCTCATAGAAACTTTCAACGGTCTGGTCATCATGGCTGGATGTGGGTGCGTATGCCTGCTCCACTTTCAGCTTGTACCTCCTATTCAGCCTAATTACTATAGCTACTACCCTCTCGTTAATACTATAGAACTCCTCTACGTTGCCAGCTATATCCTTATTAATGAGGAATCCCACACCTAGTTTTCGTCTACCCTCTAATCCGTGACAGCACAGTATGTGTCCGTCCTTTAGTACTGTATACGCCTCACCGGTCCTCCTAACTTCGCTAAGCCCTATCACATCCCATTTAATTCCCGCTAGTTCCTCAAACAGCACTGCTAGGCTAGCCTCACTAGGTAAAGTTCTAGCGTTAAACGTTGCCAGGTTCAGATTCCAATGGCGGCCTGTCCGTAGCCAGAGATCCTTAGCACCCTTCGCTGCGTCACAGGTCTGACCGCCGCCGTGGTCAGTTGCTCCGCAGCCGCTAGGGACTGAGGGCCGAGGGTTAATTGGTTTGATCATAGTAGGTTGGGGCCAAGTACTACACCAGGGTGGCCAAATCCTGCTCTGGTGAGAGAGTGCGTTGTCGGTTCTGGTCACCGAGATCAGGCCGCACTCCAGGCCTGGTTATGCAATTCCATCGACACGCGGATTTTTTTTTGAAACCCGCCTATCAACAATTCTAATGAAGCTATCAATTAGCTAACAAAGGAAAGAGCAGTACCATGCGCCCATCCCCCAACATCGTCAAAACACGGAGAACTGCAAAATGATCGCATGCATGCTGTACACACTTCAGCAGAAGAGATTACTCGCAGTATACTTCCACTCACTTTATTACTGGCCTGCTAATTTGCAATTTATCATTGCTTCTCGCTTCAGCCGTTTGCCTGAAACAATCGTGAGCTGACTCGTGTCGCTCTACAGAGCACGATCTGAAATGTAGGAGACGCAGAATTGCGGTCGCTGCTGTACTACCTGTTCATTCCAAGCACCCTAGCTAGTGCACCTTGCAAACATCCATTTCACATTGCAAGTTTGCCGCGTGAAAATATAACAATGTGAAACGAAAAGTACAGCGCAATCGAATGAAGTAGCGCTCGACCGCTCTTCGTCGTCGTCGCGCTATCCCCTCGTCGCTGGTTCCGGTGGACGCCGCGGGGCGGCGCCACCGCTCGTGAAAGTTGCGAATAGAGACTGGTGAATCTGTCGTGCACTTTTTGTCCAGCAACTTGTTTCCCGGATTTCATTTTTCAAAACCAAATACCAACGTACCTCTTCTTGGCAGCAGGCCCTAAGAGGCGTCTAAGTGCTCACCAATCTTTTCTAGATATGGTCCGGAGATAATTTTGTGCTTACACAATCAGTTTCCTCACTCTTCGCTTTTCATTACCTGTACGGCCTCCCCAGAAGGCAGGTGAAAAGGATCTGATCGGTCAGTACCCCTATACCCATGTATGTGCAGCATTTTTTTCTCAAGCATCTCTACCGCTGCCACAAACCCGCCTTTCCTTGGTTATTTCCATCTTGTGCAACAAAGAATATTTCGTTTCTGAAAAAGAAAATGCCTCAGTTTAGAGATCCTTCATTTTGCTATAATAGTACTGCAATATTTTTGCTATAATAGTACTGCAAGTTGCTATAATAGTACTGCAATTTTCTCCTTTCTAAACTATTTTCTTGTTTGGCCAATTTTTGTTCCATTCAAATCGAAATCCAGCAGAGCTCTGTACTTCATCACCTTCAGCAAGTTGCAAGGATATTTTGCCGTTTTTAGGCCAGCCATTGTGGCGGACAAATTTCACACATTTTGTAGCATGTAACCTATGCCTAACTCAATGATGTATACCTTTGTAAATGTTACAGCTCTAAACAAGTTGCGTAACCTATGCATAAAAAGAAGTAACCTTTACCATTTGTAACTTTTGCAAAGGTTAAAAGTGGAAAGGTTACATTGTGTGACTTTTAAATTATGCGTATACTTCAATGTCAAAATGTGCACCTTTACAAAGGTTACCCAAAGGTTACCGTGTTTAGAGTGTAGGGAAAACGAGCTCTAACGAGCTTTAATTTTGTCAGCTTTAGGATGTGGCTCTGCATCTAAGGTTACCTGCAATATTTAAGCTTTGGAGTATGTTTTAAGCCGTAATAAGTTTTAAGCTTTGTCAAGTATATGGAAATTCTGCGCATTTACGGCAGGTGTTGTAGCGTAAGTTTTGCACGCTTACGGCAGGGGTCGTAGTGTTTGCTGTATATAATGGACTGAAAGGAAGACAGGCAGTTGTGCTGGTTACGAATTGAGAATGGGTTGGGGCAAAATTGGAAGTCTCGATCTGACCTCTCGGTGGATTCCTCCCTGTCCAGGTGACGTCCGAAATTGTTTCCACCTTGCCGACCAATTCCAAAGCAATTATAAATTTCCCGTTTGTCTTGAAGTGTCACGCATAATGACACCCCGTTGGAGAGGTCTGAACACCTGAACCTAGCATCCTTTTCGCGCTTCGTGTTCGTTCAGGGAAATTCGGCTTAATTTCAGAAGGGTTTTAGAAGGATCTCTGCAATCATCCCCTGGATTCTGGCCCATGCGCCTCGAATAACCGGTCGCGCCATCTCCCGACAGCCGGCGGCGCGACGGCGCGTAACTCAATGGCGACGAAAAATAAAAATTAATTGCGGTTGCAACGTGGACAGAACCATTTTCTCGACGCCCCCCCAATACCCCTATCTATAATCGACCACCTCCACGCCTGCGACAAAAGTGAAAAAGCAAACCACGCAACTACGATGTCAATTTTCTGGCTCACCTCCCAACTCCAATATCTATCACTTCCGGCATTCACTTTCTCTTGCCTGTTATCTATCCACTGACAGCGGCTCAATGTGCTGCCAGTTGTCATAACCTCAGAGGGACGAAACTGCATGTTTCCAAAACATCAGATTTAAAGAGAAAATTTATTTGAAAAGGTACCTGTTGCATAGCTAGAGCTATTTCTGGGAATCCTAGCATTGAATGAGTGTCGACAAATTCAGTCAGGCGTGACTGCGCGCAGGCATGACACATACCCGTGTGGCGGCACGTCGCATGCGACCTTACACATCAGGTGACAGTTGAGGTCCACAGAGACAACACATTTTGTACAGCGTCAAGTCTAAGTGGGATTTTCGAGACACACCACATAAACGGTGTTGTGCGTATCGCCAGCCACTTCACCGACCCAAGCAGATTCTTTTAAAGAAACGAAAGCAAACGCAATTTCTCCAGGTTAAGTAACAAGCGGTCACGTATGCCTTGCAATCACGAAGTGCTATGTATAAGCTATGGTTTAGGTGAAGTTAAATTACTCTTTCTGTCTGAGGCAGGTGTGAATT
This sequence comes from Amblyomma americanum, assembly GCF_052857255.1. NCBI lineage: Eukaryota > Metazoa > Arthropoda > Arachnida > Ixodida > Ixodidae > Amblyomma > Amblyomma americanum. The sequence continues at coordinate 278,731,236 of NC_135497.1, forward strand.
CTAGTAGCTGGTTAGCTGTGAGAATGTGAATGTGGAACTCAGGCATAGAAGCTGTCGTGCTCGATAGAGAAAAGCATCAAATAAAGCTGGCTCAGCATTGCAGATAACGTCGGATTAACGAAATTCATCGAACAAGTACACAGGAGATGAAGAAAGCCGCCGAACGATTTCGTTAATATTGACGTCAAGATCCTTTCAAAAGCCAGCAAAACATAGCAAACGGTTGGAAACTGTTTTATGCTAAGCAATAATTCGAAACGCCTGGCGATGTCCAGCCTACAGCTGACAAGAAAAATCTGCAGATATTGTTTACATCCCCAACATTGCGAAAGCAAGGATTTGCGCTACGCAGAAGACGACAATGAGCGGGCAGTGCCGCGGGATGGAGCTGATAGAAGTTGGCGAAGACGACGCTCTGAAAAGTACAGAGCAAGAGTGCGGTAGAGTTTAATACGAGGCGTGTTCGGCTGTGGCGATAGCCTCAGTTGTAGCATCACAGGCTACAACTTAGGACGTTTATGACAGAACAGACTTTCTACCGGACTGGTTTCAGCTCTTGAGGCCGTGTCTATCTTTGCCGTCCTTTTAGTTGTGTGGTCTTTTATCAAAGTAGTGCTGGGCAGCCACTAGCTGAGTGCTTAGTAAATAATCTGTATATAGCCCCTTTCTATACATGCATAACATCGTGCAGTATGTGCCATGATGAAAACAAAAGCGGTGATCGATATCCACGTAGTCTTGCGCAGCGGCCTTTGTTCGCGTCTCCGCGGGCTCTACTCCCATTCTTGGATATTTTTTATTTCCTTTTCTTCCCATTTTTTTCTATGATTGGGACAGAGTGGACAAATATCTGCAATAGACGGTCTTTCTAGACTCTGAACTTCCGGATTATTGCTTTTGCACTTATACATGCCGACGGAATAATTTTAGACAGCCCAAAGGACAGCTCAAACTAAGCATGCATTTGTAACAAAGTACCTTAATTCCCTGCTTCTTATGGGCGATAGCGTTATATATGCTACATTCCTCGTTGATAAAATCTAGTTGTAACGAGGCTTAAAACGAGGCACCTGTGGTTGACTGCAAGCGAAGTTAACTAGTTCCTTTTAGTGTTGATCGATTCACGAATAACTTGTCGTCACGTATGATGTAATCGAAACAAACTGCTGATGTAGCCATAACATTTCTTTTTATTTTAAAGTTCTATAATTTAGCTACTAATGAGCGTAGTTCATTACGACGCGGTTGCGTCTGAGCACTGCCAAACTGAATGTGTTCGGCGAAAAAAGGGAAGGCAAATTATTACAGGTTTCAGTATATTTCAGTTTCTTGCAGGATTGCTATGACTCCGAGTGTTAGAGAAAATTGTTACCAAGATGTGACATCCATTTGATCAAGAGCCGGCCAAAATTGATAGTTGCAGATGAAATGATTTCATCTGTTAGAGTGAAGACACGGAGCGGGTGGTAGGCCCTCGGTGAAGATCTACATTTCCAGTAAGCAGCAGCAAGCAAACCATTCAAAAATATTGAAATAATTCATAGCAACCGTTTTGATGGCTGGTGGTTACTGGAAAGGAAACCAGTAAAAAGAAACCGGTTTTCGCTTTTCAGATTTAGTAGGAATCTAAGCGCATACTAAACCGTGAGCACGGACCTGAAAGACATGTAACCAGTAACGTTTTAATCTTCTCATTTTTTCCGCCTCGGTTCTATTTTATATATTATATGGACGTGGTATTTTTCTCTTTTGTCAGTGTTACTGAGCTTTTGTCCTAGTTTTCTGGCACGGCTCTGCCTTGAGGCTCCTACTTTATCACCATCCTTTTCTTTTCTTGACGCGTCGGGCATTCTCCCGGGCGTTTGCATGGAGCATGCCTCGGTTGCGTCGCTTATCGTTTGTAGCAATTTATTTTTGTCTTCTTAATGTTGTATTTTCACCTCTTAAGTGCACTTGGCTGTGACGGTTAGGGGCCTTCTCATCTGTGCATAATTTTGACCGAGAGGTTTTGCTCATGTTGATTCGTATCTGCTGAGCTGCTGTTTTTTTTTGTAAATAGTCCCTGACTCCTACGTGTTTTATGGAAAAGCATCTGATCTATACGGCAGTCTTGCAATAAAGGAAGTTGGCGCTGCTTGTGTGTTGTCTATAGTCTCCACTGAAGCATGTCTCTCTACGGTGACGAAGCTATAGCACGCGAAGATAAAAATCTAGCATGTGTTCTAGAACTCTTCGAGGACAAGTGGTAATTCAGGAAGAGTTCTGTTGGGGTTCAAGTCACAGATTTAAAACTTGGACCTAAGTCTTACTTGGTTGTCTGGGCTAGTTTAGTGAACTCACAAAAAAAATTATTCGGTGATCCTAAACATCTTCCTGGAAATCAGCGTCGAAGGCGCAGCTATAGGGTGTCTGCATCGGTAGAAGGGAGGCAATTTTCTAATCTTTTTTTCCATTCTAAGAAAATAAGAAAGGTTGGCTGGGGCGCACGAACATGTGCATAGAACTATACTGAGAGAAGTGTTAACAACTTATAAAACCACGCTATCATGGCCGAGAGGTGAGACCCCATCTCTTTGTTTCCCTGCGCTGACTGCGTCCCCGAGCCGACTTCTCGTGGAGGCAGGAAGCGTTTGGGACGCGTGAACAACGTACCCTCGAGATTGCTGGAATTCTTGCTCTGTGAATTCCGCATAGCAAAAAAAGAAAGGCTCCATTGCATAACGAGGTACCTTTAAAAGGGAGAACAGAGGTGGTGGGGGAGTGTTTCCTAACCGGCTCCGTGGAGAAAGCACTTTTGCACATTCAGTTGCAATCCCTTGACGTCGCGTTGTTTTGACCGGTGGAAGGTCTTCCTGAAAGCACATATGCACTCGGAACCACGCTGAGCAATGTTAGAACAAGGATACAGACGTGTTATCTTGTTAGGTTAGGATTTATGCAAGAAAATGCGGCGTTTTAAAAAAAAAAATAAAGGAAAGGATTTGAGACGTACGTGTGTGTACACAGGTTGACTCATTCTCATGTGCAGGTGTGTAACAGAGTGGCTTCCTAGCTGGCTAACAAAATTGGAAGTGTGTCGCCGTGCATGGAAGCGTGACTTTCTTGAAGACAACCGATTCATCAAGCATAAAATGTCTCTTTTTTTTATGAGGGCATGACCTAATGTCGGATCGAGATGGTCGTGTTTCCTCGAGGTGTCGGCGTCGGAAGGAAACCGCGTCCCTGGTGGTGTTTGCGGCTGGGCGGGCAACCCAATTTAGGCCGGCCTCGGTCAATCAAACACGCTAATTCTTTTAGATAACCATGCTCGCATCTATACAGTTAGCGCAGCGGCGCCGAAATCAACTTTTGCCACTTTACCAGAAGGACCACCGTCGCTGCTTTGGCAGGCCTTCTCGCTTAGCAGTCCTTGCCCCTCGTTGATGACATTTAGCTTTAGCATTGAGCGATACCGCACATCCCTTTTTTGCTTTATGTATCTCCAGCTGAGCGTCAACGCGTCGCGGCGCTCTCAGCCTCGCAAATTTTGTCGAAAAAAGCGTCCCAGTCTTACAGCGTCCCGATCTTTCATTGTTTTTTTAACAATGACCGTAATGAGCTTCCGAATACAAATTTAGCGCAGAAAATCATCTAGCTCCTACATTCAGCAGACTGAAGCGAAACCTTCCGAAATTCATTTGACAGTACTAAAAAAAAAGTAAAATTTGCAACCAAGAGCGCAGAGAGGGATTGTGACCGACGCTGCCAAAAATAGGCATTCTTTGTTTCCGTACGCTTCATACCACTGAGCCACGGCCGTGGCATCCCGCGCTATGATAAGTGCTTGTTGGTAGGAGTTACCTATATCGTCGTCATCGTCATCTTTCATCGCTTCGTTCTCTAGTTCGCAGGGGTCGTACAGTGAAAGCGTACGAGTGATTAACGATAAATTAAGACTCATTTTTGTCACCCACAGCAGCTTTTATGTAGCCGTAAAAAAAGGCGAGAAGCAGACCGTTTCTTGTGTGACGTGCATACTTGCAGTAGATTTAAGAGCGTTAGCTCCTACTCATCGCGTTTCTCGATTTCTTGGGAATTTCTTGGGAAGTCCGAAGAATTCAAGATGTCAGCCTCCTTAGTGAATCGATTTTGCAACTCATTTCGTGATTGACTGGCAACATCATGAATATATCGAATTGGTGGTTGATTGGTTTTATCAATTATAAATGCAAGATGTCAAATTTGTATTTCCATAGGTGTCCCCTCACTTTAATCTCATTCATCTCAATTCTAGTAAACCACACAGCTAAAGCGCCAACTCCAAGCGCCCTTCCTTGGGGTACGCACTCAGCGTCGGCGCTCTTGGCGTACGCCCAAACCGGTCTGCACATGCGCACTGCAGAAGACGGCAGCGAGCCTCGGCGAGGCGCCGATGTCTGTCCGTGCTAGATATCGGCATCAGCGCACGGACGCTCGCAAGAGAGGTCAGGTTTATAACAATGGGAGGATCGCGGGGACCTCGGTGACTTTTTTCTTCATGGCTTGAAGCTCTTCCAGGTTCCCCGAAGTTTTATTCGCGTTTTAAGTTGTCCTTTCATCGCCCCACAACCCCTTCTCTTCACGGCTTGAAATTCTCTCCCTGGGCTCGAAAGGGGAAGCGAGCCAGCGCCAGGAACATGGAGATGCATGCCCTTCGACGCGCGTTCCCGCGTGCACCAAGAGCGCCTACGTTGGACGCGTACGCCCAGGAAGGGCCCTTGGAGTTGCCACTTAGCGCTCGTTACCTCGACGTCTTCCAGACAGTGACGGGCCGGCATCTTTTTTGACAGATGACAGCTCAACGTGCGACAAAAACGGCGCGGGTACGCCGCGTTAGCCGCGACCAGACTTTTTTCCTTTTCTTGCAACCCAGCCAAGGAAATGAGTAGAGGAGCCACACAGTCTGTCTCCCTTGAACACGCTGGGTGAGACAAGAAAAAAGAAACAGAAATGCAAAGCCCCCCCCCCCTCCCCGAGACGCTGGGCATGAGGGGAGGACACACGAAGTGGGCAGTGCGCGAAGCTTATCGGCGTCTCTCTCCCAAGCCAAGGATGGAGAATGTAAGAGATGAAGGAGGCGCTCAACTTCATGCGGCGCGTGGTGGCGGCTTTGTGAACTAGCGGAGCATGAACCAGAATCCTGGCCATGAGGGCTAAGAAATTTGAGTAAGGCAAAGGAGGAAACCCAAAAGATCCTGGAGACAGATGCGGCAAAACCAAGAGCATATGACGGTTGATCTATGGCGCCAGTAAGGTGTTTTCTCTGCGGCAAGGTGGGACACCGTGCAGCTGACTGTCAGACTAGTAGCGCTGCCCAAAAAACACAGGTTGTGTGTCAAGGGTGGAAGAGGAGGGGTCATACTCTGGATGAGTGCCGATACAGAACGCAGGACCGAGCAGCAATGCCGGTGGTGGTTGGGCAAATAGGGGACCATCCTATAATGGTGCTTAGAGAAAGCGGAGCCAACACAGTTTTGGTTCGGAGAAGCCTGGTGAAAGACAAGGATCTTACAGGGGAAGCGTCGGTCGTCACTCTTGTAGATAGCACAGTGAGGTACCTTCCTGAAATCAGGATTCTAGTTTCCACGCCATATTATACTGGGCAGGTAGTGGTAAAATGCGTAGACCAACCCGTCTACGATCTCATCTTGGGAAACATTTACGGGTGCAAGAAGTGTCGAAGACCCTGATCCCGAGTGGAGGATGCTCGACGTTGAAGAACATTCAAAGGAGGAAAGGCCCGCGACAGTTCAGACGGGGGCAGTCAGTTTCTCGTCGGCAGTGGAGACAAGAGCTCAAGCGACAGCCCGAGCAACGCAGCGTCCGCTCTCTACTCCCGTTACGATGTGCCTTACCGTAACACCGGGAGAAATTGCAATTAGGCAAAAAGGAGACCCGAGCCTGAAGGCCTGCTTCGAAAGAGTCGGGGAAAAAGTGAAAAGAAAGAAGAGTCGTACGTCATTCGAATATCAATCGGTAAATGGTATTCTGCACAGGAAGTGCATATTTAGTTCAGGAAGGCGGGTCCAACAGCTGGTGTTACCGAGAGATATGCGAGAGACCGTGCTACGCTTAGGACATGACGCCATTATGGCCGGACACCAGGGTGTCCAAAAAACGGTATCTATGATCGCCGAGGAGTTCTTTTGGCCGGGTGTTCAGAGTGACGCTAAGCGCTTTGTTCGCTCATGTGACGTATGCCAGCGCACAGTTCCGAGGGAAAGAGTTGGTCCCGTACCTCTGGGCAAGATGCCAGCCATCGACCTACCGTTTCAGCGAGTGGCTGTTGACATTGTGGGGCCAATCTCTCCAGTATCCGCCAAAGGCAATAGATACGTGCTTACTCTGGTTGACGTGGCCACTCGTTATCCTGACGCTATTCCAGTGAGAACTATTGACAGTATCCAAGTGGCGGAGGGTCTTGTGGAAATGTTTTCGCGTTATGGGTTCCCGAGGGAAGTTTTGAGTGACCGGGGCTCGAACTTCACATCGGAACTAATGAAGGAGGTTAACCGCCTTTTGTCAGTAAGGCAGTTACTGACGACACCTTACCATCCCATGTGTAATGGGCTTGTAGAGCAGTTCAACGGCACCCTAAAAATATGATAAAGAAAATGTTCCAGGAGAGACCCACTGATTGGGATAGATATCTTCCAGCTCTTTTGTTCGCTTACCGCGAAGTACCACAAACGAGTCTTGGTTTCTCGCCCTTCGAGATGTTGTATGGGAGAACCGTTAGAGGTCCACTTATAATACTCAAGGAGCTGTGGGCTAATAAGGAGGTTGCATCAGATATCAAGACAACATACGCATACGTGCTTGAGTTGCGGGACAAGTTGGAAGAAAAATGCAGGCTTCCACATCAAGGCCTGGAAAGGGCGCGCGAACGCTATAAGGGCTACTATGACAAGAAAGCATGCACTCACATGAATCTGAATCCGGACGACAAGGTTCTCATCTTGCTACCCAGGATCATAATGAGTTACTGATGCAGGGGAAGGGCCCGTATCTTGTGACGCGGAAGAAAAAGGACTTGGATTGTGAGTTATTGATAGATGACACTAAGAACGTTTTCCATGCAAATATGTTGAAGAAATACGAAGAAAGAGGTACCGTACGGTACGCCCCCAAGGTAGCATGTGTGGTGGTGGCCGAGGAGACAGGTGATGCTGCCGAGGTTACTACGTGCAGTGGGAAGAAAAATGCAGGAGGGGATGAGGTACTAATGAAGCCCAATGTGAATGAAGACATACGATCACAGCTCTACTCCAAATCAAGGGGGAGACGTTTTCGGATGGGCCAGGCAAAACGGAGGTCAGGTGTTACAAATTAGACTTGTATACAGATAGTGCTAACTGAACAGGTTTATTTACATCTGGGATGTATCTTGCTGTTGCTGGTGTGCTAATGTATCTCTGGTTTTTATCTTGTTGTTGTGGTAGCGGTTGTTGGTGTTATGTGATTATACGAGGGAGTGTGTTGTGGACACCAGCATGTTTATTAAGTACTCTGTACGGACAACGGCAGTGGTGTGTTAGTGTTCTGAAAACGCAGTTTGGTGTGCTATGTTAGTGGCGTGCTCATGGTGTGTGCTGGATATCTGCGGTGTGGTGTGTGCTGGACATCTGCGGTCACGGTGTTGTGTGCTGGGTCCAGAATCGCCACAGAAGATAGTCGGTTGGCTGGAGGGCTTGAAGATGAGGATGACGTAAGCAGTTTTTCATGGAAAAATTCTTGAGAGAGGCGGCCTTTGTCACATATATTAGGGAGCCTAAATTAAATTTTAAAGGAAAGAGGTGTGAAGAAGGCGACCTGGGTTAACCGAAGAATAAAGAAGAGGAAGAAGAAGCATTCGGTGAGGTGGAGAGAGATGATTGGTGGAGAAGCATTCGGTGAGGTGGAGAAAGATGATTGGTGGAGAAGAGAAGAAGACGACGACAAGGCTTACGTGGACTAACGCCAAGGCTATAAAAGGGCGAGGGAGAGCGAGGCACGGGGAGGGACGGCAGAGAAGTGGAGGCTCTGGCGCGTCAGGGACGCATCGGCTGGAATTGAGCGACGCCGGCTACTGCTCCGGTGAGCTCGCGTTCTACGGCTTCGTATCGTGGACATCCTGCCGTGCCTGAGCCCGTTCCGGGGAGTCAACGGAGGACGCTATCACCTGCTACGGCCACGGGTGTCTCCAGAGCTGTTGCCATCCATCCGGGTGGTGCCCCCAACGTCAACAACACCGGCATCACCTCCACGCGCGCTTGGACCTGGAGCTTGTACGACGCAGCCAGCGACGCCGCCACCGACGCCAGCCCAAGCATATCGAACGCCGCCTCGACGCCGGCTACTGGATCCATACAACGCCGCAGCCGCACCGAACCAACCGCGAGCACGAACGCCGACCACTAACAGTAGAACGCTAGTAGTAGACGCTGGTAGCAGTGTTACCGGGTCGTGTGTATTTATAGTCTTTGTGTTTTGTGTTAGTGTTAGTTTTGTGTTCTAGTGTGTGTGTCACGTAGGGTGTAATTAATGTGCGTTTGTGTGGGTACACCTGTCGCCTATAGTCCATTCTTTCGGTCCGAGTGTTCTCCGGGGAGATCCGTGACACACCACTTCATCCTCATGTGCCCAGTTGCCTTGGCGTAACCTGTCAGCATAGCTCATAACACAATTGTCTACTGTGTGCCCAAAGCGTCGGCACTGGGTGCATCGAGGCGTACGTACTACACTGACGCCATAGTTGGTCCACATGGTTACAACGAAGACACAGCGGAGGCCTGCCTGGGATAACAACTAAAGCTTGTACCCCGAAAACGTTGAGCGTGCGAGGAACGGCACTTGCTGACTCTCCGTCCTTGAGCGTGAGCGAGAATCCCGGTTCGCTGTTTCCATGTGCTCCATTCCGGGGCACCGCCACTTCTCACGCTCGATAGTTTGTACAGTTCCAAAAGGCTCCAAAGCTTCCACAATTCTCCGGTGCTGCATATAGCGCGGTATCCAAAGAAGCCTATAAGCTTCACATTTTTGGTGTACGGGTCAAACACGTTACATTTTAGACTTTTGACGTGGAACTCTGCTTTGTCAATAAGTTTCTGTTTTGAGGAACTGCTCTCGCACGTCACCATCCAAACGCGACTCATTTGGTACTGGCCAATACAGAGAATCTCACGGAGGTCCACAATCTGCGCAGGCGCGTCTCGGAAGTCGGGAACACGGTATGGGCGACCCTTGAGGTGAGCATGCAGAAAGACGGTGTTGAGGACAACATTACCGGTAGGTAGTTGAGGGAGGACAACGTTATACGAGACCGTGGCAACTTCAGATGTCGGGAGACCTCGGCCAACGGCCGATGCGCTGTTTCCAGCTAGAAGGAAGGAAGGCCTCAGCTAGAAGCTAGAAGTTAGTTAGTCCTCAGACGTTGCTGGCACATACCCACTGCGGGGGAGTGGCCAAGACACAGGCGGTTAATTGCTGGAGACAGGAAAGTTTTGACGGGAAAAGGAGTGGTAATATAGTATGTAGGCTGATAGATTGGAAGATGCAAGGGCAGGGGTCCTGTTAACTTGGAGATTGAAGACGGGACAATGGCTTAATGTGCATAACATTATGCAATGCCTGTAATGTTTCAATGTCGTACTGACTGAGAGGGGGAAAAGAAATTAGAATGGGAGTCGCTGCGTTTCTTGAAGGAAATTTTGCTCAGCAGAGCGCGCACTCCTGTCGCTTCGTCCAAGCAAAGAAGCGCCAATGGAAAGAACAACCACGGAAGACACAGGCTAACCCAGTTGATGAAATGGAATTTGCAAAAGACGCTTCCTCAAATGAGATAAGCGGCGGCAGAACAGCTGGAAGTCATCTATTGTCTCAGGTTCAGCACAAAAAGGGCACAATGGGGAAGCCGTCAGGCCAGATTTGTGAAGGTAGAAATTTAGAAGGGGAACCCGGCAACGCAAACGCGTCAAAGAGACCTCTAGTCTGCGCGAGCGCCAGTCTTTGCTACTCCAAGGATGCAGAAGATGCTGATATTCTGGAGATGATGTAAGAGCCGAGGCAGCAAATTCCTGAAATATTGCGTAGCTGCGAAACCTCACCGAAGCAGTATATGCACAGGTTGACAGGACAGCAACAATTGGGCCGCAGAGAGGCTCCTGCTAAGGAATCTGAAACCTCATCTAAATGAAAGCCCAAGTGAACTGGTACCCAAAGCAACCTTACCGAATTTAGATGGAGCGGAATCAGGAACTTAAAGAGGCGTAATGCCCGAGACTCAGTTGGTGAGGATAATGAAGAGCAAATGGACAGAGTCCGTCATAACCACGACCTGGGAAACGGTAGTTTATAATTTTCGTGAGGCTAAGATTATTGCTAATAATTCAACCAGATAAATTGGAGTGAAGTCAGTATAACCTCAAAGATCCGTCTATACGCCGATGATTGTGTATTGTACCACACCATTAACTCTGTCAGTGATCACTTCCTTCTGAATGAGTCTTTTGGTATATTCTGTGATTGGTGCAATACGTGGCAGATGAAAATCAACTTCAGCAAAACAGTTGTCATGTCTTTCACCAACCGCCTATGCCCTTCTAATTACAATTATTCATGCCCTTCTAATTACGATTATTCATCCCTGCAAAGGGTACATGAATATAAATATCTTGGCGTTATTTTTTCACACAATATGTCATGGTCAAAACACATCGATCATATCACAGCTAAAGCTCTTAAAAAGGTAGGTTACTTGAGGCGCACAGTACGGGATGCTCCTAAAGAGACGAAACTGGTCATGTATAAAACTCTAATTCGCCCTATTCTTGAATACGCTTCCAATGTTTGGAATCCATATAAGCAATGTGAAATTGATCAAATAGAATCTGTACAACGAAAAGCTGTAAGATTTATTTTTCGCCGCTACGACTTTCATTTTTCACCCTCAACTGCGATATCTTCCTTAAACTTAAGTCCGCTCGCATCCCGCCGGAAAACTGAGTCCTTAAAACTTCTTCACTCAATAGTGCATTCTGCTAATTGCCTCTCAGAGAGTAAGCATATCACGTTTTCAAAACCATCTCTAACCAGGAGCCATCACGATCTTAATATCCAACCCTTTTTTGCCCGTACTAACGCTTTCAAATACAGTTTTTTCCGCGTACCGTGGAGAGTTGGAACTCTTTAAATGGAAATATACGTGCCTTTTCTGTGTCTGATTTTGCCTCCGAAATTGAGACGTAGCATTATATGATGTTGTATGCAGCGTTTGTTTCACATTTTGCCATGTACCCCTTTATGCGCGCAACTGTACCGCATGATATATGTAACCACTCCTGCTATAGCCCCTGGAATGGGGCTGCAGTATTTTCAAATAAATAAAAAGACGGAGAGAAAAAGACCAACCCAGTGAAGGCGAAAAAATACCCACACTTGCCTTTTCGCGATCCTGCGAGGTATCGGTATCAATAAGAACATGAGAGGGGAAGGACCTTAGGTGGTCCTGCAACAGACCCTGAAGAAGCGGGAAGGGCAGCAGCTTTGCATTCGATGGAAAAATGTCATCGAATTCAATTTGGAGAGAAGATGAGTTGTTATACATTTGGCGGACATCTGTGAAATGAATGTTTGTATGATCAAGGAGGGACTGCACGTAATATATCTGCGGGAAATGAAAACGAGACCAGGCGGCACTAAAAAAAGGGTGGGGGGGAAGGTTTACTAAGAAATATACTGGAGGCGTGAAGAGGCGAGTCGCAGAATTTAAAAAATTTTTGAACTGTTAAAAGGCGAAACCTAGCTGATAACGATGGGATTCGCGCCTCAATATGCACAACAGCATTGGCGACATATTTTGGAAGCCCCAGACAGAGGCGCAACGCCTCACGCTCCAAGAGCACAAGAGGGCGAAGTTTATAGGCAGGAGCTCCTGAGAATAAAACACAGCCGAACTCCAAAACTGAGCGGACGTACATTTTATAAATCATCAGAAGTGTATGCCTTCTCATGACTGACCAAGCACTACAAAGCCTGCGTAGGATGCCAATCGCCCGAACTCCTTTTGCAGAAACTTCCTCAGTGTGTGGCCGCCAGGATAGAGTAGAGTCGTATATTACTCCGAGATACTTCACCGTCTGAACTTTATGAATTATGTTATTTCTATAGACCAGGCAGATATTTACAGGAACAGAAACCGGAAATACTACCAATGCGCATTTCTTCACATTGAGGGACAGATGAATTCTTCCTAACCAGTTGTCAAGAACATTGAGGTAATTTTGCAGGGAGCGATAAAGAGTGTGAATGTCACCTGCTGATGCAAAAAATGCAATATCATCGGCGTACACATAAGTTTTCACGTATTGAATGCATGAAATTGAGCTTAGAAGAATGTTAAAAAGAAGAGGTGAGAGAACTGATCCTTGCGGTACACCTCTTGTCTTTGAAATCTCCTTGAGGAAACACCATTCTGGCAGCAATAAAATTCTCTATTTTCAAAAAGAAAACACAAATCCAGGCTACAAAATAGCTTGGGAAGTTCAGTTCCAGTAATCTGAGTAACAGAGTCGAGTGCTCAACGCTGTCGTATGATTTACTGACATCCAAGGTGACAAGCGCAGCAAACTGTTTTCTATTGCGAGCTAATTTAATACGACTCTCTAGGTCAGTATGAGCACACCAAATTGAAAAAACCGGCCTGAAACCAATTTGACACGGATTCAAGAGAGAATTTTTTGAAATGAATGACATGGCACGGCTGCAAAGGACCCTTTCCACCAATTTCACTAGGTTCGATGTTACTGAAATAGGGCGTATGTTGTCTGAAGTTAAGCCCTCCCCTTGCTTTTTAATCAATGGAACTATTTCCGCAAGACGCCACTCATGAGGAATACAAGGACATTTAATAGAATTTTTAACTAGAGCCAACAGGTCTTCAGGAGATTCATTGAACAAAATTTTGATCATAGATGAAGTGATTTTATCGGGGCCACGAGCCGCTGGGGATAAGCGCAGAACAATTTGCGACAGCTCAGGCCTAGAGACCTCAGTGAAATCACTTGAGGTGAATGTGAATATAGCAGGAGAAGGTAGAGCAGATGTAAAGCGAAGCTCTAGGCCACATGCAATATCCTATAAGGCCTTTGCGACGTCAGCAGGGGACTGAACGAGGGGTTCAGTGTTGACAGCCGGTGAAATCACCTTGTTGCGCCTCATGAAATTAAATAAAGCTCGTTTATTTCCTGATTGCGAAAGGAAATCATAATGGTTTGTATTATACTCCTCCTTTGCACGGGCGACAGTGCGCTTAAATGTTGCTGCAACATACTTATAATCCAACCAATTTTGGAGGATTGATTGAGAGAAGTTTCTTGCAATCTGCTTTCTGTCGTCTATTTGCACGCGTGCACTTAGCATTCCACCAATTGTCCACGATTGCACCCTTCGTTCTCTTAACCAAAAATTCAGACTTTTGCCTTGCATGATCCAGTACTGAACATAGATGTTTAGCCTTGCTTTCGGCATTTGTCTCAGCGCAAGGATCTGAAGTGATTTGGAGAGCTAACTTTAGCGTGTCTTTAAAGCAACTGTAATTTATTAACGTGCGCTGATGTCGCTCAGGAAGAGTTAATTTACACGCAAACTTGAAAGTAATCGGAAGATGATCACTGTTTGTTGCACAGTCAACAGGCGCCCAAGACATAACAGAGATTTCTGTGGAGGAAAAAGTTAAATCCAAGGTAGAGCGGCATTGACTCCGAACAAACGTAGGCAATCCGGAATTGTTGCAGATCAAGTTATTGTCAGAAGCCCAATCAAATAGTCTAGAACCAAAGCTGTCTGTTTTAAACCCCCATGTCACATGGTGCGTATTGAAGTCTCCAAGTAATAAAACCTGAGAACGGCTACTAGACATGAGTGAGCCAAAGGGCCGAATTTCATGCACACCAGACGGGAAATATGCATTAGCTACCGTAAAGGGCTGTTGACCTGAGACACCGAGGTCAACCGCAAGGATTTCACATTAATTGTCCGCATACTGGAAAGAAAAGCAAGCCCTGTGGCAAAACTTTGTAGAGATGAGCACTAACAACCCTCCCCCTCGTGATGACCGGTCAAGCCGGAACGGACGGTTATTATTGAGATGATAATTGAAATTTGTAGTTAACCATGTTTCCTGTAATGAAACTAAATCTGGTAGAAGCTGATTGCATAGGCAATTTAAATCTGTTGAAGCTGAGAATATAGATCGGCAATTTCACAGGAGTACACTTAAGAACCAATCTTGGCGGGAGTGCCGCAGCCGCGACTACCTTTTCTAGAATCCTGGTCTTAGGATTTTAACCTGCGTTACATTTCTTTGTCTTTGACTGTGGGCTAGATGGACCTGCAATATTCAAAGGAGACCCACTTCGTTTCTGGGCGCGGAGATCAGACTCCATATCCACACAGTCCATAGAGGATGCGTCCATAACGCTGTTCGGAGGAGAGGCCTGAGAGGTATTTTGTTGCTCATATTGTTTTTGGCCATGTGGAGAGGAATTGATTACCACAGAAGGAGGAGCAGCTTCCGAAGCCAAAGAAAGCAAGAGCGGAGCGGTGGGCATCTGCAGCATATTGGTCATCTGCATAACTATTACCTGCGAAATGCACGTGGAAACGGTTTTCATAATGCGATCCATTGCATTTGCCACAGCTTTCTCAACTGCCGCTGTAATACCCTGGGACAAACTGGCATCCATTATTCGTGGGCATTTGGCGGCCACACTAGAGTAGCCTGAAACTCTCTCCTTGACTGTGGCAAAAGCCTCTCTCCGCGTGCATCTGCTCTTGTCTATAAGCTCGAGCACCTGAACTTCTTGTGCTCGTGCAGGACAGTCAGGCGAATCAACAGGGTGAGCACCACTACACAAAAAAATTTCTGTTGCTGGTCGGGACATTCCTTTCTGCAATGACGTTCCCCACAAGCACAGCAGCGTAAGGCCAATTTGCAGGCTTTGCCGCTGTGGCCAAATCGCCAGCAGTTTTGACACTGAATGGGCCGAGAGTTGAAGGCATCTACACGAAATATCAATGGCCACACCTTAATCTCTGACGGCCAGAATGTTCCTGCAAATGTGGCAATGACGGACACCGTAGAAATTTTTACTCCGTCAATCATCCTGCTGCATCGATGGACAGCAATCACTCCTGCAGGCGAGAGGTTCTCAAGTGTTTCCAGAGGTCTCAAACGAGAGTCGACCCCTCGGACCATGCCCTTGGAACACGCAAGATGAGGCGGAATGAATGCGCTCACCGGGTGGTTGGCGAAGGACGTACACTTCAGCAGGTCTTCAATACAGTCCTTATCCGGTGACCTGCACAAAATACCACCTCTTCCGAACTGCCGGACATCGGTAATGCGCATGAAGTGCTTCGATGTGGACTGAAGAGCCGCCTGTACTGCCTCCGGGTTGTTCAGTCGGATCGCGCCTCCATCAGAAGGCACTGAAGCGACCGGAATGCTCTAAACTCCACTGCGGAAAAACAGATCAATTGGGAGCTGGTCTTGATGAAGAGATGCCGATCAAGGGGAAAACCCCTGGCCGGGAGAAGTAGACATTAAGCTCTCGTTCCGCGCCCAATCACCCTAGAACAGGAGCAAGTAGGCACAGACAAAAAGTAGAAATTTAGCAAGCCAGCGCAACCCCGCCAGGTACTTAGCCGCTACCCCGCAGCCTGGCCTGCTTCCAGAGATGTTGTTGTTGTTAGCCTATCAAAAGATGGCACATACCCACACTGTGGGATCGGCCAAGAGTCGGGTGGCTATTCACCTGAACGCAGTTAATAAAAAGGAAAAGCACGTGGGAGCGCAACACCGTTGAATTCTTCCTCATGAACAGTAAAGGGATGAGAGTTTTGATTTCAAAATTATATGAATAATAATAAAGAGAGGGATTAAATAATAATGATTAAGTCAAAATGTAATAATTGATAGAAAAGAAAAATTTTGGAACACTTAGCAAGGCAGTCGGTGAGATTCTATCAGGAAATTTAGAACAGCGGTACAAACAGATCTGTGGCTGAACCCAGATATGGTGGCGCCAAATGATAGCAAGAGTGGGCTGCTCAAACTAAGGCCAAGATGCTGCAAGGGCTCCTCCAGCAACGTTTTTCTCAGAGAGTTGAATCGGCGACAATACAGCCAAAAATGTTCTATAGATTCAGGGTCACGGCAAGATGCACAAAGGGGAGAGAGCGCCAAACCCGACTTGTGTAAATAGAAATTTAGAGGGGGGATGCGGCAGAGCAGCCTACTTCTTCTTCTTAGTAAGCATGACGCCTTTCTGCGTCTTCTTCTTCTTCTTCTCCTTTGTAAGCATGGCACGTACATGCCCACGCGAGGGATTGGCCAAGGTTCAGTGGATAAACCCAATGAGGTATTTGCGCGGGGAAAAATAGGAGTGAGAATATTGAATCAAGATAAAAATGTGAAAAGTCGAATGAATTAAAGAAATATGAATTACCAGGAATATAATCGAGCATTTTTGCACATGCGACAAAATTTTGTATACAGCTAACAAGGTAATCGATCAGTTGCACTTATGTAATCATGAAGGTAGCCGCAAACACTGCTTAACGGAAATCCCTTTGCGCTCGCATCGAACGAAAGAACTGGGAGATACAGAGGGAGTCCTAACCTCGAAAAAAGGACCTCCAAATACTGTTTTCTCTGAACGGCGAACCGCCGGCAAGAGAGGAGAAAATTGTCTATTGTTTAAACTTGCCCACATCATACACAAAGTTTGTCGCAGCGAACCCACATCTGAATGAGTGCAAATTTGAGGGATTCTGCATCGCAGAAGCGTCATTGACACCTCACAAAGCCTTGATTTACACCACCGGATATTCCATGGGTACTTTAAGTGGTGAAAATCCACGGTATTGAGCAATGGATCACTCAAGTTGGCTGAAATATGTTGGAAGCGCTGGAAACGTGAAGTTGCTAACAGAATGAGGTGATGGACGGGATAGATTACAGGAGCGCTGAGAGCATACCTTGCCAATAAATCAGCCACCTCGTTAAAATAGACGCCCGAATGTCCAGGTGCCCAGACAAAGCGGATCTCACGCACTGTGCGCGGAACAAAAAACCCAAGCGGACGATTCAATAAAGATTTTCGCGAATTTTGGAGAGAGACCAGAACTGAAAGGCAGTCTGCAAGAATAAGAACCCGTGCTACATGCCTCGGAAGTTTGAGAAGAGCCAAACCAATGGCAAGAAACTCTGCGAACAATATAGGAGTATAATCTGGGATACGAACGGAATAGCTCCAAGCCAACTCCTGTGAATATATTCCAATCGCCGCCTTCTCACAGCTGCCGGAGGCATCAGTGGAGATAACAGTATGAAGAGGAAAATTCTGTAGGTGTTCAGAAAGGAGACCATTCAGGATATTTGCGAGCATATGTTTCGCATGGGACGGGAAAATACGGTCGTAATAGAAGACGGGGTCAGCCTGCGTATCTGCAACTTGTTGGAAGGAGATCAGATCAACCTGAAGCGGGGCTAACACATTCTGCGTGAACCTAACTTGCGGAAACTGATAGCGTGGCCAATGATTAGTGAGAAACATGTGTGGTTGGGATAGAAAAATGGGACTAATAATGCCGGGGGCCGGGTCAAAGTACCTGAGTAAAGTACGCACTGTTAGAAGTTTGAAGCGGGAAAAGAGATCGGGGATACGGGCTTCCAGATAAAGGACAGCGCTTGAAGCTGAATTTGGGAGGCCGAGGCATAGCCGTAGGGCACGCCTTTCCAGAAAAGCTAATGGCTGCAGCTTCTAGTTGGCGCTACCAGAGAATAAGACGCAACCTAATTCCAGAATCGGTCTCATATAAGCCTTATACAGCAACAGTAACGTGTCACGACGCATGCCAAACTTTTTATTACCAACTCGTGTCAACCGGCTTAGATCACGTTTCCCTTTAATAACATTGTTCTTAATATGGTGTAACCAGTCCAAACTTTCATCATAAGTAACGCCTAGGTATTTAACCGACTCCACCTGCGGAATTGGAGTGGAGCGGTAGACTAGCGAGATGTACAAAGGAGTGGCGAGCGGAAATACCAGCGCGCCACATTTGCTGACATTAAGTGATAAATTAATTTGGTTCAACCAGAATTCAATAGCATTCAGGTATGCCTGCAAACATTCGTAGAGTGCATGAATATCCTTTGCTGATGCGAAAAAACTATATCACCTGCGCATACATAAACTGTAATGTTTGGATTAATGGGTATGTCCCGAACCAATATGTTGAAAAGCAGTGGAGACAAAATAGAACTTTGCGGCACACCTCTTGATTGAACATAGGTATTAGAACAGAAAGATCCGTCTGTACAGAAGAAATATTTCTTTCTTTTAAAAATTTACAAATCCAAGCATAGATGTAGTGCGGCGGATGTAGCCGAGCAAGGTTGTTAATAAGGACCGTGTGCTCAACGCTGTCATATATGCCTTAGCAACATCGTGTCACCAAGGCCGCAACTTCTCTCTTGCGCATTGAGAGTCGCATTCGGCTCTCGAGATCCGCATGCGCGGACCATATGGAACAACCGCGACGAAAGCCAATCTCTGCGGAGCTGAGGCCGTTAACGTGATGAACATGCTCTGTGAGTCGACTGTGTACTACTCTTTCTATTAGCTTTACTAAATTTGAGGTTTAAAGCAATCGGCCGAATATTGTCTAAAGGAAATCCATTCTCTGCAGTTTTCAAAAGTAAATTTATTTTCGCAATTTTCCAACTGTAAGGAATCCAAGAGTTTTCCAATGACGCATTTACAATATCCAGAAGGTGAGTTGGAAAGTCTTGCGCTAAAATGTTTAACATGCCCACAGTAACCACATCAGATCCCGGAGCAGCAGACTGCATCGAGGAAACAACTGGGAGGAGTTCCGACACGTCCACCTCAGGATAGTCCGAGCTGGGGGCGAGAGTGTGCAAAGGTTTCGTTTTCTGCACATGGAAACGCTAAGCCAGCCCCTGAGCTATACGTTCAAGGTGTTGCTTAGCTTCCTGCGGAGACAATACCATTGACATTATGCGGTCGGAGGCCGGAGAGTTGTTAATTCTGCGCCATGAATCTATATAGAACCTTCTTATTCTGGGTTTAGAGAGATAATTGTTTAAATTTTGATTATAATACAGATTACAGCCGTTCAGATCGGCTTCCTCTTCCTCTTCACGCTACATAGCACGCGGACTCTGCCGCCTCTAAAGGCACCTACGGAAGGATAACGTTCGCAGCACTCCAAGCGGAAATTGCCCTTTTTTGCCTCAATTTTGACACACGCAGCTCCGCTCGGGTGTATATTACCTCTCCTATCCTCTCTCCCTGTCCCTCACCTCTTTCATTTCATTTCTCCATCCTGCCTGCTATCCTTTGCTTCCGCTGACCCAACTCAGGTGCTTCAGTATCGATGGCAGATTCCGGGGATAGCAAAAAGCTTTTCCTTCCTTTTTATTATTATTTAATAAAACAACTACTAGCTCCGCTCGCTCCCGGCAAGGTGGCTCAGGGGTTAGGGCGCTCGGCCTATCGATGGCTCGCTGTTGCGACATAAAATTTCGGTGCAACTACTCGCAATACATGACCGATGACAGCTGCTGCTGCTCAGTACACTGGAATGAAGGACAGCGTCATCGAGATTTTTCCCTGGTCGTTGCATATGTAGAAAAATGCAAAGGTTCTTGAACGACAAACATTCATTAAAATCTTTGTCCTCTACTTGCTACTTTCATGGCCTTTACGTTTTTCATATCAGCGGCATACACTGATTTGCTGGTCCCGGACCGATATAGTTCTAGACTTCGTGTGATATTTTCTTTACTTAATAAATACGCAAAAACATGGAAGCATTGATATCAATTATGGCTGCCACGAGTGAACGATAAGGGGATAGTTGGTATGACATGATTACAAGAAATAAAACTGAGCATGGAACCAGACACACAAGATAAGCAAACAGAGCTCGTCCTGTTTCCTTCTATGCTGTGTCTTGTCCCCTGCCCAGTTCTATGTTTTCTAATCATGTCTGCCACGATTTTTAAGACATACGAATACATTCCTTTATTTAAAAAAATACATATTTCACTTGTCTAGACAGTGCTTAGCGTTATCTAATACACATTGGCATTGTCAATGGCAATGCAGTTATTATTGATCCTTCCACAAATTTTATGAGGAGGCCGGGCTGCGACAAAAGCCCCCCCCCCCCCCCCGCAAAAAAATTTCTGGCTATGCCACTGCTTACGCCACCTCGATAATCTGATTGTTTCTTTTTTCTCTCAAGTTGCTTCGGTTTAGTTTCAACAGCCGAACAAGCAGACGACTTGAGGTCACGTGGGTCATGCAAAAACTGCGATATAATCGCTGCTTATTCATTTTGTGGGATTCCAACTCTTGAGCAGGCTTGCGTAAAAGTTTATGTGAATTAATAGACGAAGGTAACAACCAATGTGCAGTTTTTCTTTGTCTGGACCTCAACGCGTCGGTTTCGTCACAGCCGCCATTCGGCTGTTGAAGACGAAAGCCGAAACCAACGTTTCTAGATTACAAAGGTAAATCTAGTAACGTTGGCCGAAACAGCATCTCTGCTGCGCAATTCATGCGGCTATCCATGTTTTCTAATGTGCAGCATATGCAGCGCATCATACCAAACAAGTAAACTCACGAATAAAATTTGGTGTCACTGCTCTTTTAAATTAATGAGATGAAAATCTGTATGTGCGACTTATTTCTTCAGCTATACTTCCAGGCTGGAGGCTATAACATTGACTTCAGTCACTATCAATTGCTCTTCGAGACGGAGAGGAATAAACACCTAAAGGTCTTCTCTAAACTGGCGGCAGCTCATGTGCAAAGGACGAACCTGCAGAGAATGAACATGTGGCTTGCTGTGTAGGTACACTATTTCTTCTCAAGGGTTTGACTCAGTAATCATTGTATTCTTCGGGCAGGTCATCAAGGACTTCCTCCATCTACTTGATGAAGCAGAGCACAACCACCAACATCGAAACATGCTCCTATTTGCTTCAGAGCAAACGACAGAATCTGTACGAGTCCTTTTGCTGTCGGCTTTAGACATAACTGATGAGCTGCACAAAGCAGGTGTGCCTTATTGCTGATGGCCAAGCTGAACCAAGATCCGTTGGAGGTAACACGTGTGCATAATGATGGTGAACATAGCTCAATTTTCTTGAAGTAACAGAGTATAACCCAATGGGCACTGGAACTCCCTTCGACATTCTGCGGATGATCTGAACGTCCGTAAGACGTCC
The DNA here is from genome assembly GCF_052857255.1 of Amblyomma americanum. Lineage (NCBI taxonomy): Eukaryota > Metazoa > Arthropoda > Arachnida > Ixodida > Ixodidae > Amblyomma > Amblyomma americanum. The sequence continues at coordinate 278,752,561 of NC_135497.1, forward strand.
ATAGGAGTGTTAATGTTCACTGGGTAAGCGTCAGCCTGTTGTAAAGAGCGCAATTTTCTTGAAGTAGCTGCGTATAAGTGGCAGCCTGTTCTAAAGAAATAAATTTGGTTATAAACGGGTGCTATTACTAAGAAATTTTTCGCCTGCTTTCTTCTTTTTTTTTCAGAGATTCTTCGGAATTGTCCGCTCTTTTCACGTCGATGATGACCATCCCACGATTATACAGTTCAGCCAGATTTATAGGCTTTTGTCCCTGTTCCCCCCCCCCCCCCCCCCGTGAATAATGCAGTTGAAGGGAACTGTTCTGGAGCCGCTGAAAGTGTCCTCGTGTCGCTGCATGACAGCCTCGAAGAAAAGGCAAAGGCTGCTGCGAAGCTCAGGAATGCTCTGTAAGAAAAGCTGTGCAAGAAGCTTCTTAGCATCAGCTATCTTTCGGGTGAAAGTGTTGACCTGGGCGACCATGGATATGAAAGAGCCGGCCCAAAAGAAATGGTTGCCTATTACTTAGCAGGATATGTGCATAAGAAGATAACTAAGGCAGTGCATTGTAGGATTGCCAGGTCACGCTGGCGGCTGCTCCTGAACACGCCAGCCCAAGTGTTGTTGTCCAGGATCATTTGACTGACCTGAAGTCGTTCAAGCCAGGATGCCTTCGCGAGCCACCGCTATGCTGTACACAGTCATTAATAAGATGGACAGCATTGTTCACAAAGCCCTTGAGAAACGCGTTGTATTTGGTGACCTGCTCAAGGAGGTACTAGATAGGCTAGAGGAGTCCTCTGTGCCTGCAGTCGGTTGTGATGTTCACTGCAGAGAAGTCACTGCTAAGAAGCGTAAAGGATTGGGCAAGTTGGTCAGACATGCTTAACGGAATAATGGCGCAGATTAAGTGACAGGACAGCAGGAGAGTACAAACACGCACAAGCGCCACTCAGTAACCTTGCTTTTCTTGAGCTCCTCCTTTTTCTTGGCCTTGAGTCGATTCTTTTCTTCATCACTCAGACGGGCCTCTACTTTTTGTTTCCTGTGCAGGCCTTCAGCGACCGATACCAACAAGGGATCCGGATAGCGCACTGTCTTTAGGCGCGTGACCTGCATACTGAAGCTTCTGTCCATTGCATGATGACACGACTTTCTGAGAGCATCGGTGAAACAGTGTTGCACAATGGCTCTCTTTACTAGTTTGGAGTGGCCTGACTAGTATGGCAGGAGGCCTTTCTTCGCACTGGGTTCATAGCACCAACAGATGTGGTTGTCCTTGAAGGTCAGACGAAGGTCCAAAAACCTTATAGAGCCTTCACTTGGAAGCTCATGAGTTAGTAGCAGAGGCTGTAAGCCTGTCGTGAACTTCATCAGCGTTCTATCAATGAGATCCTGTATCATATCTTCATGCCGTTTCACACAACCTCAAAAAGATCGGAGCTCGTGCGAAAGTCAGAATGGTATGTTCCGCTCCTGTCAAACTTTCTGCCCTTTGTAAGAAATCCTGCCATGTCAAGAAAGGGAAGCCGGACTGCATAATCAACCATGAGAACAAATTCGTAGCCTGTTCTGAAGGAGTCGTTTACAAGATCCCTCTACCATGTGGTGCCAGTTACATAGGCCAAACAGGAAGGTGCCTCAACGAGCGTCTGAAAGAACATCGCAGGAAGTTAAGTCAATTGGCAATTGAAGGCCATTTAGCCGAACACTGCAGGTCCTGCAAGTGCAGGGTGCTACTCAAGAAATGCTCTGTTATTTACAAGCACAAAGATCAACTCACCCGGGAAATTGTAGAAGCGCAAGAAATAGCATGGTAAAAGAATGCAGCGCGAAAAAAACAAGGACGAACAGAAGTGTACAGGACAGGGCGCTGACTACCAACACATTTATTCAGAAAGATGAGCAGCTTATATAACGCAGTCCAACACCCACATGACCAAGAAAATAGCAAACGCGTTCAACTATCTAATACAAAAAAACTAAACGAAGTACACAAAATCAAAGTGATACATATCTATAGGTAACGCAAAGTCAGCCAAGAACCGATAAAACCGAGAGGACCACGACGAACCGTAAGGTGCACGCATGGAAAATGATCAGTCAGCGACCTTTGCCGCCAATGCAGCACGAGGCAAAACGAAAACGAAAATAACAATATAGTCACCGAACACTACGTAAAAGTCGAAGCTAAAAGCAGGGTCGGGGCCAAACGCATAACAAAACAATACAAAACGCAACGCAAAAGCTGATTCAACCGTTCACAGTCAAACTGAGTCAAAAAAAGTTGAAAGTTCTCTAGAACAAGAATTGAAAGCAGACGTGATTAAAAAAGACGTGTTTATAGTGGGCCTAGAAAACTGGACTCCTTGTCTGTAAGTAAAATTGAAGGCGTGCTGACGCACTTGTCTCCAGCTTTGGCTGTCATCCTTGCCTCAATGATAACCCTTTCAAATTTCTTTCCGCGCCCGTGCTCTGACTACCGTGCGCGTGTAAAATGGTTCGCACCCTTTGCAAGACTTGCAATGGTCGTCCAGGTGCCCGCCGCTTTTGTTACGGACCCTCCGGCGGTGTTCAAACAATCTCTCGTTGAGACACCTGCCGGTTTGCCCAATATACACACGTCCACACTTCAAGGGAATCTCGTAAATGACACATGTAGCACAATGTGTGAGTGGTTCTACATGTCTAATAGGGCAAACCTTGTTCTTTTGCTTTGTCAGCAGTGTACACACTCGTGAAAATTTGCACGGGGCTGAGAAGACAAGGTTTACGTTGTTTCTTTTTACAACCTTCTTTAAATTGTGAGACAGCTTGTGAAGATACGGGATGACGGCCAAGGGAGGTCGTTTGGCCTGTTCTAGCTTGCCTGCGTCTTTGCCTTGCACTTTCAATTTCTGGAGAAGAGTCTCTAAAACGCTACTCTACGACCAACGTCACCGTTCTCGGAGGTGCATATCTGGCGGGGCCAGATCGGAGGCGGCGGGCGTTTTGCGAAAATCGCCCAAAAAACGCTCCATGTATCCCGGGCTTAAGGCGAAATGTTCGCGGTCGGCTGGGTCGGGAGAAGTACCCGCGTTTTGTAGACTTTTTCCATATGTTTATGTCTCCGAGGGGCGCGCTTACCCGCTTTTATTATACCAACGAGCTTAAAGCGCCACCCTTTCCCAACGACAACGCTCAAACTCGCTGAATGCAACGACGCAGCAACGCAGACGGCCGGCATTTCCCCTCCAGTATTCGGCGGCAGCGCCGCGCGCAGCCAACCGCTTTTTTTTTTTTTTTGCTTCTGCACCTCCCATCCAAACCCGCTTCGCTCTTTCCACTACAACTCCTTCTGGAATACTACAAGCATGGAGGAAAAAAGTTTTTTTTTTCCTCCATGCACGCCAGCAAGCGGCGAGTATAACGAGCTGCGGAACTGAAACACAGGCGGCATAGGCGTTTGACACATTCTCACTACTAGTTCACGGTGGATGAAGGGCTCTTCCATGGCTCTTTCAGAAACTGGCATAGACGGTGGCGCCAGTTTTATCTCTAGGCAATTTTTAGAAACTCTACGACGACGTAGGCTACAGTTTTTTAAATATTCCGCAGCCATTAAAATACAACCGCCGGAGTGAAAGTTAAAAAAAATAGTAAAGGGTTTAATTTACAGAAACTTTTTTATTCGGATCATATGTTTCATCACTTTGCATTCTCTATTACTGGCAACTGTTGGCAGTCGCTATGTATGGTGCTGCGATGCGGCAAATCACCGCGCTGCAAATACATTCCAGCTTCCGTACGCAATGTAAAAAGAGCAATAAAATGATTTTAAGTTTTTTTACCCGCCGCGGTGGCTCAGTGGTTAGGGCGCTCGACTACTGATCCGGAGTTCCCGGGTTCGAACCCGACCGCGGCGGCTGCGTTTTTAAGGAGGAAAAACGCTAAGGCGCCCGTGTGCTGTGCGATGTCAGTGCACGTTAAAGATCCCCAGGTTGTCGAAATTATTCCGGAGCCCTCCACTACGGCACCTCCTTCTTCCTTTCCTCTTTCACTCCCTCCCTTATCCCTTCCCTTACGGCGCGGTTCAGGTGTCCAACGATATATGAGACAGATACTGCGCCATTTCCTTACCCCAAAAACCAATTTAAAAAAAACTGATTTTTAAACAAAAACCGAAAGTACATTTCTGCCGCTAGGCGGCCACTGGTACCTTTGGCCATTTGATTTTTCCCGCCTGCAGTGTGTGTGCGTGCTTCGGAGGCTGACGTGAACTGCCTTTTCGTCCACGTATTTCGAGGTAGGGTGTTGAAGGGAGTGGGCATATATGACTGGAGAGGTGCGTAGGTTCGTTCACTGCTGTCCGAGTACCGTATCTGACGCATAGGGACAGAAACTGCCTTCGGAGCAAAACTTGTTGTTGGGCTAGTTGGTAAGCCATGATCTCGGAAGAACCAGTGCAAAAAAGGACAAGGAAGAAGGAGGACGACACGGAGAGAGCGCACCTCTGTCCTTCCTCCTTCGTTCTTGTCTGTTGTCCTTGTTTACGCAGGTTCTTCTGAGATCACTGCCTTCGGACGCTCTGCCGAATGCGCTTCATTGTTCTAGATTTGGAGAAAGTCTGGCGCTCACTCACATTTTAAACCAGGTCGTGTTTTAAACCACTTTATACAGTAGGTCATGTTTTAAACGTTTGAAGTCAGAAAGCATGGCGGAAGTTATGTGCGCGTGTTCATGCGCCAGAATGCATTTGTGAAGTAGCAATCGTTGTCCTGAAGTCATCGTTAATGAAAAATACCAGCGCTGCCGTGATGTGGAGACGGGGAGCTTCTCGGCACTACTCACCTGCCTCGAAAGGTACGCAATCCTAGCTATGTCTCGATACGTGCTGGTGTGCATTTTTCAAAGTATATTTTGCGGAAATAGCAGCCTCCGGGCTTGCCGGCTCTACCTAAGTGCCATGACCAGCAGAGCGACAGGCTCCTCTTTCCGTAAAGTATCCAAGGAAGAGACGCAGCACCGAACAGAGTTCGCCGAGTATCATTCGTCTCGCAGCTGTTATTGTTTTGACGAAATGAATGTGGCAGAGTACTGGCGCATGCCGCTTAGGAGCTCAAGTATGTGTTCTGCCAAATTTAAAGTCTTTTAACGCTATTTTGTCAAATTCCTTGCCGCATGGATTATTCACACGCGGTAATTTTTCCGGCCGTGCACAGCGACTGTGTTTTCTGCATAAAATGCATTCCGTATGCCTGACGCCTGAGTTCAACTCTAAGTTTTTCTGCTGCTCAGGCGCTGACCGCTGGTCGTTTTGTGCGTCAGGCCGCTTTGCAGTTGACGCTACCATCTGTTTTAGGTTTTGTGTTTTACAACGGCACCCAGATTAAGAGATCCTGTGCTGTTGAAGCTAGGTATCTTTAGAATGCTTATTCAAGGTTTCAAAAGCTTCATTGTTTGGCTAGAGTGCCCTAATTTCTGAATTTTGGTGTTCTGTAATCGTGATGGTATCAAATGATTGCCTGCAGGGGGAAACAACTACTTCCACATAGGTGCCCACAGCCATAGCTTTCACCTTGCTGCCTCTAGGAAATATTCATGAGCAGTATGGAAGCAAAGGTGTGTTTTAGTTCTTGCTGCGAGCTTCTTTTTAGATTGTATGTTAGGTTCTCTTCGGACCATTTTTCCTTGTTTTCTTCATCGAGGTGCTTCATGAAACAGGGTAGATAGCCTAACAATGCCCACATTTATTTCTACAGCCCCGGTCAAAGTATACAGCCCAACGTGGTTTCCTTCTGAGCTGTTTAGCATGGCTCCCTAGCACATCATGCAGTCCAAAGTTTGGGAGGATTGAGGACGCAAAGCCATTTTTCTTTCGAGAGATTATGGTTGCTGAGGATGCATACATAACGAGGCATGCTGCAGACCTCGCAGCGAAACCCTTTGAGCTGTATACTTTTGACGGGGACTGTACATTCCTGCTAGTTCGTTGTCAGCATAGGGTTATCGCAAAACAGTGAGTATTGTTGAACATTGTTTTCTGAAATGCTGCATTAAATGAGTGAAGTGCCAAATGTGTGCATGGGTTTGTTTTGTATGATGTGAGTAGGCCAAAAAATGTAGCTTCTCGCGCATCTTCTTTTGGTGTGTCGTGAAGTTGGGAATTTCTAAACATGGGCAGCATCATTTGTTAATAATGGAAAATGGGTTGTTACAAAAAGTAATGCAAAATAAAATCCTTTACTAAATCAACACCCCAACTCACTTGGTGCTCGTTTTAAGACCTGCTTTCATAATTAAATATATTTGTACAGATGTTCGGGCCTCTGTATGACAAACATAACGCAGGTTCACCCATTTACGTAAGCCAGTCACAAAGTCCTAATGCATCAGTAAGTATGAATACTTAGACAATCAAGTGTAAAACATGAAAAAAAAAATGTAGACTCTGACTGTAGCATCAGCATTGAAGCTGGCAGCTGCAGCTAGGATCTAGTAAAAGGCATTGATAAAGATGGCATAGAAAGCCTGGAGGGCTAGTTTGTGAGACATCTGGCGCCAAGAGCACACATACAGATGTAGGCAAGTGCAGGTTGAGTAGCTTTTTGGTTTTAATAAATCTTCCATTTCCTCTACATTAGAAAGGCCTGTACATTCTCTTATGCCAGTGCAGACTGTATTAAGCAGAATATCCAGATGTGTGGTTCGTAACCCTACTGATCCTTTCTTTTTTCGAAGATGTAAGTGTTCATTCGCCTTTTTCTAACAATAGCTGGCGTCCAAATTATTTAAAGCATTGGCCACAGTGTAATCAGTAGCATTTACCTGCTGCTCCTAATCCGTATGTCTGTCACTTGCAAGCAGAGGAGGATATTCCACCTCACCGCTTCTTGCATTGCATTAGAAACTATGAGCGAAAGGCAACGGCTTCCAGAAGTGTGCACATGCCCACGGGCCAGTCATGGTTGTGGAAGCTGCCGCCTCACTAGCATAGGTTCGGCTCCACTCTACGAAGTTGTGAGATGGAGCGTACTAGCAGTGTAGGTAAAGTGCCAGACTGGGTGTTTAAAGTGTTTTTTTTTCTGGTATAAGCATGCATTGAGGTACCTGCCTAATTTTTAAAAATCTTTTATTATTTTTGGAGCAATCGATGAAGCCGCAACATTGAGCAGCGATTAATCCCCGCTCTTTCCATGCAGCCCATCGACGACGAACAAGTGCTCTTGGACTAAACCATTGTAACCGCTTCGAGAGCATACATCACTGTGCTGCTGCAAGGGTGATACACGTGTCGGCGCAAGTTGTTCCTCCTGCACCTCCCCCTGCGCATGCATGGCCTGGACTGACGTCACCATTCAGCCAGAAAAGGCTGCGTTGGTTGACAGGGGTCGTCATTTTGGAGCAATCCAGACAGCCGCAGCATTTAGCAGCGGTTAATCCCTGTTTCTTCCATGCAGGTACGTGCTGGCTGTTTTCTTGCCTGTTAAAGAAAACAACGTATTTCTTGTTGCTGTATTGCTGCATATTTGACGAAAGGGATGTCATAAACCACCGTCAACAATTAAGGAAGTGGAAAAGGCACTGTATGAGATGTCTGCTCATTTTGATGCCAAGCATGATGAACTGAAAGGTACACTGAAAACAGTGATTGAAACAGAGTTGCAATCAGTAAAAGAATCTATGAGCTTGAGCGGTGAAAAGTTTGAGGCTTTCAAATCTGAAATCATGGAGACGAGGAAGGAACTTGCTGCTACTAGAACAGAAAATGAGGAAATCGGAAATAACAACTGTTTGACATCATAATTAAAGAAAGTAACGAAGGAGTTCACTGATGTGCAACAATACAGTCGAAGAATTAACCTCCAGATAAAAGGTGTTCCTGTGGTGATGGGCGAGAACCTCATCTCCACCTTGAAAACAATATCGGAGTGCCTGAACTCGCAAGTCGATGAGTCTGACATTGAGGTCATTTACCGTGTGCCCACAAAGTAAACAGATGAACAAAACATAATTGCCAAATTTTTTTCTCTTACTGTGTGGGATAAACTTCTGGACAATGCTAAGAAACAAAGTCTGAATGTTCCTCACTTGGGGTTTGAGGGCGAGATGCCCATTTACGTGAATGAACACCTATGTCCTGCAAACTAAGTGCTCCTAGGAATGGCACTGAAAGCAAAGAAGTACAAAAAGTGGAAATTGACATGGGTATCAGATGGGAAAATTCTGATGCAAAAAGTTGAAAATTGAAATGTTATACTCGTGATAAGTGGAGAAGACTTGCGACAAATTCTTTAACACAATGGCTGTCGGTATTATGCAAATCGAGCGAATCTGGAGAGAAAGAGAAATCTTCAACCCCTATTGATCATATCTACTGTGACAACGAAATGACCGTGCGCATTGGCGTTTGTGAAATAACTATTGCTGATCACTGTCCAACTTTCATGTTTTTACCACACAGTTACATGCATCCATATTGCAAAATGTACTCTCGAGATATAAGAACTCGAGTGAATTATGCCAGTGCCCCAAACCTCTTGTAGGGCACTGAGTTTGAAAATTCCACGACAGTGGCGTCAACACAAAATGCGAGAAGTCGAGGGTGAACAAGATAGTGAACAAGGGAGCCGTAGTGCTCCCGAAACGTCTTTTCATCTTTTGACTTTGGCCAGTGACCAGCAATCTGCATTAGAATGCGAGAACTTCATCCATTCCATATCAAACACTATTATGAAATCCACACGCGAAGGCGCACTTCGCAACTACAAAGAAGCTGTGCACCCATGGATTAATGATTGTATACTTTGTGTTCTAAAGAAAAAGATTCCATTTATCACAAATGCAAGCAAAACAAAACAGTTATTATCGCGGAAAATTCAAGCATTATACCAACCTTGTCACGAAACTCAGCATTGATTCGAAACAAGTGTGGAAAATTGTAAAGGATGTCACAGGACTTGGACAAATAAAACGCATTACCCCTGATGGCTGTTCCATGCAAATTGTTAATGATTTTAATAGCTACTTTGCTAATATTGCTGAAACCCTTGCAAATCAGTTCTCGTCTTATTCCACTTATACATATTAACCCACCTAGGGCTGTCCACAACAACCTTAATCTAAGTACGATTACTGTCGAGGGCATTGTATCTGTTTTAGGAACACTGCCGGTTAATAAAGCAGTTGGACATAACAATATTCACACCGCAATATTAAAGTACAACAAACATGTGACTGAGTCTAGATGCTGTCCAAATATTCTCAAAGTAGCCAAAGTTGATCCTGTTTATAAAAGTGGGGCCCAAAACGATCCAAGCAGTTATCGATCGATATGAGCACTAAGTATTATCAATAATATTTTTGAGAAACAATTCGCTGCTGAGCTAAGAATATTTGTTAGAATAACATAATCTCTCTTCAGCAGCATGGCTTTGTCCCAAATAGGTCTACCTCTACAGTGGTTCTAACACTTTCCCATTTGATAAATTCTGCTCTCCATAATAACAAAATTGCAATCAGCATTTTTTTAGACCTGAAGAAGGCATTCAAAGTGTATCGCATTTGATACTATTAAAAAAAATTTTCCGCTTATGGGCTTTTTGATGATACGCTGAAATTTTTCACAAATTACTTATCATCTTGACAATAAAAAGTGGTAAATAAAAATTATGAGTCTAAATATGGGAACATAAAATGCCGAGTTCCCCAAGGATCTGTTCTGGGGCCTATACTGTTTTCCCTTTATATGAATGACCTTCCATGTGCAGTTTCATGCTCCAAGATTCTCAGTATGCAGACGACACTGCCCTCATGTTCACAGGTAATTCGTTGTCTGCAGTGCAAAATGGCATTATGAAAGATTTATTGGGCATTTCAAACTAGTTCTCTAACAATCAGTTGACTGAGCATCGGCTCTAGCTGCTATTCTTTTCAAGTTGTGAGACATAGGTGAGACAAGTTATGTCTCACAACTTGATAAGAGCAGGAGCTGGAGCTGGTGTGAGTAGTATTCCCTGCTGCAAACAAATTCCAAATCTCTGCAAGAGCATCAGTCGGGAAGGGCTGTCACCTGCATTCTACAGTGCCACAAACATATGGTGTACAGAATGGAGCTATCCTGTGGACTATGTTATATCGGCCAAAGAGGGAAATGCCTAACTGACTGTCAAAGAGAACACGAACGCTTCTTAAAGCCACCTCCCAAACGCATTGTGGTCATACATTGGCTGCCATGCAAAAGCTGCACCCCTGTTTTCAGCCGGACAACTTTAGTGTACATGCATAAGGACCACAGAATGTGGGAGATTGTTGCGGAGGCGATTGATTCATCACGAGCAATACAAGTGCTTTGGCAAACCTTCTGTTGCGCTCACACTAAGAGAACTAGACTACCTCAGCAGCTTAAATGACAGAGTGGTGGTTTTTGTACATTTTTGAACATTTTTCTGTTAGTTTTTATTTACCATTGTTTTTGCCCCATGCAGTCAATTTCTGATGCAGTGCCACATGTTTGTTCTGCTCGTTCTTCACTTACTTACTGCGTGACAGTGATAATGGTCATCAATCGGGACTCAGCACCGTGTCTATCTGCTTCGTACATCTTGTCGTAATCGTGCTGTGGCTTTACCTGATGAGCATCTACCGACTAGCTCGAGAAAGTAGCCTTTTACATTGTGAAGCCATTTTGCAGGCTACATGCAAGAGCAGGAGTGTGGTCAGTGGTATGAAGCCTCATAGAAAAGGAACTTGCATTCATACTTCCAATATTCACAAAAATAAACAGTTTCTTGGCATGACTTTTTCTCCAAAACAGTGTAATGTACTAAACATGCGTCATGAAATGAGGAGCTCATGATTTTTAGATTGAGCATTTCAAGTTCACTGAGAGCAGTTTTTTGAAGCAGTTTGGAGCCTTTGCTTTAAGAATGCATTAAATTACTAGTGCAGTGCAAGTGTTTCCCATCTCGCATGTTGCTGAAAATTGTTGGTTTTCTAGCCTCAGCTGCGTCCAGAACATATGAACACACTTAAGCAGTGCCAGAGTGTACTACAATCAAGATCCCATTTATGGAATGGGGTTATGCTGCCGCTGTTTTTTCTCTTTTCTACTGATTCAGTGAGCCTGGTACTAATGGCATACAGGTTAATTTTTAATTACAATATACGAGCAGTGTTTGTTGACTTGTAAGTGAACAAAAAGTGCAGCAGTAAGGGTACAGTACTGCATGTAAAAGTGCTTATTCTTGCATGTAAAGGATTGTTTTTAGCTATGAATTGCTTTCTCGAAAGTGATCAGAGCCACATTGGCTCTACTGGCATGAGAGCCTGTGGGACCACTGCTGTTCTTTGAAGAGCCTCACTTGTTGTCACTAGATGCTAGATTGGAAACAGTAGGTGCATTAGTAGCATCTCTGTTTACGAATAATTAATTATACTAGTTGAAGCCTTCTTTATTTATATGGGAGCCCTGGTTTTTCTTTCTTGCTGTAACTGCATCTCGGCCTACTAGTTAGTAATGGATACCCCTCGAGAATGAAGTGCATAGGCCCCCATACGAGGCCCTCTAGCCAACAGTGCCAACATATTGCAATGACAGCAGTCAACAGCCTTGTACATATTCGCATAGCAATGTAGATGACTAGCACATACAATGTCAACATTTAAAGTGCACTGTCATGAGAGAAGGTCATACTTGACCTCCTGCTTTCCGGTCATGCAACTGAAGGCCGTGGGGGCATATTCATGTGCAAGCATGCCCTCTTCATTATGCTGCTGGGGAGTCAGTTTTCTCTTGTCAGCTTCTTGTGGTGCTACAGGTGTTTGTTCTGATTTGATTGGTCATGTGTTCAAGGTGGTGGAAGTTATATCACTTTATGTCATGGCGGCCTTTTTTTTCTATTTGTTCCTATATAATTTAGGGAAGTGGCTATTTATATTATTTAACTATGTGTAGCGTATTTTCCTTTCCAAATGAGCACACTTGTAGGAATTTTGTTCTGCAATCAGCTGCAAATTTTTTTGAACCGGCAGGATCTCGCATGGTTTGAATTAATGACTATTCAAATCAAAGTAGGCATATTTTTGGAACTGAACAAGCTTAAATTTTGTAGGCTTACGAAACTGTTAGGAAGGTGCTTACGTCTGTACCTTAGCATCATGAAGTCTCCTTTGCTGCTCAAGTCTACAGTGGCACAATGCTCGAGATCTATGATAATGCAGGGCGTATATCTGAAGTACTGGCAGGAACGATTACACTGTCCAAATGCACAGGGGAGTCCGAGTGCTCAGTGTCATGGTTAAACATCTGTACAATGTAAAGACTCAAGTTGATGTCCTCTTTGTAACTTGCTGTCCAATTAGCACTTAGGTAGGTTTGACCAATTGTTCAGAATAAAAATCGCATTTCAGGTCGTTGTAAAGCAGTAGAGTGAAGCACTTAAAAACTGCTCTGGGAATGTATTTAGCAAAGTAGAATTTTGCACAAGTTGATGAAACACGGAGGAAACAATGCCGAGAAGGTAGGACCTGTCAAGTGCTGAAAAAACAATGTCTTTTGCGTACGTCCTTCTCAGAAAATGACTGCATCTGCTTACAAGCTGCAATAGTAGGAATGTGATAGAACACGTACTTGCATATTGCAGAGCAAATTTCCTAGTAGAAAACAAAACCTACAGAAGGGTAAAAAATAGCCAAGGAAAGCTCAAAGTAACAGGATACCCACCTTGCAAACAACCAGCACGAAGCATTTTTCGTTACCATTTGGAAGCATTCTTTTGACACGAGAGGATGAAATGAATGACACGCGAAACAATTTATATTAAAGGCCAGCTCGGGGGGTTTTTTGACATGTTTTGGTGGTAGTCACATCACATTCTATAGTCTCCTCACTCTGGTTTAAAAAGCCGTTTTTCAAAATACCAAGTAGAAGTATTTCAAAGGATGAAAACCCAGGAAACCTAAATCGTGTTTCGACCAAACAATGACTCCACGGGAGACCGCCACCCTATGACATCACAGATATTTACACAAAGTCTATCTTGTGCTCATTGATTGGCTGAGCTGGTGAGTGCAAGTGCGAGCTTGGGCCATTATTTGTCTGAAATGACCAGAAACCAGCTCTACACTTTTGTCGTTCAGCAGAGCAAATATCGATGGTCGTGCATCCATTGGCATCACACACGCATTGTTGCCCTCTTCCAGATATTGCCATGATGTGGGAAATGTGAAAGTTCTTTGCACTGCAATAGAACACCTGCCCACTGCGAAACTTGGCACAAAGGATCAAAAAACTGTCGAGAACATACTGTGAAAGTTTTAGTATAAACAGGCTAGGTAGAAAAAAACGCGAGTTGGGGGGGAGGGCGTGATTAAAGAGGATTTTTAACATTGAGTTTTAAGGGAAACCAACCAAATGGTCTTGCTTTGTTCTTCCTATCTTAGAATTCATCATAACTGAGTTCGTATTAATGGAAGTCTATTGTAGTTACTGCAGTGCTGTGTGAAGGGAGCACGCTGTGTGTTCCCGTTCGAGCCATAATACACATGCGTGAGCCCACTGCAAAGCATGCTGTCACTGTCTGCAGTTCAGAGACACTGCAGTCCTTAAGGGCAACTCCGGGAATTTTTTGAGAGTCATGTATTGTGGTGAAACATTGGCTCCGAGTTTTCCTCCCAATCCTGATTATTTCTTGCAAGTATGGCAGCCTGTGCGGAATTCGTTCCTTTGCCTATCCATTTTCAAGTTTGCTGTTTCCTTAGCCTCAGTTCCTGTGATTTCTGTGGGCAACAATACATTCGCAACCATCACAAACATTAGGCACACGTTATTACTCTGCCCACATGAAGAATCAATTTTCGTACTTGTATTAGGTCGCCTAAGGCATGTTATGAATTGGGGTCATTGCCAGTCAGTATTTCTTCCATTGAATGCGCATACGAGTGTTCTCTGAACAATGTTCATGAGAGCATTGCTGCATTGACCGAAGCATCATCCTTGATTGTAAACTGATGTATGTTCGGTTTTCTGCTTTAGATTAGTTCCACTTGGGATTTTGAAAAATTGCTTCTTGTGCCAGAGATAGGAGAGTCCAAGGAATGGGATGCGCTTATTCAGTCAAGATATTGGAAAACTACCTGAAGTTGCCCCTTTGTTGGGTTTTCTCTCTTTAAACTGATCCGCAGCACATTAGAAAAAACACGGAGTGAGCCGCTCTTTTCGCACGCCTCACATTACCAGATTGCTTCTTGTACATTAAAGCTATTGTTTGCCTTTTGAGACCAAAACAGAAAAAAACATGCAAAAAAAATAATCAAATCATTCAGTTTCCGTAGGTGAATTCCACGTTGTGACTCTCATCACACCAAAGATAAAAAGCGCATTACACGAATGAAAAAAATAGATAAAAAAATTTGACACCTCTACTTTTAAAGAGACAAGGAAAGTTTCCAGGAAAAATTTTGACCGGGCACTAATGCATAAATTGGGAAGTGTCACACATGTCTGCATTGCATCTGTTGCCATTTAGGATGCTCATACTGCTTAACTTGTCACTATCTTTATTGGTTTTCACTGTTTTTTGTTTCAAGTCGTGCTTTCTGTGTATTACTCTTTCGAATGTTCGTCAGATGAAAGGCTATTTTTTTTGCTTCTCTCACATTTATCTTCTAATTTTGTGTGCCACTTGGTCTATAGATCTTGTTTATGTCATTTTTCAGGCATTACAGAAGTTTCTTACAGTCCGGCCAATATTTTGACCCATATAAGTGCTCCTATATACCTGGTGGTAAGTTGGCCGCGTATTTTGTTGTCTTATACTGAATGAGGTCATTCCGCGCCAAACGATCCAGACTTTGTGCTTGACTGAGTTTGATTTCTTAAAAAAAAACTCATGTCTTAGTATGTACTGTCGCAGATTTTCCCACCTTGTTTTTGCCAGAAAAAAAACATTTCATGGCAAGGCCGTCATTTTAAGTTTACAAGCGGAGCAGAGCCTAATCGTTCGAAATCTTGTAAAAATAAACGTTTTTACGCATGACTTAAAATTTTTCGTATAAATAAACGACATTGTGCTTTCGTATCCAAAAAATTAAACGAACATTTTTTCTTTCAGTCTTTATATAGAACAAGAAAGAAGGTACAAACATATGAAAATTTGTAATTCTTGTCCAATTTATGTTCTCTTAGTAGTCATTTCAGCTATTTCTCTGATTTTTTCAAAAGGCAAAGAAGCCGATAAAAATTTTTTGAGATGAAAAACATGATGCGTATCAGCAAAAAAGTTGTAAATTTGATAAATTTTTTTTTCAGGCATATGCAGCCGTCAATTGCACAGTGAGTAAAAGTTTAATTGGAACAATTATTGTTTTATGCGAGGAAATAAGTTTGCAAGTTGAGTCGCTGCGTTCAACCCCAGCATTGTTCGCTGCTTGCTTGTACCTGCAGTACACGCTATAGCTGGCATCAAGGACACACATGAGCTTTGCGGCATGGTGCTCCAAGTGGATGCTCCTCATGTTTTGCTTTTGAAAGGTCTGCTGGCATGTTCATTCACATTTTGTCGCTTTTAACTCTTAGGTTGTTGAGCATGACGTAAGTCCAGCATGCACCATTGAGAGACAGATGAAGGCTTGATGTGGTGAAACTTTTGTTTTCCTTTTAATGATAGCACTTTTGAAACTGCCTAGTGAGTCCACCTTCATTTTCTTGAAATATTTGTTGGGGCACTCGGAGCGCTACGACACGCTCGATAGTTTTCTCTACTCCACCCACGTAAACAGCTCATAGAAGGTCAGCATTTGTCCTTTGTACGGCCTCTGAATACTTTCTGTTGCTGGCAAGGGCCTCATAGTTCCACCAATGCCGTCGCAAACACGACTACAATGTGACGTGGCGAAAAATCCGTTCCGCTGAACATTTGAAATCATTTTCATGGTAGCAGAGATTTTAACTGATTGCTCAGACTGCAAAGTGTGCTCCGCAGCTCAGTACCGTTTGTGTTGAGGTACAATAGTCGTTCTGCCATGCGTCCACTTCATTTTTACTTTTTGTAAACGGGCCCTTCAGCAGATGTTTGTATTACCAAAGCTGGCTGTATGGAAGCTTAGCACTCCATTGTATTCGAGCAGTGGAGTGCTGGTTTTTGTATACTTGCAGCCGGAGGCAAAATGTGCTGCAGGAAGCACGGAGCAATGTCGATGTTGAGGGCAAAGGCTCAGTTTGCCAAATTGTTTTCTATATTAAAAGAAAATGTGCTCTGATTAAACTTCTAGCAATAGATGCCATTAAATGGTGCCATGCAACTTGCTATATTTCATAATTTCATTAAGATGACGTGATTTTGCAATTGAAAGCTGAATTTATCTCAAAACGGGAATTTTCTCAACTTTAGAATTTTTTTTGCTGACTTGTCTTATGCTTTTGCTCTCTGAAACATTTTTATCTCCTTCTTTGCCTTCTGGACACCTTAGAAAGTTGGAATAACGACTGTAATAGCAAAAAATTTGATAAAGGATTCAATGTTTAGCACCTTCTTTTATGTTTTGTTCAAAAGAAAGTATGTTCAATTTACTGCATATGAATGTGCAATGTTTTTTATATATATTGTGAGGCAGAAGAACGCACCAGCAAATTCACCTTTTTACTTCAGGTAGGCCGAAGCAGCAGCTACCGACTAGTCACAGCTTAGCAACACTTCGTCTTCTTCGCACGACCCGATGACCGATGATGATTACGCTGAGATGAAGATGAAGGTCACTCACAGTGCTTACAACATTCCCCCTCCCGAACGAAAGCGACCATCCTGGTCGCAAATTAAATCTTAAGGTCGGCGGTTAAAGGGTTTCAAGCGCGACACGTGCACAATCTCGGTGCCGCGACACCGACGATCGCGAACAGGCGATGCAGGTGTGATGAGATAGTTTACAGGGGAAGTTTGTTCCAGAACCGTGTACGGGCCAATAAAACGGCTCAGAAACTTTTCACACAGGCCGGGGATGCGAGTAGGTGTCCAGAGTAGCACTTCGTCTCCAGGGCGGAAAGACACTGAGCGATGAGTCGCATCATACGTGCTTTTCCTGGAAGCTTGAGTGGCTTCAGTTTGAAGGCGGGCACGATCACGGCAGTGGGCGATACGAGACACGAACTGTTCGTGGGAAGGCGCGGCAGAAGGAGTAGAAGCTGTGAAGAAAGATGCTTCGAGGGAGAAGGTAGGATGGCGGGCATAAACAAGAAAAAACGGAGAGTAGGTGGTGGTTCGTTGAACGGCAGTGTTGTAGGCGAAGGTTACAAAGGGGAGTAAAGAGTCCCAGTTGTTGTGCTGAGGGTGAATGTAGGTGGATAGCATATCAGAAAGGGTGCGATGAAAGCGTTCTGTGAGGCCATTGGTCTGAGGGTGGTAAGGAGATGTAGTTTTATGCACCGTGCCTGAAGCATGAAGCACTGCGGCGAGGACGGTGGAGAGGAACGACTTGCCACGATCGCTAAGGAGGAGGCGAGGGGCGCCGTGGCGAAGAAGTATGGTGTGGAGGAAGAAGTTGGCGATTTCGGAAGCGGAGCCGGAAGGAAGTGCTGCGGTTTCAGCGTATCGGGTGAGGTGGTCAACGGCAGTAACGACCCAGCGGTTGCCAGCTGGAGTCAAGGGCAGGGGTCCATACAAGTCGATTCCGACGACTTCGAAAGGTGTGGAAGGACATGGGAGAGGTTGCAAGAGACCGGCAGGAGGCGACGTAGACCGCTTGCGTCGTTGACAAGGGATGCAAGACGCTACGTATTTTAATACTGAGGTTGAAAGGCCAGGCCAGAAGAAACGACGTTTGATGCGGTCATAGGTTTTGTGGTACCCAAGGTGACCTGCGGTGGGGTCGTCGTGGAAGGCTTGTAGAACTTGAGGACGCAGGGAAGAAGGAATTACGGGAACCCATGTGTGGCCCAGTGGGCTGTAGTTTTGCCAAAATAATGTGCCATCCTGTAACTTGAAATTTTTGAGCCGACGACGGAGACGGGCATTTGGAGGTCTAAGAACACCGCTGAGACTATCAATCAGCTTTTGACAGTAAGGGTCAGCACTCTGGTGGTGAGCAAGATTGCAGTGTATATCTGGCATGGGAGCAATAGAGGCGGCGCTCAAAGACTGCATAACTGTAGGGTTTAAATGGCTTGACTCCGTTGGGACAGGAGAGGAATGCGAGGACATGGGTTGCGACGGCAAAGCAATAGGGCAACGAGAGAGAGCGTCGGCGTCCTTGTGCTTCTTGCCCGATTTGTAAGTGACAGTAAAGTCGTACTCTTGAAGGCGGAGGATCCACCGCCCGAGACGACCGGACAGATTTTTCAAAGTGGATAACCAGCATAGGGCGTGGTGGTCAGTGACGACTGTGAAGTGACGGCCGTACAGGTAAGGACGAAACTTCTGAACAGCCCAGACGACGGCGAGACATTCTTGTTCGGTAATAGTGTAGTTTTGTTCCGCAGAAGTCAGAGTTCGGCTCGCATAGGCAACAACATTTTCTGTAGAGGTGTTTTGGCGTTGCAGAAGGACAGCGCCAATGCCATGGCTACTGGCGTCGGTGTGCAAAATTGTCGGTGCTTGATCATCAAAATGGCAGAGGACGGGACCCGAAGTCAGAGCACGCTTCAGAGTTTCAAATGCTTCTTCGCAAGCAGGAGACCAGATGAAAGGCGTGTCGTTGTGAAGAAGCGCATGTAAAGGTGAGGCAATAGAGGCGAAATTGCGGATGAATCTGCGGAAGTATGATGCCAAGCCGAGGAAACTGCGGAGATCTTTGACCCGAGTTGGACGGGGAAAGTGCAGCGCAGCAGCGATTTTTTCAGGGTCAGGCTTAATTCCTTCGCTGCTTACGAGATGGCCAAGAACTTTAATGGATTTTGATGCAAAACGGCATTTCTTCGTGTTTAGCTGTAGGCCAGCGCTGGAAAGTGCTGTCAAAACTTCATCGAGACGAGTAAGGTGATCAGGAAATGACGAAGAAAAAATGACGATGTCATCTAAGTAACAGAGACATGTTTTCCATTTGAGGCCGCGGAGAACTGTGTCAATCATACGCTCGAATGTAGCAGGAGCGTTGCAGAGTCCAAAAGGCATTACATTGAATTCGTATAAACCGTCCGGTGTTGCAAAGGCGGTCTTCTCTTTATCATCTTCATTCATGGGGATCTGCCAGTAGCCTGATCTTAAGTCAAGGCTGGAGAAAAATTGGGCACCTTGCAAACAATCGAGGGCGTCGTCAATTCGAGGGAGGGGATACACATCCTTACGAGTTATTCTGTTTAGAGCACGGTAATCTACACAAAAACGAACCGAACCGTCTTTTTTTTGCACTAGCACAACAGGCGATGACCAGGAACTAGACGATGGGCGTATGATGTTGCGTGCAAGCATGTCAGCAACATTTTCCTGAATAACTTTGCGCTCGGTTGGAGAAACACGATAAGGCCGGCGTCTAACTATGCTTGATCCGTCGGTGAGTATGCGATGCGTTGCTGCAGCGGTTTGACCCAGTGTGCCGGAATTGACGTCGAACGAGTCTGCGTGCTTGTTCAATACAGCGAGCAATGCGTCTGTCTGGTCTGTTGTCAGGTCGGTGCTGATCGTGTGGCGAAGTGCTGCACTGAGCGAGGCAGGGGATGAATCAGAGCGATCGGAGGTGGAAATGGGAAGAAGTGTGACAGGCTGGGCGGAAGCAATTGATGCAACAGTAGAGTCGCGTCGCAGAAGAATGGGCTCTGATGTGGTGTTGAATGCGGCGAGAAGAGAAGAACCGCTGGAGAAGCGAAGAAGGGACACGATGATGATAATACCTCTTGACAGGAGACGAGGGCTGGGTGTAATCAGGACGTCGCCATCGGTGACGGCGTCAGAAGTCACAGATAGAATATCTTCGTTGCCCGGATAGAGGACGTGATCGGCAAGCATAACTACACGGGAAGAAAGTGGTTCTCTATCGGCAAGAATGTTGCATTCAGTGACTTCAATAGTGGGAGGGGAACACGTAATGACTGCTGAGGCGTTTTGGAGGAAATCCCAGCCGAAGATGAGTTGATGGACACAGGAGGATAGGACAGCAAACTCAATGAAGTGCAAGATGCCATCAATGGTGACTCGGGCTGTACACGCTCCACAAGGGTTAATATTCTGTCCATTTGCAGCACGTAAAGGAGGACCGGTATAAGGTGTGCGCACTTTTCGCAGTTTTAAACACAAGTCAAGTTTCATAATAGAAATAGCGGCGCCGGTATCAATTAAAGCTTCCAGTTCATGGCCCTCAAGGAATACAGTCAACATGTTTGATGGGAGCAGAGGAGGAATTGGAGCGACGACAGGCGGTGCAGTTTTACCTCCGGAAACTGCACAGGTTAGTTTTCCGTTTGGCGGGCAGAAGGTGAAGATGGAGGGCGAAGGGGCGACGAAGTCCGGCGAAAGGGTGACGGGGAGCGACGACGCGATGGCCGTGCTGTCCTAGACCGGTCAGGAGAAGTCGACGGGGAGGAAGAGGGACGGAGGTCATTATCGGTGTAGTACTGGCGAGGAGGAAGCTGGTAGGCGTCGTCACGTCGAACGTACCCATAGCTCGCACGCTCATCTCGCAGTCGTCGGCGACAAACGCGTGTTACATGGCCGCGGATTCCGCAGTAGAAACATACTGGACGAGGTGGGAGAGGCCGCCAATTACCATACACCGGTGGTCGCGGGGACAGGGCGGCGAGGCTGGGTGGGACGGGCGCGTGATGGACAGGAGGACAAGGAGGAGGAGCCGCAGTGACTTCAGCATACGTCGGAACGTAGGGAGGGGCTGGTGGTTCTGTAGCCATGGGACGATTGAGTGAAGTAAGCTCCTCCTTGATAATGCCACGCAACCCAGTAGATTGAGCAGGTGGGCGTGAGAAGGCAGGAACCGACGAAATATCATTGTGGAGCTCTTCCCGTATTATAGATCGTATGATGGTGCGCAGATCAGTTTCGGGAATTTGGCTCGGATCCCAGGTGTTGTTGAGGCGGCGCGACTGTAGATAGTCAAGTCGCTGGCAAGTGGCACGAATGTCTGCCACCGTGACGGGATTTTGGGCAGCTAGAGCTGCGTAGGCAAAAGAGCCAATTCCTTTTAAAATATGTCCGACACGTTCAGCCTCGACCATGCCATTGTTAACTCGCCGGCAAAGGGCGAGTACGTCCTCAATGTATGATGTGTATGTCTCTCCTGGAAGCTGCACACGGGTCTCTAGCTTCTTTTGAAAAGAGGTCGGACCAGCACCAACAGTTCCAAATATCTGGCGGATCTGTGTCGTGAATTGAGGCCAGTCAGGAATGGCGTCCTCATGGTTGAGGAACCACGTCTTAGCCACGTCACTCAGGTAGAATGAGACGTTGAGTAGCTTCATAGAAGCGTCCCAACCGTTAAAAGCGCTCACCCGATCGTACTGCTGTAGCCAGTCTTCGACGTCGTCACCGCGGAGACCGGCGAAAACCGGAGGGTCGCGCTGACGTGAGGTAACTGACCAAGTTGGGTGGGTCAAATGGTGCTGAGCAAGTGCACCTTGGGACGTCAGTGGTGCAGAGGTGGCATGGGCAGCCGTGGGATGCCCATCGGTAGCTACAGGCGCCGGAACGGTGAGAGCAGGGGGATGTGACTGCGCCATGGCGGTTGATGTGCCGCCAAGAACACGACCGGAACGGAGCTCCAGGGGGTGCCGCGTTGAGGAGGCTGGGATCAGGAGTCACCTCCACCACTTGTGAGGCAGAAGAACGCACCAGCAAATTCACCTTTTTACTTCAGGTAGGCCGAAGCAGCAGCTACCGACTAGTCACAGCTTAGCAACACTTCGTCTTCTTCGCACGACCCGATGACCGATGATGATTACGCTGAGATGAAGATGAAGGTCACTCACAGTGCTTACAATATAAAGAAATTTTCGCAATCATGCATAAGAATGTTTATTTTTACAGATTTTTTCGCAAGCCTAGGTTTTGCTACCGCTTCCAAACGTGAGATGGTGTCCAGAACATGAGAAAATTTATTCCGACAAAATCAAGGTGGGATAATGTTTGTCATAGTAATGCAATAAGCCAGGATTTTTAAAAAGAAATCGAATATGTTCGATTGCTAAGCCTGGATCAGTTGGCGTGGAATGCCCAATGACATATAAATGTTAATTGTGTGCTGTTTTGAAGCAGTCTTTATATTTTCGTAGCTCGAGTAATATTCCAGTGTAGGTAGAATGCAATTTGTTCTGCTTTCATAATTGTAATGATTCCATATCGCGGCCTTTAGTTTTGCATCTTGTGTGGGAACTTGCATTGCTTTCTAACTAATTTTTGCTGCAGGCATTCATCCCATATGGATGCTGCTGCTCTTGAGCAGCATACTCAACTGGACCAGTGGAGTGGTATCGCTGTTTGTACCTTTGGTAAATTTCTGGGAAAAATTTATGCATTCATCTGGCTGCTTGTTATTTTCATGGTTCATGTGTAACGGCGGATGAAATGCTCATTGCTCCAAAGGATGATTGTGGCCATTTGTTAACACCATTTTATAATAGCAATATATGCAAAAAGATTCATTCTATTTATCTAGTTAGTACTTTTGCTCACTACGTTTTGCATGTATGCTTCAAAGGAAGCGATGCGCACCCCTTGCGTAGTAACAAATTCACCCGACTTGTTTGCTGTGGATATTGTGATGTCCCAGCTAGCATTTGTGACCTCCAAGTGCACACTTTTATCTGTATGTATTTTTGTGTATTATATGTATGTATACACTGGCTGTTGCCCTTGCACGAGCACTAGGCCAGCAGCCAATAAGTTATCTCTTGTCCATCATTCATCACGCCTGATTATCTGCCTGAGTGCCATGTAACATTTGGTGCAAGTGCTGGATATCGTCGGCATCCTGGTCCTGGAGCTTCGGCATCCTGCGTCAGCTGTCGTCGTTGGCCGTATAGTTCTTGGCCTGCATTTACTGACCATGCCGCAGCCTATCAGACCTGAACCAACCTCGCCGTTCACCCTAGTCCCGTCCCCTGGTCCGACCAGAAGACATGATGAAATGAAGGCGCTGCTGCGACCAGATCCTATGACCCGCCTGGCTCGAGACGCGGCCCTCGCATGAAGACACCGTTCCCCTGCCCAGGCCATTTGTTGTGTCCTGGGGCCACGGCCGTCGGCTATGGCACCCTGTGGCCCGGAAGCTTTGTTGACCGGAACTCATTCTCTCATCTCATTGTGGGAGCCAGCACTTCACCAACTTGCCATTTCTGTTGTGCCGTTGCTGAAGCCGATCACCATCTCACGCATTCCTTCGTCGGTGTCTTCTTCTGTTTACCATAGGAATTGTTCGGTGGCCCAGAGTAGTGTCATGAAGAAGAAGCTGGCAGTGGTGTCAGACGGAGCACTCGCGCGAGGCTAGCAGCCATGAAATCATCTCTTGTTTATCATTCATCGCGCTCATTCCTTTGCTGGCTGCCATGTAACAATGTGGCATGACATCTACCTTTCATTCTTATTTCTCAGTCTTGTAGGTGTAGATAGGCAAATTTCTCTACCTTGAAGCCAAGGCTATAGATGAGGTCATCGGGGAAACCAGGTCGCGTAACTGTGTCAGTTGGGCCTCGATGCTTACCAGCTTATGGTGAATACGCGATCTGTTTAGGGCACGTTTCAATGCAGCTCTAGGCACAGCCCTTATTACCAGCTTCGTGGCCGCTGATGAATATGTTTACATGTCTTTTTTCTACCGCGGGGCATAACACCCGCACATATGGGCCGCTCTGATGTACAGCCGTAGAAATTGAAGCAGTCCTCCAATGGCATTTCTTCGGTCAGCTCAAAGTCTGGAATAACTTCAGAGAAGATCTTAAAGATGTTTTCAATAGCTGCCTTCTGCTGACCCTGGTAAGGAAGCTTGTGGATCAGTAGGAAGTCCAGAAGTAGGAAAGTTATGATATTGCAGCCATGCAAAGCTTATTTTATCTGGTGGTCTCAAAAGGCTGGCAGAGGGTTACAGAGAATTGGTGAAACACAGGAACCGGTGCATACTCCTTGCCATTGAACGTAAAGATCGCCATTAAATTTTACAAAGGTAGAATGCAAAAAGTTTTCTAGCAACTCCAAGAATCTATCCATTTTAATTCCGCATTGGTTTGTGTAATCTTACTGCTCCCATGAAATCAATGCCTTCTCTTACAGTCTCAAAAAAGGCTGTATGTGGCAGTGTGTAATACAAGTCCTTCTTGCCAATGGAGAAGGTACTCTTTCTGTGCAGCGTTTCGATTGGAATATGGACATTTCTTCTGTCTTCTTTACCAGGATCTTCCATGGTGAGGAAGGAGAATGATTATTGCAGGTACCTTCCTAAGGGTTCCTGCCACAATCCTTGCTGAGACAATTACTCAGGCAGGCCACTTATCCTTGTGTGTTTTTGTTGTAAAAAAGGCATTCAAGCATAGTTCCTCGCTCTTCTTCATAGCCGGCCCTAGTTTGGTCAAGTTGTTTCTACACACAATATTTGGGCTTCGTTCTTCACTGCTTGAGCCTTGATCTTTTTTTGCAACTTACGGAAGTACTTGGCTATGGCTTGATTTGTTTTGTTTTTTTATGGCTGTACATCGGAGAGGCCCATATTTGCAGGTGTTATGCCCCACGGTCGAAAAAAGGGCTGTGGCTACTGGTGGATTGGAAAATGCCATAAACACATCGTGCATTCATCGTAAGCAGGAAAGCACCGAGGACCAATTGAAGGAATGAATGAACGAATGAAATTTTAATAAAACAGACAAGATACAAAGAAGTTGGTCTGTCTAGGAGGCTGACGAAAAGGCATGGATGCCTGACAAGTGTTAGTCCCCTTTTCTTAAACACACTGCACCCAAGCATTACATGAAGGTTACGTGAAGCTGGTTTCCACATGACATAATCTGCTGCCTTGGCTTCAAGGTAATGAAAGTACTGCAGATTGGGCTAGTTGGTGATGCATAGTGGTGGTTCAACAGAGCAACAGCACACACAGACCAACTAGGAGACGAGACACACAAAGCAGCGCTGAACTTACAACTGATTTTTTATTGGGAAGAAGCACGTCATATATACAGTCACGGAAAAAACAGCGCACATGCGCAATGTCAACAAGACACATAGTGATAGCACATGGTAAAATCCGCTTTAAAAGCACGTGTGCATCCGCTGGACCGCTCCCCACTATGTAGCATATTGATTTCTCGAGGCGATAATGAAACAGATGGCGTACTCACCCATCCTTCACTTTTTCTGATAATATGAAATGCCTCAGCTACTTCGCGAGTGTGCTGGTCAGGATGAGCGAACAGGACATCAGTGTCATCAAAAAACGGCGTGCATTTGCACGTGAAACAATGTTTAGCTAGGTTAGTTTCTTCGTTAAAGAATTAGCGTGCTCCATGAGCCGCACGTTAACGCAGCGGCAAGTCTGTCCTATGTATGTAAGGCTGCAGGACAGGGGAATTTGATACACTACGCCCGTCTTGCAGGGAACATATCTATTTTCATTGTTTATGCTGCAAGCATTTCTTCTGCGCCCTTCATGCCTTCTTTGAATTGCCGGCCCCACTCTTTCTAGTTTGTTATTTGCAGAGAACAGAACCTTTACACCATGCTTGCTCCCCACCCTTTTAATCCGGTGCGACAGCTTGTGGACATATGGCATAACCACTACCCTTGTCCCTTCTTCCGAACCCTTTTCCAGCCCCAAGGTACTTGCAGACGATTTCAGGGAACGGCGGACTTTGTCTGCACTCGAAACGAGAACTGAGTCCGGGAAACCAGCTTCCCTACATCTGTCTGCCTGGGCTAAGAGACTGGGCATCATTTTATGATAACAAGATTTCTTTACTGCCATGCCTACGTGGTCTGTGTGTGCTGTTGCGCTGTTGAACCACCACTAATGAAAGAAATTTTTCGATTTACTCCTACTAGGCTGCAGAAAGAAGAATAGAAGTTAGCTTTTAAACTGTATGGGCATGGTGTTAGCCACGTACTAACAAAAGAGGTCGGGCGGGCTGGTGTGAACTTAGTACGTAACGTGCCCACCAAATTATCTCGGTTGTGCAGAATGGTCAACCAAGGTGCCTCAAAAACTGCCCGCTGTAAGATGAAGCCCAGAAACAAATTCATAGCTTGTGACAGTGATGTAGTTTAGGAGATCATTCTGTAATGTAAAGCGTCATATGTTGGACAATCAGGTTTGTGTATCAACATTCTTCTAATGGGACATGTCTCCTACGTTGAGATAGGATATGTTAGCAGGCAAGCAAGACGCATGTCGGACTGTGAGTGCATTACACATTTCTGATGATGTAAAATTCTGAGGAAATATAATCGAAAGCTAATTTGGGAGTGTCACATGTAAAAGGCCAAAAAAGACGAAGTTTGAAGGAGAAAAGAAGACTACGAAGACGGTAAGGATGAAGTGTGCCAATTGAAGAACAAAGAAGATGAATTATTCGACGGGGGGCGTGGCAAGAGGTGGTTCACGGAGAAGAGAAGGAGATGAAAAGGATGACATGTATCAATGCCGAGGGTTTCAAAGCTCGAAGGGATGATAATACGCATGGGGGAAACAGAAGTGGAGGCTCCTGATGGTCAGGGACACTTTGGTTGGGACAGAGCAACGCCGGCTGCTGCCCCAGCAGTCCTGAGCCTAT
This sequence comes from Amblyomma americanum, assembly GCF_052857255.1. Taxonomy (NCBI): domain Eukaryota; kingdom Metazoa; phylum Arthropoda; class Arachnida; order Ixodida; family Ixodidae; genus Amblyomma; species Amblyomma americanum. The sequence continues at coordinate 278,779,208 of NC_135497.1, forward strand.
TCCGGGGATTCAGCGGCTGACGAAACCACCTCCTGTGCCCAGGGGTATCACAAACGATGCTGCCACGTGCCAGTTGCATCGCCCTGGTGGTCCCTCCAACGCCAACGTCAACGCCAATGTTGCTTCCACCAGTGCTTTGATCGGGTGTTCATCTGACACCAGCACTTCACACTTCGAAGGTCACCTCAGCGCCGACGCTACTGCCTGGACCCACGCAACACTTCCTCAGCACCGAACTGTGAGTATTGTGTGTACCAGTACCATCAGATTTTGTTTTTTGTTGGTGTTTTTAATTAGTTTTGTGTGCTAGTGCCTGTGTGGTGTAGGGTTTATTAAATGCGTGTGCGTTCAGCTGTTGTCCGGTCTATTCCTTCAGTCCCAGCGTTCTCCTGTGATCCATGACAGCGAGATATTTGAGGCGTACATCATGCATACGAATTGTTCAATCTGCGTAGGCACATCATCACTAACGTTAATGAAAAATGAAATTGACTATCTGGATGAATAATCACAACAGATGGGTCTGATGACGATTCCATGACTTTCCTTTGTATTTTAGATGGTGCTTCCTTTATTTATTACAAGCAAAGCAATAAATTTCTCAGTCATTTGTCAGCGCTGTGCCTGTGTCATCTTGTCTGTCTCCTGTTGCCCTGCGCCTTGTTTTGCAAAGAATCATGCACGGACTGGCCCGGGTGCTCTCCGTGAAGTATTTTAGTGACCTCGTGCAAATTTTACTTGATGGCTTTTTGAATTTAGTTGCTGCGGACACGGGAGATATGTAAACTTAGCACTGCTGCCTACCTTTCAAGATGTCATATGCGGGGTAGATAAATGCATACTTTGTGTTGTGTTGCGGTGGACCACTGTCATGGAAGGGGTTGCGTCGCTCACTTTGGCACAAATACTATGTTTTCTACTGTAGTAGCAAATGTTACTTCTGACTTGTTGTTGGTGTGATTGTAAACCATAATGAAGTGCGCTATTATTTTCGTCTTTGTTGTGGTGGTGTTTTCTTCCATGTATAGTCAACTTATGTTCCAGCCAGGCTGGTGGTTTTTGTGCTGGCCCTTTGCAGTTTGTGCAAAATTAATTGCATGGCCTGACCACCTTCATTCCATTTTCTAACAGGTAGCATTTTAACTCAAAATTGTTTTTATATTGCCACTTAGAGCTGTTTTCTCTGAAACCACAATCACTTCTTTGGAATGGTTCAGGGACTAACAGCTGGCGCTGGCTCGTCATATGGGCTGATTTTTGTTTTCTGTTGGCGTTAGCATGCGCAATATCACCCATCATTAAGGAGCAGTATGTTGGCATTTTGTAAGGATCATTGAGCAAAGAAAATTGATGTGAAATTTTTTTTTTTGTAAAGTGTAGACTCGCACTGTGCATGTTGTTCTTGGAAGAAAATGCTGAGATGGCTGAGAATCTGTTCGTGGGGGAGGATGACTGCTCGGCGCGCTCGCCATTGTAGTTGACTCCACAACTGTCATAGTGTCAGGATTATGGATGGTCAGCATAAGCTATTAAGTTTGTGTACAAGCTATTATATGTCTTTGAACACTTATTCCCTGAGAGTTACGTGTCAGTCGAAGCGTTCCTCAAGCTGGTTTATAATGGTGCACAAACATGAATTTTTTATTGTTTGCTCTGAAAATTTAGGTAGATATAAGTTCAGTTGTTTGAAATTTTTGAATTAGTGTTCATTGGGTGGCATTAAGGAATTCATTGGCGAATATCTTTGTGCTTTGTTTATGGGTGTGTTTTCTTATTATTAAAATGTTTCCATATTTCTGTACTGTTGTGGTTTGCCTGTAAATAAATGTTTTTCATAGGTGCACACAGCCTGTCTACTGCTATGAAGAGCTCGGGTAGTACCGGTATGTTGCATTATGTAGGCGTTATAATGGTAAATTTAAAGAATGCTGAAGAAAAGTACTAGATGTGGACACAAAGTATGAACCCATTGCATGCATTTTTTCTGATGGCTGTTGGGGTGTAAGAAGCGTTAAAATGCCATTGGCTTGGCGGTAATAGCATGTGATTCACGGCAACAACTTTTGGTCACTTATTTTTATTTTTTTCATTTTCGGGGCGGTTCTTTTGTGAAATACGCAGAGTAAAACCTGTATGAAAACACAAGGCACCCTTTTGGGCCTAATTATGAACACTTGAAACCGGCTTTAAATATGTTTTATTTTACAGCGAGAGCTCCGCTCCTCGGGCTACATTTTCTGATTTCGATGCAGATGACACAGTGGCCTACAATGCCTCACAAGGTCAAACCGTACTTAACTGCGTGGTGGTATGGCTTAAGCTATGTATCACCACATGATCATATGACAGGCCATTGGGTACCTGATTTTGACATTTGATTTGACAGTGGTGACCATGCTGAACAGAACTTTCGCTCGTGTAACTGGGATCAAGCCATGTTGAACCCTGGCCAATATTTTTTTTGACAGTGTAACTGCATGAGGTGTTTTGAAAGAGTTTATGATGCTGTTACACTGGAGCCCTTTTGACATTAGTCTTCCATTAATGATGCTATGAATTTGGATCCAACAGGCAGTATGCTGTCTTCTACCTTTTCTGAAATGACCTTATGTCTAAAATGATGACACTATTTTCTCCTCTAATCAGCATCACAATGCACAGATTAATTCCCTAAAGGTGCCCATTTCAGTAACCATTTTTTTTTGTACGTGCCAGAACGAGTAACTCGATGTCGCCAATCACGGACAGCATGATGTTTCAATTACTCAGAAGTGGAGTGCTGCTGTTTCTCCCGGCCAGCTCATGACAATGGGTCACGTCTTGTAACAGTCGAGAGGAAGTGTGCCACGCAGGTTTGGCAAACGACTCCTTTTGAGTGGATGGTGTTCAGTGCAGATTAACAGGTAATTTTATCGCGTCGCAGTGAGGGAACAGTATATATGGCATTTTACAACTTTAACTATTATTAGCGTATGCGGTGGCTTAATTGCATAGGTCATTCACAGATAAGAGACCGCCTCTACCAGCCCACAGGAACGAATCATTCATCGCGAGGGGAGGAGAGGGAGACGCCCCCCCTCGAAACCTTTGTTTCTGAAATTCCTTTCCTGCTCCAGCTTGCCCTGGTTGGTATTATGCACTCGTGACCCTAGGCTGAGGTTTTTTTTTTTTCTGACTGACTGATGTAATGCCTTTTCGGCCAGCAGTTTTCTGAAGAGTATTTTATTTATTTACACCAGTACCTGCAGCATCACAAGGGCATTATTAAAGGGGGGAGGGGGGGACAATTGGAGGAAAATGAACATATGTGACAAAATCTAATACAGCTAAGCACAGATGGTAAAAGCAAGAAAGCAACAAAATACGTAGCATCAGTAAGTTATCTCGACGGCAAACGGTCTTCAGTGTACCGCGGTGCAAAATTACGACACAGAAATGGAAAGGGTACACTATCGCATGAAGCGCAATGCCAGCCAAACGATATGGAGTAAACGGGATATTAATCTATGGCTTACTGCGTGACAATAAAGACAAGCTCTGAACACGTTTTACATTCATCAATGCTCATATCTTCGATACTAAATTTTTTTTTTAAATTAGCCATTGACATTTTTTATTGCTTGTGTTTCAGCAGTGATTTTATAACCCAGCACGTGACGAAAAAAAGACGACGCGCGCGTGACAGCGCGCGACTGTTCTCTCGGAACGGCAGACATCTTGACGTAGCGAGTGGATGAGGTCGTGGCCAGGGGCTGCTCTTGGACGGACGTTCGTGTTCTGCGCGATACGAAGGAACGGCTTTCAACCAGCTTGCTTGACAGCCTAGAGGTGAGCAGTGCTCGTCTATTTTATCGCATTCACCGTCAAAACTACCGCACAATGTATGTGGCCGTGACCACATTGTGCGTCCCTGGGGGACGCGGTGGTATTTTCTGTAATTGGCTATGCCTAGGTCTGATTCTGAAAAACTTTCCTGACGACACATCATCCCGCAGGAGCTACCGAATGAGCGTCATGTACTGTAGTGCGTTGTGGGCAGAAATTGATCGCTCACGTGGAGGCACTCTCTCATCGACGGGTTCGCAACCATTCCTAGGATTTCGAGTTCGGTCGTTGAACGCAAATGTTTCTACGTTGCTTTTCAATTAAAATGTTGCCGCCATGGCCAACACTGAAGCTGCAACTCCGTACTGTGGATCTAGACGCCATAGGCACTTAGGCCCGTTCCTCGTGCTGCGATTAGAACGAAAAAATTCAGGGGTGCACTTTGTTGACCTAAATTGCGGTGAGGCAGAAGCCTTTAGCGCGGTGTTGCTGGTTGTGTCGCTGATGTGTGGTGAAGATGTTTAAAGACTAACTACAAAGAGCATTTAGGCGGCATATCGTTCCATATCTGCGTTCAAGAGGCGTCTGGATTGGGATGCGATAGCGCGTTGCAGCACTGCCAAGGAGTCCACGGACCACCACCGCCCGTTCGGCGCGACGCCTTGCCCGTTGGACAATTTAAGGAAAAGAAATGACGCCTGTCTCACATCTCGGTGGACACCCTATCCGCGCTATAAGGGAAGGAAAAGGCTTTCGTTAGTTGCTGGACCCCGCCGCGGTTGCTCAGTGGTTAGAGCGCTCGGCTACTGATCCGGAGTTCCCGGGATCGAACCCGACCGCGAAGGCCGCGTTTCGATAGAGGCGAAACGCAAAAGGCGCCCGTGTGCTGTGCGATGTCAGTGCACGTTGAAGATCTGCAGGTGGTCGAAATTATTCCGGAGCCCTCGACTACGGCACCTCTTCCTTCTTTCACTCCCTCCTTTATCCCGAATTTCCTTATGGCGCGGTTCAGGGTTCCGCCTATATGTGAGACACACAATTGCGCCATTTCCTTTCCACAAAAACCAATTTTCAATTTCAGTTGCTGGATGTAACGGACACATCCATGGCCGCGATTATGAGCCATTAAAGGCTTAATTTCGCCTTTAAATGGTCGGCCTAGTCGGTGACGCCACAGCGCGATTTTCGGTCAGTGCTTTCACATGCAACGCGCGCCCAGCGAATTTGATCGGAGGGACAATTTTGCATATGCAAGCCATGAATAAACGTGACGGAAGCTTATGTTACTGATTATGTTACTGAGCTTAGGTTACTGATATTATTACCTGCGTATTTTTGCAAGGAAATATTTCGTATGTTTTGATTAGAAAAATGAGCTGCAGTTTAACTACTGCTGAACCTTGTAAGAGAGCGAAAGGTGTGGTGTATCGGGCAAGTAGACGCGGCTTGGCGTCTGTGCGTGCCGCACACCGGATAGGCAGCGTGCCCAGCCTGGTGGCAGTTAAATTAATGGCTGATCGCGAGAGGTTGGTCACCCAATTAATACTGCGGCCTATTGCTGCAGTGCCTCGTGTCTGTCACAACGTTGTCAGCGCTATTACATGTAGGCCACATGTCTCTCACACCATCGCCACGTGCCTCAAAGCGCGAATGAGGCGTCCACTGACCCAGGGATCCAGTTATATGCACCCTTCCTTTCCTCGAAATCATCGGAGTCCGACGCAAACAAACATGAACGCCGACGGCCTATAAGCGGTATTCACATGGGGACATCGGCATGGATGGATGTGGGAAGGAGTTGAGCGACGTCACCGATCCGCCCAAGTCCACCCCTGCTCTTGGATTCACGATTCAGTGGGCGCCTTAGCGTTTTTCCTCCATAAAAACGCAGCCGCCGCGGTTGGGTTCGAACCCGTAATTCCCGGGTTCGAACCCGACCGCGGCGGCTGCGTTTTTATGGAGGAAAAACGCTAAGGCACCCGTGTGCTGTGCGATTTCAGTGCACGTTAAAGTTCCCCAGGTGGTCGAAATTATTCCGGAGCCCTCCACTACGGCACCTATTTCTTCCTTTCTTCTTTCACTCCCTCCCTTATCCCTTCCCATACGGCGCGGTTCAGGTGTCCAAAGACATATGAGACAGATACTGCGCCATTTCCTTTCCCCAAAAACCAATTATTAATTATTCTTATTCAGTGGGGCAGCAGGGATCGAGACGCCGACATGGACGAGCGAAGCGCTGCCGGGCTGCGGAGACAGAGGGGCAGGGGTCGAAAAGGAAGTAAGGGGCCAAAACAATGCTCCCTTGTGGGGTTGTGGCGAAAAAAAGACAGAGGGTGAAAGAATAGATGCGCGATAGGAGGGGATATAAGAGAAAAGAAACGAGAGGGGGAACAGCCAAAAAAATTGTGGATTAGCCCAGATAATCCCGGATATACAATGCGAAAGTGAGATTGAGGTATCCACTGGCCCACAGAGCCGGTTGTGCGCCGTACGTTCCTTTGGTGAAAATGAACGGTCTTTGCAAGGTTGTCAACGCCAATGAACTCTATGAACGCTGTCGGCTCACTTGTTTTGTTTGGTTTTTGAGGAAAGCAAATGGCACAGTAACTGTCTCGCATATCTCGGTGGAATCCCGAACCCCCCCCCCCCCCCCCCCCCGCCGTAAAGGAAGGGATAAAGGATCAAGGGATAAAGGATCGAGGGAGGCAAAAAAGAAGGAGACAACTGAAAATTGAAATTTGGATTTTAAGGAAAGGCGCGGCGCAGCACAACGGCGGAACACCTGTGGCTCGGTGGTACTAGTGGCGCCTGCGCAGTAGTGATAGGCAGCGAGAGAGGAACAGGCGACGGGGTCGGCGGCGGCCACCTGCGCCGTGCGTGACGTCACTCCTGCTCCGACATACGCCGGCTGGCGCGAAGCGCGGAGTTGACTGGCGTAGTGAAGCTTTTCACTTCAAAAAGACGGCAGCGGGCTGCACCCCACGCATCACCGAAGGCCACATCTCCCGGGGAGAAGGACTGAACGTGCCGGCCGAACGAACGGTCCCTTCCTCGATCGGCGGCGGCCGCCGGAGCAAAACCGGAAGCTGCGTCGCCACGAGCACTCTCGAAGGCTGGACGTGTGAATACGCTCGGTTTCGGCGGCGCCTGCTGAGTGACGTCATAGCTGTCACGTGGTTTGGTCTTCAAACTCGCGCACGGCGAAGAAGCTGCGCAGGGTTGGTGGTGGTGAAAGCCTTAATAGACAGAGGGGAGTTTAGGACACGCAGATGCTTGGGCCCGTGCACGGCCCCACTGCACTGAAACGTTCACGTCCCGGAGGGTCATGACGCTGCATGGTAGCCCGGCCTGTTTCGGTGGCTTGCTTAGCCGCGTGTCCTCGGAGCGCAGTAGGGTTTCCCAAGTCTCCAAAGTGGTAAGTGCTCCAGGCCCCGCGGGGGAGGATCCGCCGAGCAGAGGAAAAGGATATGATCGAGAGTGGCTTTGGGGTGGTGGCAGAGAGTACAGGAGGAGTTTGTGTGGACTTGGTGATAGCGCGAGCGTATATATACAAGGGGAGGGTATCGCGCATGTTTGGAGCCGCCTCCAGAGTGTCTGGTGATAATTTTCGAGGGAGGGATGGGGCGGGGGTAGAGCCGACACCCGGCTATGCAGGCCTGCATCTGTTCACTTAATGAATACATATGCGCTCCCGTGAGAACCCTAGATCGTAGGCCGCCGGTGCCCGGATGAGGAACCCCGGGCTAAGCGTTGGCAGCCTCGTTTCCAGGATTCCCGGAGTGGGCAGGCACCCATATGAGCTCCATGTGGCGGGGTGGGTGTGCGGCAAGCGACTTCAGTATGCGAAATGCAGGGGCGCGGACTCTCCCATGAGCAAAATTTAGTATGGCAGTCTTAGAGTCCGATAGCTATATACCGGGCCTCCGTGCGCGTGATGGCTAGGGCAATGGTGGCCTCTTCATCCTCCTCCGAAGTGGCAGTGGGGATATGTGAAGAATGCCAATCGGTTGTAGGTAGGGGTTCGTGATGGCCACAAACACGTCCACACCCGTGCATGAGGCATCCACCCGCATGGCATCCGGTTCCGTGCCATTGTGTTTGTGGAGTGCACGTGCGCGAGCTCTGCGGCGGAGTTCGTGGTTGGTGGAGTGCATATTTTTGGGGAGAGGTTTAATATAGCTCCCGGTGAATGTGGTGGCGGACCTGGAGCTGTATAGGATCCGTGGCTGGTGTCTTGATACTAAGGGTGTGTAGGATGTGTCGGCCGGTGGTGGTTCTCTTGAGGCGTATGTATTGTATCTGTCGGTGGGCCTCGATAAGCTCAGCTCTCGTGTTGTGTAGGCCTAGCTGGAGGAGTTTTTTGGATGAGGTATTTAGAGGTATGGGCAGTGCTGCCTTACATGCTGTTCGGATCATGGCATCCGGGTTGGAGATTTTTCTGCCCTGGAGTTTCAGGTAGGGGAGCATGAAGTGAAAGCGGCTGAGGACGGAGGGGAGTATAGTAAAGCTTTTGCTTAAATAAATAGTTTTGCTTCCATCGTGGCAACAGCTCCCACGTGACGCCATGTCGCAAAGCCGGCTGCAGCTAGACCGATGTCCCTCCCCAGTCTCAGACCGACAGAAAGCGCAGCACCACAGGTGAAAATCGCATGCTCGTGAAATGGGCCTCATTTAGCCGCCAAGGCACACCGTAAGGGCCTGCCTTTATGGTGTGCCTCAGCCTTCACTTGGATGAAGGCCTTCACGGTGATGCTTTCATTGTAAAGGTCTTTCACTTAAAAGCCTTATGCTAAAGGCGTTTAGGGTAGATGCACTCCAAGTAAAGACCTCAGGTAGACATTCTTTAGGCCGAAAGACTTTATGTTAAAGGCCTTTTATGTCAAATGGCTTTTGCACGTGAGGACCTTAACCCATAACTATATACTGCATGATATTGTCACAAATGGGTTTCAGAATGAAAAAGTTAGGCACAGGTCGCAAGGAATCAAGCAATGTTCCAGCTCCAAAGAGCACGCGCGTCTCACTTCTTTGTCCTCAAGGCACCGCCCTGGGACACCTGCCGGCATTATTCCCCCTCCGTATCCAAAAAAAGGAAGCAAAAACGTGGGCGCACTTGGGGCGACGTACCGGTGTCCATACCCTCACTTTGTCATCGGGATGGTACTCGACGAAGCGATGTTGTTGGTTGTAGCGTTCTGCATCCTGCTGCCGGTGGATGTGCATACGAGCCAGTTGGCGGGCTTCCTCTGTGTGCCGGGTAAATTCCCCGGCGTCTGGCGTGAGCGCCTGGTCGTGAGGGGGGCATGGAAGCATGGCATCGAGCATTGTTTGGAGATCACGCCCATAGACGAGGCGAAACGGCTTAAATCGAGTCGTTTTCTGAATCGCCGTGTTGTAGGCAAACGTCACATATGGGAGGATCTCGTCCCAAGTCTTCTGCTGCACATCGACGTACATTGCGAGCATGTCTGCTAAGGTTTTGTTGAGGTGCTCCGTGAGCCCGTTTGACTGCGGGTGGTATGCAGTAGTCTTGCGGTGGTTCGTGTGACTCAGCTGGAACACCTCGTGCATGAGCAGCGCTGTAAACGCAGTGCCCCTATCGGTGATGACGGAGGACAGAGCACCATTTCGTAAAGCAATGTGGTGTATGAAGAAGCGCGCAATTTCTGAGGATGTACTGCGCGGCACCGCCTTGGTTTCCGCATAGTGCATCAAATAATCAGTCGCAACTATAATCCACTTATTGCCAGAAGACGACACAGGGAATGGGCCCAGAGGATCAATGCCAACTTGGTCAAAAGGTGTGCGAGGTGGCGCAATTGGTTGGAGCTGCGGGCTTGAGCGGTGGTGACTTACGACGCTGGCACTCACGGCAACCTTTGACCTAGCGGTGGATGGTCTTTGCAAGTTTAGGCCAATAATAGCCCTGATGCACTTGAGCGAGCGTGCGTGCAAATCCCAAATGGCCAGAGGTGGGCTCATCATGACACGCCGAAAGGATGTCGCGGAGGTCTGATGGCAGGACTAGGAGGTAGGGACGGTGGCGGGAAAAGTGTAGAGTTACGTTAGAAGCATGGCCCTCCAGGTGATCCATGACAGACTGCAGGTCAGCGTCAGCACGCTGCTTTGCCACTAAGTCCGAACTGCTGATCACGCCTAGGAAATGATTGTCATCCTCTGCGCTGTCATCAGCTTGCTCGACGGCTGCGCATGAGAGCGTGTTGGCGTCTTCGTGTTTACGTCCGGGCTTATAGGCAATATTGTGTAATCAAATTCTTGAAGGCGAAGGCTCCAGCGTGCTAGGCGTCCTGATGGGTCCCGGAGATTGGTAAGCCAGCACAAGGAATGGTGGTCGGTGACCACTTTAAAATGACGACCATAGATATAAGGTCGAAGTTTCATCGTGGCCCAGATGACAGCGAGGCACTCCTTTTCCGAGGTGGAGTAGTTGATTTCGGTGCACGAGAGTGTGCGACTCGCATACGCGATCACACATTCCACGCCTTCTTGATGTTGAACGAGGACGGCACCAAGCCCGATGTTGCTAGCGTTGGTGTGTATCTTGGTAGCAGCCTCCTCATCGAAGTGAGCCAGCACAGGGGTAGTGTGCAGCTGTTGGTGCAGCTCTGTGAAAGTAGCCTGTTTCTCGGCAGTCCAGACGAACGGTGTATCGTCACGTGTTAAACGGGTGAGAGGTTCAGCAATCTTGGAGAAGTCGGCGATAAAACGACGGTAGTAGGCGCACAAACCCAAGAAGCGCTTGAGCGTTTTTTTTTTTTTTTGTAGTAGGACGGGGAAACTTGGTTATGGCGGCAGTTTTCTCGGGATCGGGTCGTATGCCATCGGCGCACACAACATGGCCGAGATACTTGAGCTCTTTGTATCCAAAGTGGCATTTCTCGGGTTTAAGTGTCAAGTTGGCCATCCGCAGGGCATCCAACACGGCCCGCAGGCATTCAAGGTGCTGGTCGAAGGTTTCTGAGAACACCACCACGTCATCTAGATAAACTAAACATGTTTGCCATTTGAGGCCGCTGGATTCAGGGCACGGCGTTGTAGTGGGTCAGCGTAGGTCGGGTGGTAGTAGTCTGTCTGGTTGGGCGGTGGAAATTCCGGTGGATTTGGGGCAGGGCGTCGCAGAGCTTCAGCGTATGTCAGGCGGCAGTAGTCTGTCTGGGTAGGCTGTGGTTCGGCGTGTAGTGACGGAGGCCTGGTAGCTTGCTGCACCTCTTCGCGGATAACGCTCATTAGGGAGCTGGCCGCTGTTTCAACGTATCACAAATCTTCTCTAGCTCTTCACGGACAACAGCGCGGATCATGTCGCGGAGAAAGTCGGTATTGCTGTTGAAAACCGGGAGGGACTCCGTAACAGAAGCAGCAAGGGCTGGCCGGTCGTACGCGGTGGAACGCTGCCGGAGGACCTGCTCCATTGTGACTGCACGAGGCCAGCAAAAAGCTGTTCTTTAATACCGTGCATTAGGTGGCGCAGCTTTTTGGCTTCCGCCATGGCTGGGTCAGCCCATCGGAAGAGCCGCATCTTGTCTTCGACGTACATTGTAACCGTTTCGTTGGGTATTTGCATACGGGACTGCAAGGCTCGTTCTGCTCGCTCCCGACGATCAGCGCTGACATACGCGACGAGCAGTTGACGACGGAACTCAGGCCATGATAAAAGAGTGTCCTCACGGTTTTTGTACCACGTACGAGCACCGTCCTCCAAGCTGAAGACAATGTTTCTCAGCTTGGCGGCGTCATCCCATTGGTTAAATGCGGCGACACGTTCAAACTGAAGTAGCCAATCTTCCACACCCTCCAGTTGAGTCCCGTGAAAGGACTTTGGTAGCCGTGGGTTCTGGAGGGTGTAGTACGCGGTGCTTTGCATGACTCTTTGAGGGGTAGACGCCGAGGGGAAGTCGAATGGCCTGAGTACACGAGGCAGTCGGCCAGGCGGCGAGGTTGTCTCCAATAGCCCATGCTCAGGGGGCAGTCCAAGATTTCGGCTGCTGACCCAGTGCTCTGGCGTGTCGACAGGGAGAGGTCTGGGGTCCTCGGTGTTCGGAGGGGTGTGCGACATATTCCAGAGCGATTTTACCCAGCACCTCCACCACAAAATGTCACAAATGGGTTGCAGAATCAAAAAGCTAGGCACAGGCCGCAAGGAATCAAGCAATGTTCCAGCTCCAAAGAGCACGCGCGTCTCACTTCTTTGTCCTCAAGGCGCCGCGCGGGGACACCTGGCGGCATTATTTTACACGGAGTCATGCTAAACTGTCTGCTATTTTTAAGGCGTAAGCCTTTCTTGGCTCATGAGTGGCGTGGATAGAAGTCCGCACGAACTGTCAATCATAAGTTGTACAGTAATTAAAATAAAATGTAAAAGTTGATAAGCAACATTTGCTAAGAAACATATATGTAATCATAGTGGTGACCATAAATAGATTGTAAAAAATAGTGATAGCGATAATGACAAGTACTGATAGTGAGAGTGTTGGAAATATTGATGGTAATGATAGTGTTAATAGCTGTGGAGAGTGATAGTTCTAGAAATAATGATAGTGGTAGAGATAGTGATAATGATAGCTACTGATAGTGCTAGGGATAGTGATAGTGAAGATGACAGTGATGATGGTAGCGATAGTCAGTGATACCAATGGTGATGATAGTGGTGACCATAGTAATGAAGGTGATTGCAATAGAAAAAGTAAAATGGAGGGAGAAAAGTAAAAAATGAAATAAATAATAAGAAAAAAATAAAAACAATGAAAAAGGAAGGGAGTAGTAAAGGAAAGAAAGGCTTTCACATTTCTGCTATTAAGCAGACATAAGTGCAATCTTGTATTTTTTTACAGCAGCACTGTGTGCTACTACAGAATTTTTAGTGGGCAATACGTGATGTTATGCATGCACAACACGGCTTCTAATTCTAAAATTACTTATTTACTACGTAACATTTCCTATGGTATACCTGAATGCAGCACTCCAAGATGGCTACCTGCAAGCGGCATAAAGAACGCCTACATGGGAGTATCTCAAAGCCGCAACTTGGCTTAGCCCCAAGGCTGGCGCTGGTGCTGTTCCTCATGGGCAAGAAGCCGCGACTTCAGGAAGCCGTCATGCTGGCGCCCCGAGCGGACCCGGTGGTCGTGGTGCCCAAGTATCGGCTCAACCTGTCCGGCTTATTCACCCCCAACTGGAGCGACGCGCCAGGTGAGTGTCTACAAACGGCACCTGTTTGGAATAAACTTCGGGGCATTAAATATGTGTAATAATTTTTCAAAACATATCCTCATTTTAACTTAATATTTTTCTTTTATTATCACCAAAGGAGTATTTTTGAGCGTTTCTAACTAATACGCCGCAGCTACTGAGTTGCCATATAGTGTGCTGGGCCTTGAAGGTATATGCAAAAGCGTTATTCGATTCAATGCCTGGAGTGCACAAATATTCACTCATTTCTACAATGTGCTCTCAGCACAATTCTCAAGCAACATTACGTAGAAAAATAATAAAGTAATTATTTTAGAGCAAGCCCAGTAACCTCTTTAGGTTACTGCTATAAACATCCGTGGTTTCTCTGACTTATTTCAAATATCACATGCACTGCAAGATGAGATTGAAGGAAATAAACACGAGTAGCTACCCTTGGAAGTGACGCATGTTGAACACAGACCTCTGGAGTCATATGTCGAAACAAAATAAAATATTTTAAGGCGCTTTAACAGGCTGACTTGTGTTTGTCGAATGTGCCTTGGAGATGAAAAGTGGCTGGCATCGCTAATTTCACTGCCTTCACAATCGCTCAATTGGGCAATGCGCCAACTTTAGTGGCACATTTTTAGAGCAAGAAGGGAGTTTATTTTGTTCACAGTTTGGAGACATGTCACTGTAAGTATAGGCAGTATAAAAGGACACATACAGGAGCCAATTTAGACAGGAAAAGAGTTTCACGGGCTGCACTGATGTAGGTGCAACTGATGATTCTGCTTTTGCACAACTTTCATGAAATGCCACTGTGCATCTTGTAATGATGCCTTTGCAGTATTAAAGGAGGCCTAAACGTAGTGGTACAGATGCACAGAACTTGTGATTGTGTTTAAATCATCTTACTCACTAGCACTTTCAACCCCGGGAACTATTGCGTGAGGTAAACCAACTTTGCAAACACAGGAGAGAACAGTTGGTATGTGAGCAGTGAGCTGATGCCTGCCTTCTATTGCTGAAAGACAGAAAGAGAAAAAGTAGGGAATTCATCCAGCCATGTGTGGCTCGATTCTTTGCTGTTACAATTAACTTTATAGGGTTCACGTTTAGTTTACCTAGTATACTCTTCCTCACAGCGGGTTGGCACTGATGTGGAGGCTGCATGCCATTCTCACGTCTTAGAGTCTCTGCTCCAGGAGTGTTGTGCCGGAGTGGAAATCTCGTGTTTTCCATGCTTTTAGCTGCTCTATCGTTTGCACAAACGCTGTGGTCTTAGTCCCACATGTCGGGAAGGCTGGTTGGTATTCACAAATTTATTGCAGGCCTTTGTGGCTCTTGTGAAGATGATGACCCAGACAAAGCAGATAACTCGTGAAAACGAAGAAGATAGCCCTGCGCGTCAGCCGTATTGCTATCGCCATGTGTGTCTGTGCCCGACCTGGTTGCCCTCGGATTGTTCTCGCCGCTGCTCCCTTCCTCCCAGGTCTTTTAAATAAACCCCCGCCTTACAGCTCTATTTAGTTGACTTTAACAATATTGTGGACTCGAGGTGGTTTTCTACTGAATAGCATGTTGCTTAGCTGAAGCCACCAGATGCTTAAATTCCTTGGATAATATATAGCTTCATACGGAAAACACAGGACAGTGAAAAAAAGCTCTGGGAGAATAAATTTTCACACGTATTGCTGACACCTTTTCTTGAGAGTCCAAGTTAACTGCAAAACATGTATTAATTGTCCTTACGAAATATCCACTATGTTTGCAGAATCGTTTCCAATGAGAGTTTGTTTTATATATCCTCTACCGGTTATTGCTCGGAGCAGGTTAATTTGTGTTTGTACTGTAATTATTTTATTTAGTTGTTGGAATCATTTGTGCACTTTTTGTCCCCTAACATGTTGACTGCAGTCATCTTCGCGTTTCCTAAAATTTATATGCTTGGCACGCAACGTGGCTTTGCTAGACCAGGGACAAGGCAGCCATGGCTGCTGGTGTGCGTATCGTCCTTTGGCGGCCACCCAAGCTCCCTGGAGCCGCAGGAGTGCGACCCTGGAGCCACATCGCATGGCCATCAATTGGTGAGTCCGAAGTCCTGCTGGGTGCAACACCGCTTCCGGAGGCTAATGCTTAAGAGGGGCTCGGGGCTGCAGCCTTTCAAGCATGATGCCACTAAAATGCTAGAGCAGCTCGGCGCCGTCGTGGGACTCGCATGCAGGCCCAGTGTGGCAGTGAGCGACGTCGCATTGAGCATTCAGGTTGTGGCGGTATCATATATTAGATCAGAATAAAGCACACTAGCATACGCTAGTGTACACATATTTGTCTTAGCGTGCACTGAGCATCCAAGAAGCATGCAAAACATTCAGGACCTGTTATACAGTAAGAAGTCTGTCAAAATTCATTATTTCGTGACAAATGAAAATTCAAACATAATGCTGCAAATCTCCCTGTGTTTTTAATGCGAAAGCAGTTCTTGTCTCATGGGTGGCGGTCACAGGAGCTGTCAGCAGAGGTTGTCATCAGAGCATGTCCTCAAGAAAATTACCATTAGAAAAAAGAAATGCTCCAGCATTTCGGGTTCTAACCCTGGACTTAAGTGTGCCAGGCGGGCACGCAATTCATATGCCATGAAGGGTCTTCTGTTCTAGTGTGTTAGAGGGGCAAGAAGTCAACACGTTTTGGTGTGTGCAACAGTAAAGTGTGTTCCCAATATGTTCTGATGTCAGACAACGATGACTTGCAAGAAAAGTTGCCGACATCATCCAAGGGTCACTCTATAGGTGTCATATGACAACGATGACTTGCAAAAGTGTTCCTGAGGTTCAAATGACTTTGCATTTCTCTAACATAGCAGACTGCAGTGCTCTCCAACTTTTTTACATTCTCCTCATCCTTGTTCTCCTCAGTACTAGAGATAATAAATTCTTGCGTACAAATGAAGATCTAAAGGGCGAAAGCGGATGTTAATGTTCACTGCCATCTGGCTGCATTTCTCGTCATCAGAAGGCGTTAAGGATAATTTTATACACAAACCAAATGGCAAAACAAGCCTGAAGGGTGCTGAAAAAAGGGAAGAAAGCATACTTATTAGTACGGTATTAACAGCACTTGTTGCATTGGCGAACAAACGACTGTGACGACTTGTAATGCAGAGAGGGGGACTCTGAATTTTTTATTTTCCTTTTGATTGTGCTGCTTTATTTTCATAAGGGAAATAACACGAAGGTAGCATGTCATCATAAGCAATGCATAAAGTGAGAAAGATATGAAAGGGAAAAAAGGAATCAGAGGAATGGGCTGACAAGGCTTTTTGAAACCCCTTTAAGCCTTGTTGTTCTTAGGCATAATACAGATTACAAGTGCATAGTTACTCTTAATTTTGTTTTGATTCTTACGCTAATTGCATTATATACTTTTACTCTCCTTTGACTTTCAGTTTGCTTCATAGTGCACCGTGAAGAATGAAAAGATGCAAGATAATGCAAGTGAATTTGATTTACTGCAGGAAAAAAGGAATGGCCTGCGAGTGTAGTCTGTGGGCGCACTCCTGCAGCTCGAAGCGTGCATCTGCGGTGCATTCGAGCCACGCTTCACGTCTGCCTGCCTGCAGTGGGAAGGGGCCTACAACTTCTGACGAAAACTGGTAACGTTTAAGTCATTAATGGCTCTTCCTGAGGTGTTATATGGAATGTGCTTTTTGTGCACTTATCCATCCTCAATGCCAGTATCGTTGTGGCATTACAGAAAAAAGTGAAAATAGCCGCACTCAGAACTAGGAAAGTTCCCATTTGAGGCAGTGTGGAAAGTGCGACAAGAGGAGGTTGTGGAATATTTTTGCAGAATATTGATAAAGGCACAAATTTATGTCCCCTAGCCTATGCTATTAACTGCATCAAGCTTACTTATTGAAAAAAAAAAAAAAGAAAATGAAACAGTGACACAGGAAATAATGTCGCAGGATTGTTTAAAAATAATCTAAGTGAACAAATGGAAACGTAGCATTCAGCTGCATTACCTACTTGCTACTTTTAGAAGTGTTTTCTTTTTGTGTTCTTGTCTGACGCTTCTAATATAATTGTTTTTTTTTAATGCTGGAGGTCTTCTGTGATTCTATTGGGTGCTTTTAGGGTGTGCAGTCTTCTTGTTGCATCTGGTGACAAGTTTTCTGTTCTGTACAGTTGGCTGGCAGTTTCAATAAGAAAAAAAGATTACTTGATGATCAGACAAATGAGGCAACAATTCTGCGAAAGCATTTATTTACCCTAGATTATTACTTTGATGTTTTCATTTTATTGAATGGTTTTGCTCTAAGCCGAGAATTTTTCTGACGGGTGAATAAGGGTGGAGGTGAGTGGGTAGCGGTGGGTGGTTGAGTGGAAGGTGCAGGTGGGGTTGAGAGGTGGGTGAAGGTTGGCTTCTGGGGGGGGCAGTCCCCTAGATAAGGGGAGGTGGCTGTTGAATGGGGCTTCTGGAGGGCAACTGATTTACTCACTGCTTCTATGAATTCAATTTTCCTATTGCATATTTGTTCACCTGCTGCCTAGGCTTCCAGTGGGCTGAGGCCTTGTGGAAGGGGGAGGTAGGAGGGCTGGTGGTGTACAGTGCATCTGGAAAGTAGAGTTCCCTGGTGAATGAGGCCTCTGAAGGGTGGCGGTGGGCGGGGATGGGAAGGATGACCAATGGTGGCGGTGCATACATGGGCTGCACCCTATCTACTGGGATGAGGTGGGGCAGGGTGCTGGTGGGTGTGCTGCCGCCCCCTAGGGTTCTGCCAACCAGATCGGCGTTTTGGTGATGGACAGTAGCACTGCTTCTGCAGTAAAAAGAAAGCTTTATGTCTTCTGTGCGCATTCGATTTGTTGTATTTGGTAATCTTGTAACGGTTACATCATTAATGTCTCATTTGGTCTTTGACAACAAATACGAATCGGTTTATGGGTTTTAACGCCCCAAAGCGGCTCGGGCTATGAGGAACACCATTTTGAAGGGCTCTGAAAATTTCGGCCACCTTGGGAAGAACCCCAGGTGGTCGTCCCTCATAGCCCTCAGAGCCTTAGCGTTCCTCATGGCCCGAGTTACTTTGGGACATTAAATGCCATAACTCGATTAGTATCTTTTGCTAATTTTATTCTGGTGCTGTTTCCTATGGTCAGTATGCATATTTATGTAGGCCCAGCGTAACTGTTAGCACAGAACACAGGACAAGAACGACTTGGACGCAGACACCACTGCGCTTGTGTCCGCGTTTACTTTGCGTCATGTCTCAGCATTTGCACTGAACCCATTATAGATACATGCAACTATTTATAGATATGTG
Source organism: Amblyomma americanum (assembly GCF_052857255.1). Lineage (NCBI taxonomy): Eukaryota > Metazoa > Arthropoda > Arachnida > Ixodida > Ixodidae > Amblyomma > Amblyomma americanum. The sequence continues at coordinate 278,797,551 of NC_135497.1, forward strand.
CCACTGTTGTTAAAAGAAACCTGGAGGGGACACTTAACCTCCACCTTAAGGGTATCATGTGATAGTGTTAATCAGGTAATGCCTGTATCCGTGGAATTTGTCATCCTCAACTTTACGTTCATTGATCTCTGGGAGCCCTCATGCAACCCCTGGCGCAGTAGTGCAGCAGTTAAGCTATGCGCAACTGCCCAGCGATGCAAGTGCTGCTACGAGTGGGGCTCGAGATCCAGCTTGCTCTTCCCGAGCATTGTCTTGCGACCAATTAATAATTGAACTGCCATCTGCCACGCTGGGCAATTTTCTCACAGTCCGGTGGGGACGCTGTGATGACACCACTAGGTCACTTGACCTAGGTGGCTCATTTAGGCTGCTTCTCCGAGGAATTTTCACTTACTACGCCACCGCCGCCGCCAGATTTTTTGCAGAATGAAAGCTTAATGTTATTGCTTTAATATACAGCCAAAAGGGTTTCTTTTTAAGCCATGCAGTGTGGCTCTTGTTTAACTTCTTGAAGATCTGTGCTCCGGACCACTTATATCAAGACCTGCGGTCACCTTGGAAAGATTCGCAACGCCCATGAGGCAAAACAAGCTGCGGGCATGGACCAGAAACAAGCCAAGTAGTCTGTATATTTTGTACAAATTGTGTAGCAAGTAGCTCAGCCTCAACCTCAGTCATGGTTCTAATACTGTGGGGAGGTTTTGTGTGGCATTGGGTTTTGTGAGGTTTTTCAAAGGAAGGTTGTGCTCCAACCGATATGTTTTTCATACTGTGGTTCACGACACCTTGTAACCCTTCGCCCTGAACCTCGCCACGACATTCAGGCAAGAGGTATAAAAATCTTGCTGGCTGCCTCTCTATTCAGTGGCTTCTTCAGCTCAAGTTAGTACAGCTAAGCTGGTCATCTTGCATCTCTTGTGCAAGAAACAGCACGAAAAATAATTACAGAAATGGGATGTTCTGGATATGTAGGACCCGCCTCGGTGATGGCCTTGTAGTATCGCCAGTAGCATGCAGAACCTAGCGGTGTTACTGAGTAAGCCAGCGCGGCCTGGCCCGGATCGAACGCTTGGCCTAGATTCCCAGATGTTCCACTGGTGCTTTAAGCTGTGTGCTGGTAAGCGTGTGGAAGGTAAACCGAGTGCTGCTTCGCACATCACAATTTATCGGACCAAAGCAAGTGTTGTGTGGAGACCCCATGACAAATCTTGTTTGTGAATTTGTGTTGCTATGTGTTGGACCCTTGCCGCGCAGGGGCCTCCCACGCTGGACACGGCTGTTGCGTGGCTTCCGTACAGGGACCAGAGGGGAGCCGCCATCGTAGCCGCAAACTTCAGCCCGCAGCAGCGATGGTTTTCCGAGACTTAGGAGCCATGTCGCGCAATTTTCGACCCGGAATCGCTTAATGGCGATGGCGTATTGTGCTGCCATGCACGTTACTATTGCACATCTTGGCATATTTTGTACTTCTTTGTAGTTTGTTTAGCGTAACATTGATTGCGTGCTAAAAAATTGTGTTTTGTGTGTGATTATTACTTAGCCGTGCACTAAAGCCTGTGGTGTGCAGGCACGATGCAAAATAGTTTTTGTGCAGTTGGCCAAAACCTTAATGAACAGCATTGAATCCCAAGAGGACACACGTGCTGCATCCACTGGTGAAATAAGAGCTGATTGACTGGTGAGGCAATGCAGAAATTTTTTTTCCCGCTAATCGACATATATCTGGAACTTTTGTCTATAACTTTATATTGGGAAATTAGCCACCCAAACCTTGTATTCAGTTCCTCGTACGCAGTTTGTAGTGCCTGATGTATTTGAATGCGTGTTCGGCATTGTACGGCGGCATTGTGTTTTGTACACTTGACTCTCGCGACCTGGCTGGTGGAAAGAGCCACATGTCACTAGCTTCCACCTGCCGTGGTTGTCGTGGCAAAATGGGCAAGGAAAAGGAACCCTCTGCACTTGTAAGTTAGAAGTGAGTCCAGAAGGTGGCTACCATGGGAAGGACAAAAAAAATTGATTGTAAAATTGATAAGAACTAGTAATGACTCTAAACGGTCAGCAAGATTAAAAATGACAAACCACTGAGCAAGGAGTGCGGCGAAGTTGCTCAGCAGTTTGAAAGCAAAGTATTTAAGAAAATATAGAAAAACATAGTAGGATTGAAGAAAAGCAAGGCGCGTACCCAATGCTAGCGCACTGCCACCGCGTAATGATGAATAAGCGCGTTCATAATTCAGTATAAGTCAGTATGAGGACACCAAATTGAAAAACCCGGCCTGAAACCAATTTGACACGGATTCAAGAGAGAATTTTTTTAAATGAATGACATGGCACGGCTGCAAAGGACCCTTTCTACCAATTTCACTTGGTTCGATGTTAATGCAATAGGGCGTATGTTGTCTGAAGTTAAGCCCTCCCCTTGCTTTCTAATCAGTGGAACTATTTCCGCAAGACGCCACTCATGAGGAATACAAGGACCTTTAATAGAATTGTTAACTAGAGCCAACAGGTCTTCAGGAGATTCATTGAACAAAATTTTGATCATAGATGAAGTGATTTTACCGGTCCACGAGCCGCTGGGGATAAGCGCAGAACAATTGGCGACAGCTCGGGCCTAGAGACATCAGTGAAATCACTTGAGGTGAATGTGAATATAGCAGGAGAAGGTAGAGCAAATGTAAAGCGAAGCTCTAGGCCACACGCAATATCCTCTAAGGCCTTGGCGATGTCAGCAGGGGACTGAACGAGGGGTTCAGTGTTGACAGCCGGTGAAATCGCCTTGTTGCGCCTCATGAAATTAAACAAAGCTCGTTTATTTCCTGATTGCAAAAGGATTTCATAATGGTTTGTATTATACTCCTCCTTTGCACGGGCGACAGTGCGCTTAAATGTTGCTGCAACATACTTATAATCCAACCAATTTTGGGGGATTGATTCAGAGAAGTTTCTTCCAATCTGCTTTCTGTCGTCTATATGCACGCGTGCACTTAGCATTCCACCAATTTTCCGCGATTGCACCCTTCGTTCTCTTATCCAAAAATTCAGACTTTTGCCTTGCATGATCCAGTATTGAACATAGATGTTTAGCCTTGCTTTCGGCATTTGTCTCAGCGCAAGGATCTGAAGTGATTTGGAGAGCTAACTTTAGCGTGTCTTTAAAGCAACTGTAATATATTAACGTGCGCTGATGTCGCTCAGGAAGAGTTAATTTACACGCAAACTTGAAACTAATCGGAAGATGATCACTGTTTGTTGCACAGTCAACAGGCGCCCAAGACATAACAGACATTTCTGTGGAGGAAAAAGTTAAATCCAAGGTAGAGCGGCATTGACTCCGAACAAATGTAGGCAATCCGAAATTGTTGCAGATCAAGTTATTGTCAGAGGCCCAATCAAATAGTCTAGAATCAAAGCTGTCTGTTTTAAACCCCCATGTCACATGGTGCGTATTGAAGTCTCCAAGTGATGAAACCTGAGAACGGCTACTAGACATGAGTGAGTCAAAGGGCCGAGTTTCATGCACACCAGACGGGAAATATGCATTAGCTACCGTAAAGGGCTGTTGACCTCGGACACCGAGGTCAACCGCAAGAATTTCACAATAATTGTCCGCATACTGGAAAGAAATGCAAGCCCTGTGGCAAAACGTTGCAGAGATGAGCACTAACAACCCTCCCCCTCGTGATGACCGGTCAAGCCGTAACGGACGGTTATTATTGAGATGATAATTGAAATTATAGTTAGCCATGTTTCCTGTAATGAAACTAAATCTGGTAGAAGCTGATTGCATAGGCAATTTAAATCTGTTGAAGCTGAGAATATAGATCGGCAATTTCACTGGAGTACACTTAAGAACCATCTTGGCGGGAGTGCCGCAGCCGCGACTACCTTTTCTAGAATCCTGGTCTTAGGATTTTAACCTGCGTTACATTTCTTTGTCTTTGACTGTGGGGAAGATGGACCTGCAATATTCTAAGGAGACCCACTTCGTTTCTGGGCGCGGAGATCAGACTCCATATCCACACAGTCCATAGAGGATGCGTCCATAACGCTGTTCGAAGGAGAGGCCTGAGAGGTATTTTGTTGCTCATATTGTTTTTGGCCCTGTGGAGCGGAATTGATTACCACAGAGGGAGGAGCAGCTTCCGAAGCCAAAGAAGGCAAGAGCGGAGCGGTGGGCGTCTGCAGCATATTGGTCATCTGCATAACTATTACCTGCGAAATGCACGTGGAAACGGTTTTCATAATGCGATCCATTGAATTTGCCACACCTTTCTCAACTGCCGCTGTAATAGCCTGGGACAAACTGGCATCCATTATTGGTGGGCATTTGGCGGCCACACTAGAGTAGCCTGAAACTCCCTCCTTGACTGTGGCAAAAGCCTCTCTCCGCGTGCATCTGCTTTTGTTTATAAGCTCGAGCACCTGAACTTTTTGTGCTCGTGCAGGACAGTCAGGCGAATCAACAGGGTGAGCACCACTACACAAAAACATTTCTGTTGCTGGTCGGGACATTCCTCTCTGCAATGACGTTCCCCACAAGCACAGCAGCGTAAGGCCAATTTGCAGGCTTTGCCGCTGTGGCCAAATCGCCAGCAGTTTTGACACTGAAGGGGTCGAGAGTTGAAGGCATCTACTCGAAAAACCAATGGCCACACCTTAATCTCTGACGGCCAGAATGTTCCTGCAAATGTGGCAATGACGGACTCCGTAGGAATTTTTACTCCGTCAATGATCCTGCTGCATCGATGGACAGCAATCACTCCTGCAGGCGAGAGGTTCTCAAGTGTTTCCAGAGGTCTCCACCGAGAGTCGACCCCTCGGACCATGCCCTTGGAACACGTTAGATGAGGCGGAATGAATGCGCTCACCGGGTGGTTGGCGAAGGACGTACACTTCAGCAGGTCTTCAATACAGTCCTTATCCGGTGACCTGCACAAAATACCACCTCTTCCGAACTGCCGGACATCGGTAATGCGCATGAAGTGCTTCGATGTGGACTGAAGAGCCGCCTGTACTGCCTCCGGGTTGTTCAGTCGGATCGCGCCTCCATCAGAAGGCACTGAAGCGACCGGAATGCTCTAAACTCCACTGCGGAAAAACAGATCAATTGGGAGCTGGTCTTGAGGAAGAGATGCCGATCAAGGGGAAAACCCCTGGCCGGGAGAAGTAGACATTAAGCTCTCGTCCCGCGCCCAATCACCCTAGAACAGGAGCAAGTAGGCACAGACAAGAAGGAGAAATTTAGCAAGCCAGCGCAACACCGCCAGGTACTTAGCCGCTACCCCGCAGCCTGGCCTGCTTCCAGAGATGTTGTTGCTAGCCTATCAAAAGATGGTACATACCCACACTGTGGGATCGGCCAAGAATCGGGTGGCTATTCACCTGAACGCAGTTAATAAAAAGGAAAAGCACGTGGGAGAGCAACACCGTTGAATTCTTCCTCATGAACAGTAAAGGGATGAGAGTTTTGATTTCAAAATTATATGAATAATAATAAAGAGAGGGATTAACTAATAATGATTAAGTCAAAATGTAATAATTGATAGAAAAGAAAAATTTTGGAACACTTAGCAAGGCAGTCGGTGAGATTCTATCAAGAAATTTAGAACAGCGGTACAAACAGATCTGTGGCTGAACCCAAATGTGGTGGTGCCAAATGATAGCAAGAGCGGGCTGCTCAAACTAAGGCCAAGATGCTGCAAGGGCTCCTCCAGCAACCTTTTTTTTAGAGAGTTGAATCGGCGACAATACAGCCAAAAATGTTCTATAGATTCAGGCTCACGGCAAAATGCACAAAGGGGAGAGAGCGCCAAACCCGACTTGTGTAAATAGAAATTTAGAGGGGGGAGGCGGCAGCGCAGCCTTGTTCTTCTTCTTAGTAAGCATGACGCCTTTCTGTGTCTTCTTCTTCTTCTTCTCCTTAGTAAGCATGGCACGTACATACCCTGAAAGGCAGTCTGCAAGAATAAGAACCCGTGCTACATGCCTGGGAAGTTTTAGAAAAGCCAAACCAATGGCCAGAAACTCTGCGAACAATATAGGAGTATAATCTGGGGTACGCACAGAATAGCTCCAAGCCAGCTCCTGCGAATATGTCCCAACCGCAGCCTTGTCACAGCTGCTGGAAGCATGAGTGGAGATAACAGTATGAAGAGGAAAATTCTGTAGGTGTTCAGAAAGGAGACCATTTAGGATATTTGCGAGCATATGTTTCGCATGGGACGGGAAAATACGGTCGTAATAGAAGACGGGGTCAGCCTGCGTATCTGCAACTTGTTGGTAGGAGATCAGATCAACCTGAAGCGGGGCTAACAGATTCTGCGTGAACCTAACTTGCGGAAGCTGATAGCGTGGCCAATGATTAGTGAGAAACAGGTGTGGTTGGGATAGAAAAATTGGACTAATAATGCCGGGTGCCGGGTAAAAGTACCTGAGGAAAGTACGCACTGTTAGAAGTTGGAAGCGGGAAAAGAGATCGGGGATACGGGCTTCCAGATAAAGGAGAGCGTTTGAAGCTGAATTTGGGAGGCCGAGGCATAGCCGTAGGGCACGCCTTTCCAGAAAAGCTAATGGCTGCAGCTTCTAGTTGGCGCTACCAGAGAATAAGACGCAACCAAATTCCAACATCGGTCTCATATAAGCCTTATACAGCAACAGTAACGTGTCACGACGCATGCCAAACTTTTTATTGCCAACTCGTGTCAACCGGCTTAGATCACGTTTCCCTTTAATAACATTGTTCTTAATATGGTGTCGCCAGTCCAAACTTTCATCATAGTAACGCCTAGGTATTTAACCGACTCCACCTGCGGAATTGGAGTGGAGCGGTAGACTAGCGAGATGCACAAAGGAGTGGCGAGCGGAAATACCAGCGCGCCACATTTGCTGACATTAAGTGATAAATTAATTTGGTTCAACCAGAATTCAATAGCATTCAGGTATGCCTGCAAACACTCGTAGAGTGCATGAATATCATTTGCTGATGCGAAAAAACTATATCACCTGCGCATACATAAACTGTAATGTTTGGATGAATGCGTATGTCCCGAACCAATATGTTGAAAAGCAGTGGAGACAAAATAGATCTTTGCGGCACACCTCTTGATTGAACATAGGTATTAGAACAGAAAGATCCGTCTGTAAGAAGAAATATTTCTTTCTTTTAAAAATTCACAAATCCAAGCATAGATTTAGTGCGGCGGATGTCGCCGAGCAAGGTTGTTAATAAGGACCGTGTGCTCAACGCTGTCATAGGCCTTAGCAACATCAAGTGTCACCAAGGCCGCAACTTCTCTCTTGCGCATTGAGAGTCGCATTCGGCTCTCGAGATCCGCATGCGCGGACCTTATGGAACAACCGCGACGAAAGCCAATCTGTGCGGAGCTGAGGCCGTTAACGTGATGAACATGCTCTGTGAGTCGACTGTGTACTACTCTTTCTATTAGCTTTGCTAAATTTGAGGTTAAAGTAATCGGCCGAATATTGTCTAAAGGAAATCCATTCTCTGCAGTTTTCAAAAGTAAAATTTTCGCAATTTTCCAACTGTAAGGAGTCCAAGAGATTTCCAATGACGCATTTACAATATCCAGAAGGTGAGTTGGAAAGTCTTGCACTAAAATGTTTAACATGCCCACAGTAACCACATCAGATCCCGGAGCAGCAGACTGCATCGAGGAAACAATTGGGAGGAGTTCCGACACATCTACTTGACCCTACAGGTAGCAGAACCACCCAGAGGCAGAACCTGCAGAAGCTTGTGCATGAGTATGCAGGCCCACCAGAGGACCTTTTCCTTGAACTTAAAGATAGATATATTGGCAATGCTCCTATCCAAGCCTTCCCAGATTATGCTGGTCCGGAAAACACGCAGCTCGACTCCCCCATTACTGTGGATGAGGTTAGGGCAGAGATTGCCAGGCTAAACTGCAAATCCGCCACTGGCCCAGATGCAGTATCGAACAAGATCCTCCGCAACCTGGATGAAGTGTCGCTACAATTACTAACTGAGTATATGCAGAAATGCTGGTCGGAGGGCTCCATCCCACAAATATGGAAAACGGCAGAGATCATTCTCATCCCAAAGCCAGGGAAGGCACTCAGCCTTGAGAACCTCAGCCCGATTTCGCTCACGTCTTGTGTAGGTAAGCTCATGGAGCACGTAGTTCATACCCGCCTCAACCGGTTTATGGAGGAGAACGAGATGTACCCTCCAACCATGATTGGATTTCGACCAAAACTTTCTACGCAGGATGTAATGCTTCAGCTCAAACATCAGATTATTGAGGCAAAAACGCGGGACACCAGAATAATTCTTGGACTTGACCTGGAAAAGGCCTTCGACAATGTCAGACATGATGCGATCTTGGAGAACCTGCATGAACTCGGGGTGGGAGCCCGCACCTTCAACTATATCCGCGACTTTCTCTCAGGTAGAAAGGCGCATTTTCAAGTAGGAGGTCTCCACTCGCATGACTTCCCCCTCGGCAACAAGGGCACCCCGCAGGGATCGGTCCTATCACCATTTCTCTTCAACATTGCAATGTTGAAACTTCCACACCAATTAGCGCAGGTTCCGCAACTCCACCACAGCCTCTATGCTGACGATATCACCTTGTGGACCGCCGTGGGCAATGATGCCGAAATCGAGGAGAGACTACAGCATGCAATAGATATCGTGGGGAACTATGTAGACCCTAGGGGGCTGCGGTGCTCTCCAGCCAAATCTGAATTTCTCGTATTCCGCAACATCAGATCCCTTGCGCAAACCCCACCGGCCATCGAACTCAGTATTCGCTGTGTCCCCATTCCTCGAGTGCCCAAAATTAAAATCTTGGGCCTAATTCTACAAGAACACGGCTTCAATGGTGACGTAATTCGGAAGCTTCAGGGAACCTCGCAGCAAATTATGCGACTCATTCGCCGCATTAGTAACCGCCACTCGGGCTTGAAGGAAAGCAATACTCTCCGTTTAGTACAAGCCTTTGTGATAAGCCGCATAGCTTACGTATGCCCTTACCTACATCTCAAGTCAGCTGAAAAAGAAAAAGTGGAGGCTATAATCAGAAAATGCGTCAAACAGGCAGTTGGGCTACCCATGCACACAGCGACTGAGAAAGTGTTAGGTCTCGGTCTTCATAACACCCTAAGCGAGATTATTGAAGCGGTAACCGTCTCGCAGTACGAACGACTATCGGCCACACCAACTGGCAGACACATTCTGTCCACACTAGGCATAACATACGAACGACAAGGCGGACCCACAACTGACCTTCCCAAACATATACGCCAGCTTCTGGTCATTCCTCCACTACCTCGGAACATGCACCCAGATTTCCACGCTGAATGTCGTACAGAGAGAGCCAAATCATTAGGCAAACGCTTTATTAATGATACCTCTGTGGTATATGTAGATGCGGCAGATTCTTCGGCTGACCAGATGGTAGCTGTGGTCACCACGGAACGTGGTACACTCATAACTGGGGGCACTGTACGCACTCAGCACACACATGTTGGAGAAGAAACAGCCATCGCTCTAGCCATTGTGGGATCCTCGGCAGAAACCATTGTCAGCGACTCAAAATTGGCTATACGTAACTACACGTTTGGAAGAATCTCCCCACAAGCAGCACGGATTCTGCTAAAGTATCAGCCCATGCGGCGCATTCGCCTAATCTGGACGCCTGCTCATGCTTCCCTTGCTGGTAATGAGGCGGCTCATAACCTAGCTCGAGAACTGTCCCGCCGAGCTGGGTCGTGCAGCCCACCCGCCCTATACTCTGGCAAGGACAGGTTGTTTTCTTACAGAGAAATCCTGCAGCACTACAGGCTTGCAAGACTCAGATTCCCCCCAGAAGATAAAACGCTCTCCAAGCAACAGGCCAAAGCCTGGCGTAAACTTCAAACTAACACCTATCCAAATCCCCAATTGTGTAGCTTCTATTCGGAAGGACTCTACTCAAACAAATGCAAAAATTGTGATGCGAAAGCCGATCTAAATCATATGATCTGGAACTGCCCGCAGTCCTTACCCGCGAGTCACTTCATTACCGACTCTGCTCATTGGGAGGCTCTATTGCTCAGCCCCGACCCGGGGATACAGATCAAGCTCCTCCAGCTGGCTGAAGACGCCGCCGCTGCCCAAGGGATAGCGGCCGCCGTTTAAGCGGGGGGCGACTTCGTGTCGCTCCTCTATATCCGCTGGAAATAAAGTGTCACAACCAACCAACGTCCACGTCAGGATAGTCCGAGCTGGGGGCGAGAGTGTGCAAAGGTTCCGTTTTCTGCACTTGGAAACGTTAAGCGAGCCCCTGAGCGATACGTTCAAGGTGTTGCTTAGCTTCCTGCGGAGACAATATACCATTGACATTATGCGGTTGGAGGCCGGAGAGTTGTTAATTCTGCGCCATGAATCTATATAGAGCCTTCTTATTCTGGGGTTTAGAGAGATAATTGTTTAAATTTTGATTATAATCTAGATTACAGCCGTTCAGGTCGGCTTCCTCTTCCTCTTGACGCTACATAGCACGCGGACTCTGCCGCCTCTAAAGGCACCTACGGAAGGATAACGTTCGCAGCACTCCAAGCGGAAATTGCCCTTTTTTGCCTCAATTTTGACACACGCAGCTCCGCTTGGGTGTATATTACCTCTCCTTCTATCCTCTCTCCCTGTCCCTCACCTCTTTCATTTCATTTCTCCATCCTGCCTGCTATCCTTTGCTTCCGCTGCCCCAGCTCAGGTGCTTCAGTATCGATGGCAGATTCCGGGGATAGCAAAAAGCTTTTCCTTCCTTTTTATTATTATTTAATAAAACCACTACTAGCTCCGCTCGCACCCGGCGCGGTGGCTCAGTGGTTAGAGCGCTCGGCCTATCGATGGCTCGCTGTTGCGACTAAAATTTCGGTGCAACTACTCGCAATGCATGACCGATGACAGCTGCTGCTGCTCAGTACACTGGAATGAAGGACAGCGTCATCGAGATTTTTCCCTGGTCGTTGCATATGTACAAAAATGCAAAGGTTCTTGAACGACAAACATTCATTAAAATCTTTGTCCTCTACTTGCTACTTTCATGGCCTTTACGTTTTTCATATCAGCGGCATGCACTGCTTTGCTGGTCCCGGACCGATATAGTTCTAGACTTCGTGTGATATTTTCTTTACTTAATAAATACGCAAAAACATGGAAGCATTGGTATCAATTATGGCTGCCACGAATGAACGATAAGGGGATAGTTGGTATGACATGATTACAAGAAATAAAACTGAGCATGGAACCAGACACAGAAGATAAGCAAACAGAGCTCGTCCTGTTTCCTTCTATGCTGTGTCTTGTCCCCTGCCCAGTTCTATGTTTTCTAATCATGTCTGCCACGATTTTTAAGACATACGAATGCATTCTTTTATTTAAAAAATACATATTTCACTTGTCTAGACAGTGCGTAGCGTTATCTAATACACATTGGCATTGTCAATGGCAATGCAGTTATTATTGTTGCGTTTTATCCTTCCACAAATTCTATGAGGAGGCCGGGCTGCGACATGAGCCCTCCTCGGCACAAAATTTCTGACTATGCCACTGCTTACGCCAACTCGATAATCTGATTGTTTCTTTTTTCTCTCAAGTTGTTTCGGTTTCGTTTCAACAGCCGAACAAGCAGACGATTTGAGATCACGTGAGTCATGCAAAAACTGCGATATAATCGCTGCTTATTCATTTTGTAGGATTACAACTCTTGAGCAGGCTTGCGTAAAAGTTTATGTGAATTAATAGACGAAGGTAACAACCATGCTGCAGTTTTTCTTTGTCTGGACCTCAACGCGTCGGTTTCGTCACAGCCGCCATTCGGCTGTTGAAGACGAAAGCCTAAACAGCATCTTGTTGGCGCTATCCACGCGGCTATACATGTTTTCTAATGTGCAGCATATGCAGCGCATCATACCAAACAAGTAACTCACGAATAAAATTTGGTGTCACTGCTCTTTTAAATTAATGAGATGAAAATCTGTATTTGCGACTTATTTCTTCAGCTATACTTCCAGGCTGGAGACTATAACATTGACTTCAATCACTACCAACTGCTCTTCGAGACGGAGAGGAAGAAACACCTAAAGGTCATCTCTAAACTGGCGGCAGCTCATGTGCAACGGACGAACCTGCAGAGAATGAACATGTGGCTTGCTGTGTAGGTACACTATTTCTTCTCAAGGGTTTGACTCAGTAATCATTGTATTCTTCGGGCAGGTCATCAAGGACTTCCTCCATCTACTTGATGAAACAGAGCACAACCACCAACATCGAAACATGCTCCTATTTGCTTCAGAGCAAACGACAGAATCTGTACGAGTCCTTTTGCTGTCGGCTTTAGACATAACTGATGAGCTGCACAAAGCAGGTGTGCCTTATTGCTGATGGCCAAGCTGAACCAAGATCCGTTGGAGGTAACACGTGTGCATAATGATGAAATGGTGAACATAGCTCAATTCTCTTGAAGTAACAGAGTATAACCCAATGGGCACTGGGACTCCCTTCGACATTCTGCGGATGATCTGAACGTCCGTAAGACGTCCATAGGAGTGTTAATGTTCACTGGGTAAGCGTCAGCCTGTTGTAAAGAGCGCAATTTCCTTGAAGTAGCGGCGTATAAGCGGCAGCCTGTTCTAAAGAAATAAATTTGGTTATAAACGGGGGCTATTACTAAGAAATTTTTCGCCTGCTTTCTTCTTTTTTTTTCAGAGATTCTTCGGAATTGTCCGCTCTTTTCACGTCGATGATGACCATCCCACGATTATACAGTTCAGCCAGATTTATCGGCTTTTGTCCCTGTTCCCCCCTGTGAATAATGCAGTTGAAGGGAACTGTTGTGGAGCCGCTGAAAGTGTCCTCGTGTCGTTGCATGACAGCCTCGAAGAAAAGGTAATGGCTGCTGCGAAGCTCAGGAATGCTCTGTAAGAAAAGCTGTGCAAGAAGCTTCTTAGCATCAGCTATCTTTCGGGTGAAAGTATTGACCTGGGCGACCATGGATATGAAAGAGCCGGCCCAAAAGAAATGGTTGCCTATTACTTAGCAGGATATGTGCATAAGAAGATAACTAAGGCAGTGCATTGTAGGATAGCCAGGTCACGCTGACGGCTGCTCCTGAACACGCCAGCCCAAGTGTTGTTGTCCAGGATCATTTGACTGACCTGAAGTCGTTCAAGCCAGGATGCCTTCGCGAGCCACCGCTATGCTGTACACAGTCATTAAGAAGATGGACAGCATTGTTCACAAAGCCCTTGAGAAACGCGTTGTATTTGGTGACCTGCTCAGGGAGGTACTAGATAGGCTTGAGGAGTCCTCTGTGCCTGCAGTCGGTTGTGATGTTCACTGCAGAGAAGTCACTGCTAAAAGCGTAAAGGATTGGGCAAGTTGGTCAGACATGCTTAACGGAATAATGGCTCAGATTAAGTGACAGGACAGCAGGAGAGTACAAACACACACAAGCGCCACTCAGCAACCTTGCTTTTCTTGAGTTCCTCCTTTTTCTTGGTCTTGAGTCGATTCCTTTCTTCATCACTCAGACGGGCCTCTACTTTTTGTTTCCTGTGCAGGCCTTCAGCGACCGATACCAACAAGGGATCCGGATAGCCCGCTGTCTTTAGGCGCATGACCTGCATACTGAAGCTCCTGTCCATTGCATGATGACACGAGTTTCTGAGAGCATCGGTGAAACAGTGTTGCACAATGGCTCTCTTTACTAGTTTGGAGTGGGCTGACTGGTATGGCAGGAGGCCTTTCTTCGCTCTGGGTTCATAGCACCAACTGATGTGGTTGTCCTTGAAGGTCAGACGAAGGTCCAAAAACCTTATAGAACCTTCACTTGGAAGCTCATGAGTTAGTAGCAGAGGCTGTAAGCCTGTCGTGAACTTCCTCAGCGTTCTATCAATGAGATCCTATACCATATCTTCACGCCGTTTCACACAACCTCAAAAAGATCGGAGCTCGTGCGAAAGTCAGAGTGGTATGTTCCGCTCCTGTCAAACTTTCTGCCCTTTGTAAGAAATCCTGCCATGTCAAGAAAGCGAAGCCGGACTGCATAATCAACCATGAGAACAAATTCGTAGCCTGTTCTGAAGGAGTCGTTTACAAGATCCCTCTACCATGTGGTGCCAGTTACATAGGCCAAACAGGAAGGTGCCTCAACGAGCGTCTGAAAGAACATCGCAGGAAGTTAAGTCAACTGGCAATTGAAGGCCATTTAGCCGAACACTGCAGGTCCTGCAAGTGCAGGGCGCTACTCAAGAAATGCTCTGTTATTTACAAGCACAAAGATCAGCTCACCCGGGAAATTGTAGAAGCGCAAGAAATAGCGCGAGCATAGAATACCTGCATCAGCGCGGCATCAATCTGCCTAACGAAAAAAGAATTAACCTTCCTCACCAAACGAGAGCACTCTGGAGGTGGCAGACCTACTTGAAGGGTTTTGTTTTTGTTGTCCTTTACTCTTTATACGGGGCCCCGAGGTCGTGTCAGCATGCTTAGTATGTTTTTTTTTTGCGCTTTTATACCAGGTTCCTTGTTATTCACTTTCATCGAATTTAGCCGTGTTTTTGTTGGCTTTGTAGTTTTGTTTTATGCGTCTTGTTTTACACTGAGTCTTTGCGTGTTCTGTTGACGTTACAGGTTTCATTCTCATGGTTTTAGCCTTTTTAGTCCTCCTTTGTCATTTCCCTGCTTTTGTGACGTGGCCTTCCGTCATAATTTTTCTTCGGTGATATGTTCGTGATTAGTTTAGGTTTTAGCTTGTGTCGTCCCGTCTTTTACCTCTTTTTTTTTTTTTGCCAGTTAGTCATCTCTGAGACAGGGATGTTCCACGTGCTGCGGTAGAGCTTTGTGCACTCGTCATGTTGTTTGCCTCGTGCGATATCATGTTTTTCCGCTTCGCACATCGCGTCCATGTGCGTCACTGTTTGATTATTGTTAACAGTTTGGGCGTGTTGTTTTGTATAAAGTCGGCATATTGGCAGCCAAACAGTGAAGTTGTAAGTGGCGCTTGTGTGTGTTTGTACTCTCCTGCTGTCCTGTCACTTGATCTGCGCCATTATTCCGTTAAGCGTCACTGCTAAAGTGATCAAATTTTGCGTTATCATGAGGATACACTTTTTTTCCTGGAAAATGAACTCTGAAATGTTGGTAACTGCTCAAGTGCAGTAAGCGAGAAAGAGAGCAAAACTGCTTTAAGCATCTATATATGGAACGCTTTTTACAGCAAGGTGCTTTTTTTCCCTCTTTCAATGGAAGCGTTTGACATTCAAAATAAATTAGTTATTTTTTTAAATGGCGCAGTTCAACCGTGAAAGCACCGTAAAGAACTGTGTAATAAAATAGTTGAACAAGTTTATCCTTCCTTGTTCATATAAAGTTCAGTTATTCGAACCTAATGAACACAAGAAACAGAGGATTGTTTCGCTGTACAGATTCGGGCGCACGGTGTATGATAGGGCGTTCAGAACACAGCTCAATACTTGCGGACTGAAACAGTTTTGTCATAGATTCTGATTGGTGTGCAGTGCTATAAGCGCAAAAAACAAAACAAACATATATATTGTGACACACCCGAGAAGGTTGGGATGATAGATACCTAAAAGGCTAAGCGCGCCTTGTCTAGTGCCTCGTTCAAATATCGTTCGCCCCAACCCCAGTGGTTGCACCCTTGTGCCCTCCAAGCGGAACCGCTTTTCGCCACGTATCAACAGCAGTTATGTCATATTCTTGACTGCTCACGTCGGGGGAAAAAAAAAACGCACAGGTATGGGCGTGGCGCCGCCCGCTTTGACGAGAGTGTAGCGGGCGAGATGTGTAGAAAAACGCGACTGCAGCGCCAGTAGTTCCAGCGACGTCCGCGATAGGCGCGCCCAACGTTACTAGAGAATTACGTTGAGGCGCGTCAGCATTACAGTGTTCTAGAATGTATTGTAGTGGCAAAAGCGCCGTTCTCCCCGTGAGGCTTCAGAAGCGGTTGCCATGACGCGTCGCTGGCGTAGACTCCTGGAGCAGAAACAGCGCGTCGTCGTCACGCGCGCTGCGCGCGCCTACGAGGGGCCTACAGGACATTCGCGCTGTTTTTTATGGCGTTATCGCATAAGTATCCCATCTTTATAATGCATCACCGCTTGGCTGCCAATGAAGATGCAAAAACGAATGGATAATTATTTTACATTTCAAAGGGAAATCAGTGGCTGTGTTTCACTGACGGCGCCAGCGGGAGGCAAGGGATGGCGGCGGCTTCCACGAAAATTTGCCCGGCGCTCCTTTCTGTCACTGGAGGAATTGATTTTGTTCGCTCACAAGCACCTAAACAGCTTAATCTTTGCGTTGCGTTATGTGAAACCAATATATCGCGGTCTCAATGCCGCGATTTGTTCTTTTTATTTTTTCTTGATGAGGAACAATGCGCAAAAATTATCTCCCCCTTCGACGTAAGTACGTAAGCCACCCCCGTAGGATGTCCTGGGTAGCCCTTGGAATGGTAAAACCATAACCTACAACTTTTGGCTGCAAGTTTGCTCTATTTGAAAGAAAGGCAACTGCCAATCTTGGTTTTTCTGGGTTTTGTCTCATTATTTTGTTTTTCAAAATGTCAGGTGGAATATCTTCCAGACGAAATAGGATAGCGCTTGAACGATGAGTCCGCAAGTGCCTTTTACTGTTTCGCTCACTCGTTGAGGTTCACAACACAGGACACCGGATCCTTGATTTTTTTTTTCCTATGCAATAATTCACCACCGTTCTGACTGTAGTTTTATTCGTGAACAATTTATAATGCTATTAAAATATCATGCGCTCAAGGCGTTCTTATAACGCTCCTAGGAGAATTTACAGCTACTCCTCCATTGTTGGACATTTCATGGCTGATGAAACGGGCGGGTGTAGCATCAGCTGCATGGAAGTACGAGGCCCACTATTTAATGAAGGCCGTTCATACATTAATGCAAATCACCTTATTGTGCGCGATTTTCTACCCATCGTGTGAGTGCTTATTATTTCTTCAAGTTCACTTAAATAGGTTGCGCCATTAATTATGATGGCCAACCCATACATTTACTGGTTCTTCTAATACTCGCTTCTCAATGCTCTGTTTTTCACTATTAATTAATTAATGCAAACCTTACAATTGAGTTCCATGTCGCTCCTCCCTAATGTTAGAAATGACTGTTTTTCAAATTTAAGTTTAACGTTTACGTAACCACAAGCCAAATAAATGCAGTTTTAGAATTATAAATTGCTAATTTTGATGCAGTTAACAACGCAACAAACTTCTGAAATGAATGCTCTATTAAGAGCATCCATTTCGGGCTTGGACGTACATTATTATATGGGACATATTCACCAATAAAACAACAGCTGTTATGTTCACATGATACATATATGCAGAAAACTTCCCCGTTCCCACTTTGTACTGGTTCTCAAGAGATGGAAAGAGTGACTCAAAGGTACCGTGGCGGACTCCTTAATGGTGTCACTGCAGGGACTGCGGCTGCCTGCCAGTCTTTGAGAGCTGTTTAATGATCACGAATAGTGGCCGCCTTACCAAAGAAATTACTGAAACCGTTCAAATTACTTCTGCCGCATCAGCGAGCCCTCTCTCATTCCCACAGAAAGGGAAATGTTTCTGTCAGCGTCGGCGGTCGTAGGTCTCTTCTGTTTGTCTCTTCGCATAGTTTTATTTTTTGCCTTCTTTTTCCTGCTTAATGAGCACTTGCTTTATTGTATTTTTTTTCGCGCTTCCCTTTTCTTTCGCCGCCGTGATTTCTGACCAATGGTTGTAGTGCGCGCACGGCTGCAGGTCAGAAAGATTCGGGTTGGATCCCGGCCACAGCGGTCGCATATTTAGATGGAAGCGAAGTGCTATAAATGCACACACGTACTTTGCGATGTCAGTGCACATTAAAGAACGTACCCCAGGGCTTCGAAATTATGCAGAGTGACTACGGCGTCCTTCGTAACCCGAGTCACTTGTCCCAATAGCGACTCAGATTACGAGGTTAAACCCCATCCAACCGATCCAAGCGTTTCAGTAGTTTATCTTCTCCAACACCTCCGTTCGTTCCTTTTACTCTTCGTCCACACCCTTTCATTCTTGCTTTACCGTCGTTTCGTGCTATTGCCGAGTGGTATCACCTCCGTTTCATTTAGCCTATCATCTTTCACCTCCTCCTCAAGCTTCACTGCTCATAGCTTGTAATTGTTCGTCAAGTTTGCCCGCGTTCGCTGGCCGCTTACTTGCTGTGCAGTGCACTTTCCCTGCCCCAGATTGTTTTTTTCTTTATGTGCCTTTTTTTGGCGATGCATCCTCAGGATGCCCCACTAAGGCGAAATGTTCGCCGTCGGCTGGGTCGGGAGTAGTACCCGCGTATTCTAGACTTTTTCCATATGTTTATGTCTCCGAGGGGCGCGCTTACCCGCTTTTATTATCCCAACGAGCTTAAAGCGCCACCTTTTCCCAACGACAACGCTCAAACTCGCTGAATGCAACGACGCAGCAACGCAGACGGCCGGCATTTCCCCTCCAGTATTCGGCGGCAGCGCCGCGCGCTGCCAACCGCTTTTTTTTTGCTTCAGCGCCTCCCATCCAAACCCGCTTCGCTCTTGCCACTACAACTCCTTCTAGAACACTACAAACATGGAGGAAAAATATTTAGAAACTCTACGACGATGTAGGCTACAATTTTTTAAATATACCGCAGCCATTAAAATACAACCGCCGGAGTGAAAGTTAAAAAAAATAGTAAAGGGGTTAATTTACAGAAACTTTTTTATTCGGATCATATGTTTCATCACTTTGCATTCTCTATTACTGGCAACTGTTGGCAGTCGCTATGTATGGTGCTGCGATGCAGCAAATCACCGCGCTGCAAATACATTCCAGCTTCCGTACGCAATGTAAAAAGAGCAATAAAATGGTTTCAAAACGAAAACCGAAAGTACATTTCTGCCGCTAGGCGGCTACTGGTACCTTTGGCCATTTGATTTTTCCCGCCTGCTGTGCGTGCTTCAGAGGTTGACATGAACTGCGTTTTCGTCCGCGTTTTTCGAGGTAGGGTGTTGAAGGGAGTGGGCATATATGACTGGAGAGGTGCGTAGGTTCGTTCACTGCTGTCCGAGTACCGTATCTGACGCATAGGGACAGAAACTGCCTTCGGAGCAAAACTTGTTGTTGGGCTAGTTGGTAAGCCATGATCTCGGAAGAACCAGTGCAAAAAATGACGAGGAAGAAGGAGGACGACTCGGAGAGAGCGCACCTCTGTCCTTCCTCCTTCGTTCTTGTCTGTTGTCCTTGTTTACGCAGGTTCTTCTGAGATCACGGCCTTCGGACGCTCTGCCGAATGCGCTTCATTGTTCTAGATTTGGAGAAAGTCTGGCGCTCACTCACATTTTAAACGTTTGAAGTCAGAAAGCATGGCGGAAGTTATGTGCGCGTGTTCATGCGCCAGAATGCATTTGTGAAGTAGCAATCGTTGTCCTGAAGTCGACGTTAATGAAAAATACCAGCGCTGCCGTGATGTGGAGACGGGGAGCTTCTCGGCACTACTCACCTGCCTCGAAAGGTACGCAATCCTAGCTATGTCTCGATACGTGCTGGTGTGCATTTTTCAAAGTATATTTTGCGGAAATAGCAGCCTCCGGGCTTGCCGGCTCTACCTAAGTGCCATGACCAGCAGAGCGACAGGCTCCTCTTTCCGTAAAGTATCCAAGGAAGAGACGCAGCACCGAACAGAGTTCGCCGAAGATCATTCGTCTCGCAGCTGTTATTGTTTTGACGAAATGAGTGTTGCAGAGTACTGGCGCATGCCGCTTAGGAGCTCAAGTATGTGTATTCTGCCAAATTTAAAGTCGTTTAACGCTATTTTGTCAAATTCCTTGGCGTATGGATTATTCACACGCGGTAATTTTTCCGGCCGCGGACAGCGACTGTGTTTTCTGCATAAAATGCATTCCGTATGCCTGACGTCTGAGTTCAAAAGTTTTTCTGCTTCTCAGGCGCTGACCGCTGGTCGTTTTGTGCGTCAGGCCGCTTTGCAGTTGACGCTACCATCTGTTTTAGGTTTTGTGTTTTACAACGGCACCCAGATTAAGAGATCCTGTGCTGTTGAAGCTAGGTATCTTTAGAATGCTTATTCAAGGTTTTAGAAGCTTCATTGTTTGGCTAGAGTGCCCTAATTTCTGAATTTTGGTGGTCTGTAATCGTGATGGTATCAAATGAATGCCTGCAGGGGGAAACAACTACTTCCACATAGGTACCCACAGCCATAGCTTTCACCTTGCTGCCTCTGGGAAATATTCATGAGCAGTATGGAAGCAAAGGTGTGTTTTAGTTCTTGCTGCGAGCTTCTTTTTAGATTGTATGTTAGGTTCTCTTCGGACCATTTTTCCTTCTTTTCTTTATCGAGCTGCTTCATGAAACAGGGTAGATAGCCTAACAATGCCCACATTTATTTCTACAGCCCCTGTCAAAGTATACAGCCCAACGGGGTTTCCTTCTGAGCTGTTTAGCATGGCTCCCTAGCACATCATGCAGTCCAAAGTGTGGGAGGATTGGGGACGCAAAGCCTTTTTTCTTTCGAGAGATTACGGTTGCTGAGGATGCATAACGAGGCATGCTGCAGACCTCGCAGCGAAACCCTTTGAGCTGTATACTTTTGACAGGGACTGTACATCCCTGCTAGTTCGTTGTCAGCATAGGGTTATCGCAAAACAGTGAGTATTGTTGAACATTGTTTTCTGAAATGCTGCATTAAATGAGTGAAGTGCCAAATGTGTGCATGGGTTTGTTTTGTATGATGTGAGTAGGCCAAAAAATGTAGCTTCTCGCGCATCTTCTTTTGGTGTGTCGTGAAGTTGGGAATTTCTAAACATGGTCAGCATCATTTGTTAATAATGGAAATCGGGTTGTTACAAAAAGTGATGCAAAATAAAATCCTTTACTAAATCAACACCTCAACTCACTTGGTGCTCGTTTTAAGACCTGCTTTCATAATTAAATTTATTCTTACAGATGTTCGGGCCTCTGTATGACAAACATAACGCAGGTTCACCCATTTACATAAGCCAGTCACAAAGTCCTAATGCATCAGTAAGTATGAATACTTAGACAATCAAGTGTAAAACTTGAAAAAAAAAAAAAAACGTAGACTCTGACTGTAGCATTAGCATTGAAGCTGGCAGCCGCAGCTAGGATCAAGTAAAAGGCATTTATAAAGATGGCATAGAAAGCCTGGAGGGCTAGTTTGTGTGGCATCTGGCGCCGAGAGCACACATACAGATGTAGGCAAGTGCAGGTTGAGTAGCTTTTTGGTTTTAATAAATCTTCCATTTCCTCTACATTAGAAAGGCCTGTACAGTCTCTTATGCCAGTGCAGACTGTATTTAGCAGAATATCCAGATGTGTGGTTTGTAACCCTACTGAGTCTTTCTTTTTTTGAAGATGTAAGTGTTCATTGGTCTTTTTCTAACAATAGCTGGCATCCAAATTATTTAAAGCATTGGCCACAGTGTAATCAGTAGCATTTACCTGCTGCTCCTAATCCGTATGTCTGTCACTTGCAAGCAGAGGAGGATATTCCACCTCACCGCTTCTTGCATTGCATTAGAAACTATGAGCGAAAGGCAACAGCTTCCAGAAGTGTGCACATGCCCACGGGCCAGTCACAGTTGTGGAAGCTGCCGCCTCACTAGCATAGGTTCGGCTCCACTCTACGAAGTTGTGAGATGGAGTGTACTAGCAGTGTAGGTAAAGTGCCAGACTGGGTGTTTAAAGTGTTTTTTCTCTGGTATAAGCATGCATTGAGGTACCTGCCTGATTTTTAAAAATCTTTTATTATTTTTGGAGCAATCCAGGAAGCCGCAACATTGAGCAGCGGTTAATCCCCGCTCTTTCCATGCAGCCCATCGACGACGAACAAGCGCTCTTGGACTAAACCATTGTAACCGCTTCGCTCGCACATCACTGTGCTGCTGCAAGGGTGGTACACGTGTCGGCGCAAGTTGTTCCTCCTGCACCTCCCACTGCGCATGCATGGCCTGGACTGACGTCGCCATTCAGCCAGAAAAGGCTGCGTTGGTTGACAAGGGTCGTCATTTTGGAGCAATCCAGGCAGCCGCAGCATTGAGCAGCGGTTAATCCCTGTTTCTTCCAAGCAGGTACGTGCTGGCTGTTTTCTTGCCTGTTAAAGAAAAGAACGTATTTCTTTTTGCTGTATTGCTGCATATTTGACGAAAGGGATGTCATAAACCACCGTCAACGATTAAGGAAGTGGAAAAGGCACTGTCTGAGATGTCTGCTCATTTTGATGCCAAGCATGATGAACTGGAAGGTACGCTGAAAACAGTGATTGAAACAGAGTTGCAATCAGTAAAAGAATCTATGAGCTTGAGCGGTGAAAAGTTTGAGGCTTTCAAATCTGAAATCATGGAGACGAGGAAGGAACTTGCTGCTACTAGAACAGAAAATTAGGAAATCGGAAATAACAACTGTTCGACATCATAATTAAAGAAAGTAACGAAGGAGTTCACTGATGTGCAACAATACAGTCGAAGAATTAACCTCCAGATAAAAGGTGTTCCTGTGGTGATGGGCGAGAACCTCATCTCCACCTTGAAAACAATATCGGAGTGCCTGAACTCGCAAGTCGATGAGTCTGACATTGAGGTCATTCACCATGTGCCCACAAAGAAAACAGATGAACAAAACATAATTGCCAAATTTTTTTCTCTTGCTGTGTGGGATAATCTTCTGGACAATGCTAAGAAACAGTCTGAATGTTCCTCACTTGGGGTTTGAGGGCGAGATGCCCATTTACGTGAATGAACACCTATGTCCTGCAAACTAAGTACTCCTAGGAATGGCACTGAAAGCAAAGAAGTACAAAAAGGGGAAATTGACATGGGTATCAGATGGGAAAATTCTGATGCAAAAAGTTGAAAAATGAAATTTTATACTCGTGATAAGTGGAGAAGACTTGCGACAAATTCTCTAACACAATGGCTGTCGGTATTATGCAAATCGAGCGAATCTGGAGAGAAAGAGAAATTATTTTTGTCCTACATTGCAATTTTCGCAGCATACGCAAAAATTTAGACCACCCTCTTGTGTATTTATCACTGCACTTCTTCTTCTATGACGTTATTGCAATCATGCAAAAGTGGTTAAAAGAAAATGAAACTGCTGAAGTACCTGGATATGCCATGGCATCATTACGGAGGTCCTGCGCATCATGCGGTGGTGGCGTATCGCTTTTTGTAAAGAAGTTGATTACCAGTGCATCACGGATAGTTCATGTAGTAAGCAGTCTGTCAAAACTCTTTGTTCACCTCAGGTGTGTTCTTAATATTGGGGTAGTATACCGACCTTCCATCCCGAGCATAAAGAAATTTCTCTTGGATATGGAAACTGTCATCAATCCGCTAATTTTTTTAATGCCCCAGTTGTTATATGCAGTGACGTCAATATTGACCTTTTTTATGATGGATGTTCTGAGTGCGAATTCTTGCTTCTTATTTAGTCATTTAACCTTAAAAATGTTATTAGTTCTCCTACTAGAACAACGCAGAAATCTTCAACCCCTATTGATCATATCTACTGTGACAACAAAATGACCGTGCGCATTGGCGTTTGTGAAACAACTATTGCTGATCACTGTCCAACTTTCATGTTTTTACCACACAGTTACATGCATCCATTTTGCAAAATGTACTCTCGAGATATAAGAACTCGAGTGAATTATGCCAGTGCCCCAAACCTCTTGCAGGGCACTGAGTTTGAAAAATTCCACGACAGTGGCGTCAACACAAAATGCGAGAAGTCGAGGGTGAACAAGATAGTGAACAAGGGAGCCGTAGTGCTCCCGAAACGTCTTTTCATCTTTTGACTTTGGCCAGTGACCAGCAATCTGCATCAGAATGCGAGAACTTCATCCATTCCATATCAAACACTATAATGAAATCCACACGCGAAGGCGCACGGCACAACTACGAAGAAGCTGTGCGCCCATAGATTAATGATTGTATACTTTGTGTTCTAAAGAAAAAGATTCCATTTATCACAAATGCAAGCAAAACAAAACAGTTATTATCGCGGACAATTCAAGCATTATACCAACCTTGTCACGAAACCCAGCATTGATTTGAAACAAGTGTGGAAAATTGAAAGGATGTCACAGGACTTGGACAAATAAAACGCATTACCCCTGATGGCTGTTCCGTGCAAATTGTTAATGATTTTAATAGCTACTTTGCTAATATCGCTGAAACCCTTGCAAATCAGTTCTCGTCTTATTCCACTTATACATATTAACCCACCTAGGGCTGTTCACAACAACCTTAATCTAAGTACGATTACTGTCGAGGGCATTGTATCTGTTTTAGGAACACTGCCGGTTAATAAAGCAGTTGGACATAACGGTATTCACACCGCAATATTAAAGTACAACAAACATGTGACTGAGTCTAGATGCTCTCCAAATATTCTCAAAGTAGCCAAAGTTGATCCTGTTTATAAAAGTGGGGCCCAAAACGATCCAAGCAGTTATCGATCGATATGAGCACTAAGTATTATCAATACTATTTTTGAGAAACAATTCGCTGCTCAGCTAAGAATATTTGTTAGAATAACATAATCTCTCTTCAGCAGCATGGCTTTGTCCCATATAGGTCTACCTCTACAGTGGTTCTAACACTTTCCCATTTGATAAATTCAGCTCTCCATAATAACGAAATTGCAATCAGCATTTTTTTAGACCTGAAGAAGGCATTCACAGTGTATCGCATTTGATACTATTAAAAAAATTTGCCGCTTATGGGCTTTTTGATGATACGCTAAAAATTTTTAACAAGTTACTTATCATCTCGACAATAAAAAGTGGTAAATAAAAATTATGAGTCTAAATATAGGAACATAAAATGCCGAGTTCCCAAGGATCTGTCCTGGGGCCTATACTGTTTTCCCTTTATATGAATGACCTTCCATGTGCAGTTTCATGCTCCAAGATTCTCAGTATGCAGACGACACTGCCCTCATGTTCACAGGTAATTCGTTGTCTGCAGTGCAAAATGGCATTATGAAAGATTTATTGGGCATTTCAAACTGGTTCTCTAACAATCAGTGGACTGAGCATCGGCTCTAGCTGCTATTCTTTTCAAGTTGTGAGACATAGGTGAGACAAGTTATGTCTCACAACTTGATAAGAGTAGGAGCTAGAGCTGGTGTGAGTAGTATTCCCTGCTACAAACAAATTCCAAATCTCTGCAAGAGCATCAGTCGGGAAGGGCTGTCACCTGCATTCTACAGTGCCACAAACATATGGTGTACAGAATGGAGCTATCCTGTGGACTATGTTATATCGGCCAAAGAGGGAAATGCCTGACTGACTGTCGAAGAGAACACGAACGCTTCTTAAAGCCACCTCCCAAACGCATTGTGGTCATACATTGGCTGCCATGCAAAAGCTGCACCCCTGTTTTCAGCCGGACAACTTTAGTGTACATGCATAAGGACCACAGAATGTTGGAAATTGTTGTGGAGGCAATTGATTCATCACGAGCAAGACAAGTGCTTTGGCAAACCTTCTGTTGCGCTCACACTAAGAGAAATAGACTACGTCAGCAGCTTAAATGACAGAGTGGTGGTTTTTGTACATTCTTGAACATTTTTCTGTTAGTTTTTATTTACCATTGTTTTTGCCCCATGCAGTCAATTTTTGATGCAGTGCCGCGTGTTTGTTCTGCTCGTTCTTTACTTTTTTATTGTGTGACAGTGATAAAGGTCATCAATCGGGACTCAGCACCGTGTCTATCTGCTTCGTACATCTTGTCGTAATCGTGCTGTGCCTTTACCTGATGAGCATCTACCGACTAGCTCGAGAAAGTAACCTTTTACATTGTGAAGCCATTTTGCAGGCTACATGCAGGAGCAGGAGTGTGGTCAGTGGTATGAAGCCTCATAGAAAAGGAACTTTCATTCATACTTCCAATATTCACAAAAATAAACAGTTTCTTGGCATGACTTTTTCTCCAAAACAGTGTAATGTACTGAACATGCCTCATGAAATGAAGAGCTCATGATTTTTAGATTGAGCATTTCAAGTTCACTGAGAGCAGTATTTCGAAGCAGTTTGTTTAAGAATGCATTAAATTACTAGTGCAGTGCAAGTGTTTCCCATCTCGCATGTTGCTGAAAATTGTTGGTTTTCTAGCCTCAGCTGCGTCCAGAACATATGAACACACTTAAGCAGTGCCAGAGTGTACTACAATCAAGATCCCATTTATGGAATGGGGTTATGCTGCCGCTGTTTTTTCTCTTTTCTACTGATTCATTGAGCCTGGTACT